>NC_136266.1:49969442-50291942 GCF_964187855.1 Myxine glutinosa | reverse complement strand
ATTTATTGATTAATCATTTAATAAATTAACTCGTTGATTTATAAATGACTTATTTAATGAAAATTCCTCAGAGATACATCTTCGGATGAAATACTTGCAGATTGGTTATGCTATGAGCCAATTGATTAAGGAAAATATTTTGTGATGGCCATATTGGCAATTTCGTGGCCATATTCGTGGCAACTCAGTTAGTGCCACTGCACCTTTAAAATGCATCGCTGCGTTCATTTTTCGATCGATTGAGTTGAAATTTTGAACAATCGGATCTGGACTGTCGTTGTTAACGACTCTAGCACGCACCCGTCCAATCAGGATGGAGCGGTATGGTCCCCGGATCATCACTGCCCGCAATTTTAATTAGTTTTACTTTTTCTCTTGGTCATATAATTTTGAAGACATGCATGTCATGATATAGGAAATGTTTGTTCTGTTGAACGGAATAAATGTTGTTTATTTGTGTGGGTGTGTATTTTTGTGTATTTTGTATATATTTTCACGGCTAATTCCAGTTAACATCCTGCAAAATTTGCTCGTTTTTCTGGCCGAGTCGAAATTGCGTTGAGTTCCTATGGCATGCGCCATTAAAAGCGCTGTGTAATGGTTGAGCTCCCTTTATTTCGTTTTGGTCATGCGGATGAGCAGACAAAGTGACGAATGCTGCGGCTGGAGCAGTAGAAGCGATGTTTTTTTAATTGAAACGATGTAATTTAATTAAAAGTGGGAGGGGGCAACACCACGCATACCTCTTTTAAGGTGTGTATAAACCCTGGAATATTTCAGCAATCAATACAATGCTGAAACGATGTAAGTTAATTTAATGAGTAATTTAATGAGGAATAAACGTGGGAGGGGGCAACACCACGCATACCTCTTTTAAGGTGTGTATAAACTTTGGAATATTTCAGCAATCAATACAATGCTGAAACTATGTAAGTTAATTTAATGAGTAATTTAATGAGTAATTTAATGAGTAATTTAATGAGTAATTAAAAGTGGGAGGGGGCAACACCACGCATACCTCTTTTAAGGTGTGTATAAACCCTGGAATAAACGTGGGAGGGGGCAACACCACAAAGCATACCTCTTTTAAGGTGTGTATAAACCCTGGAATATTTCAGCAATCAATACGATGCTGAAATGATGTAATTTACTGTGTAAGATGGTCGACCTTGGGTTTGTTTGGGTTTTGTTGTTTATTTTTGTGGGTGTGTATTTTTGTGTATTTTGTATATATTTTCACGGCTAATTCCAGTTAACATCCTGCAAAATTTGCTCGTTTTTCTGGTCGAGTCGAAATTGCGTTGAGTTCCTATGGCATACGCCATTAAAAGCACTGTGTAATGGTTGAGCTCCCTTTATTTCGTTTTGGTCACGCGGATGAGCAGACAAAATGACGAATGCTGCGGCTGGAGCAGTAGAAGCAATTTTTTAATTGTTCAATGATTATTCGATATTGTTATGACTTATTGTCAATAGGTATACTAAGTGGCCATGAGGTAGCCTGTTGCTATGTACAGTTTTATTCTATTGTTGATTATACCACATAGCTGTGGTGATAAAGGAAATGTTCGTTTTAAATAGATGATTATGATAGGACCATGACTATAAAATCATGATGATTATTATGAATGATATCATAGGGTTCAAATGCAGAATGATTGCATGAACTTGGGAAAGAACTTTCAAGCCCTATGGGATAAATTGGGTGTTACAAGCGATGGAGTTTCAAAATTTAGCATGATTGAAGGAATTTTACAGTCTTATTTCAGGAGTTTTACGAAATTTATATTGCCAAGAGATTTGGGTACTATTAAAAGAAAAATGATGAGATATTTTTCCCAAAGAACTTTAATATCTGCCATCCATTTTGGCGGTCTCACGAATGAAGGATGAGTTGCCTTTAGTGGTTGCAAAGAAAATTTGTGGAGACCAGGCAAAATGGAAAAATAGGTCAGATATGACCCTAGGACAGAACAGTGATTCGTCAATTGACATGAGGTATGAACCAGAGGTGACGACCGATGAGCTTCGATCTCAGTCAATAGATGGACCTGTCCTGACATCATTGGGGAAAGGGCTTATGCAAGGAGTCATCCAAAATGATTAATTTGATTAATGATGAATATTGATAAATTAATTGAAATTGAATAATTGAATTGAACTGAATAAATTTAATTGAATAAATTCAACTGAATAAATTGAACTGAATAAATTGAATTGAATATATTGATTGTTTGATTGATGAAAATGCGGTCTCAAGAAAGAAGCTTTGATATCTTTGTGAGATATTATCAATGTGAAGACAACCGTGGAAAATTGAGCAAGGTGGTGAGTTTATATATAGATATATATGTGCGGTTACCATTGTGTGATTTCCCCTTCAACAGAGCGGACACCTGAGGATTCACCCATTTCATACTGACCCTCTGGCTCATCTGCAAATACTGATCTGTGAGATTGGATTGTGCAAAAGCCACAGGTGAGAGAGATTCTCTGGAAATCACCGTTTGAACAGGTGGAGAGATCCTTCCTGGAGGTACGAGTGAAGCTTTAGAGGAACAAACTACAACACATCCAACGCTACTTTGATAAAAGGCAGAATGGGAAATGGAGCCTGCAAGAATACACAAGGACAACCAGAGATTCCACAAAAAGGTACTTGTACACATCATATGTACGACCGTTATGGTGCCGAAGCTATAAGGCAGGTCGAGAATTGGTATTTGTGGACAAAGGGACATGATGAGGAGTTTCCAAGAGATGGTACATTTGAGCGAAGTCGATTGGAAAGATTGGAACAAAGATTGAAAGCCAGGAAGAGACAGAATCTAACGGTAGACTGGCTTGCATTCCATCTTTGGGATGGTGAATCCAGACAACGGGGACAGCAAGAACGGATAACGGATCTAGAACTTAAAATAAAAAGGATACAGGATACAGTGGAGGAGACAAATGCACAACTGCCCTCGAAATTAGGAATGAAAGTGACAGTTGTCCCATCTGATTTCCAGTTGTCTCCCCAAAAAGGACGGTACAGAGAATTTTTTCGTGTTTCAGGAGATAACAAGAGATTGCAGTGGCAACTCAGGGATGTAGAGATGCAGCCCAGCAATACAAGTGCACAGGTGCACAGACCAGGCAACGACAGAAACCAGTGTTTCAAGTGTGGACGGATGGGAAATTGGAAAAGAGGATGTCCGTATACCAAAAGGAAGACAAGTTCATAGGGTAAACCAAGATCAAGGGTACCAGTGCTGACCGATACCTCAGACAATGATTAGGCCTTCATTGCGACAAATCCCAAATGACGATTGGCCTCAACAAATTAGATTACTGGACAAACATGAATAACTGTCGATGATTCTTGGGTCTGAAAAGTTTTCGGAGCAAGAATTATTCATTTTTCTTTTGCTTGTAAGCAAATTGATAATTAATTGATCAAATGCCGAAATTGGATCTTTTATGTCGGGCACAAAATTTTAAATTTACAAAGTTTGGAACAATTGCTTTGCAATTTTTTTTTTGGCAAACCAAGTGACAAGATCCACATCATGATCAGGTGGGAATTTCGGAATATTGTTCCGCACGATTGATAGGTCAGTGGTCGACTGACATACAAATGGGTGGGTAGTCAAATTTGGATAAATTATTGTGGGAACTGAAAGGGTAATGTCAATGTGACGTCATAGGGGTTTTCTAAGAATAAACCTTTTGGTCCATTTGTGTATTAGCGCTTATAAAATTGAAGGACAAATTTTGAGAAATTGAAATAAAGTTGACACCCATCCGGATCTGTAAATAAGGGTTCCAACGCAAACAAATACGCATAATGCATGTGTGTGTGGGTATTTTGTGTGTCAGTGTTTTTGTTTTTGTGTATCAATCTTACAAGATTGTTGACACCGACAGTGTGCCTTGTCTGAAAATAGATAGTTCCATGGGGATGGGATCGCATATCGAGAGAATTCGTAAAATAAAAATAGAAATATAATTTGATTATGAAAATTATCACTTTTGTCAAGGGAGATGGAGAATAAAGATTTGATTTGCTGAGTTATGAGCAGCTATTCATTAATAGTAAAAATTGGAAGTAATCTTGGGATTCCATTGTGATAGAATTTATATGAGAATCAAAGCTATTTATGGATATGAGCTTCATAAAAAAATGTGGGAGTACAAAATTAGCCAAATTTTGGAGAGGTCTTACACTGACTTCCCAGAGTACTCTGCTCACGGATTTTATATATATATAAACTTGAATTTTATCAGAATATAAATTGGGCTGCATGTATGGATGTGTATAAGGCATAGATGATATGGGAAAATAGTAAAGGAAATTTTGCTGGTTTGAACTATTGTGAGTTTTGAGTTCTGGAGTTCAAGCAAAGTCACTGGTTAACAGATGAGAATGGATAGTAAATAAATTCTTCGATGCTGGGTAAATTAAGTACGATATTACTAAGACTTATGAGAGCTATTGTTCTTCCTTACAGCAGTGCGAAATTATTGGGAAAAATATATATATATATATATTAGATCCAACATAATGAATCTATAAATGAATGTCAGATGGATAATATCCTCAATTTGTACTAATTATTTGATTTTGGGTAAAGGAATTAATTTATCATAGTGGATTGTTAACAGCAGCCTGAAAATGTCCTGAGAGTGCATCCATGTAATCAGAAATCCCAGATTTGTTTTTACAAACAACATTTTGGTAGAGGTCTTGTGTGGACGAGCACTTCCTTGGTAGATAAAAAACGGTACTGCATGCTGGCAGCCACTTTTGCGGCCAGTTAGGCCAAACAAATTGAGAGGAAATTGTAGTTAAATATGTAAGTTACACATGGCTATTTGTAAAAAGGAAATTTGTTGAGATGGGAAACATTTTTCGAAGGTTTATTAAAGTGTTATAATATGACATGTGGCAAGGCAAACTATTGGATGGGAAAATTAGATCTGGTTATAGAATAAATTTATTGACCCCTTGAAGTTAATTCTTCGAATCATTGTTTCACTGGCATTTTTTGTTCACATTGGAAATAGTTTGGTAGAGCTTTGTTTAAAACCTTTGGTTGCGGTATCTTGGAACGAAATGATAAACCATAGGAGATTGATAAGAATAGAAAAAAAAGAAAAAAAAAAAAAATGGACCCAAAATAGAAAGTTGGATTCATGCCTCTCATTGCAAGCAAGCACATGGGGCTAAGGTGGACGATCCCACAGAAAATGAGGCTGCACCTAGCAGCCCAGCAGAACATTCAGTGGCAGATAAATGATAGTCGTGATTTACAGTCATTTGAATTACATTTTAACACCCCTTGCATTGATAAACATTACATTTTCAACATGTGATATTCCTACTTGGGATAGTGACATTTATTTGCCTACATGACATACAATTACCTGCTGATATTAATACAACATGAGTGAAAAAATGTATCACAACTACACTCATGATCAGGGGATTGAGTTCAACCCCGGGAGATAGGGGGATCAGGGTAAGACAAATAATCTGATTTATGTTACATATTAAGGGATTTTCTTTATTTACCTTTTAGGAAGCCTGTTAGTTTGGTATATAATGTTGAATGTCATCGACATATAATTATGTCATAGGTATGAATATATACAAGGAGTAGCAGACTTGTTTGTTGGTTTAGTAGTTATATTGGCAATTGTTTTAGTGGTGGCTTGCTTGAAAGCCTTAGTGATGGTGTGTTTGAATAAGGTAACCAACAACACGATGATAACGCATGAAGTGACAAATGAGGAAAGAAATGTGGAACCACAAGAGGAAGACTTTTATGGCGACATAAATACTGAGATTAAAAGATTAAATCAAGTGATGTTGCAAATGAATACAGTAGAATTAAGATAATGGCATAACGACAATGTTATGAGTTGTGTCAATTACAAGATCAGTGAACTCATATCACCACGAGTGACACACTGTTAAAAAAAAAAAAAAAAAAAAAAAAAAAAAGGGAAAAGAAAAAGTGGAGAGGAATTATGGTAATAATACATTATGCTTAATTTGTTGGTTTGGAAAAATTGCTGTTGGGAATTAGATATTCCCGTTTGTGATTGTAATCATATACAATTTATTTTCGTAGAGTAGTGCTAAAATACCTGCATGAGTTAATTTTTGAACTATATTAACCTGAAAGCATTTGTGGATGCTATTCTTAGTTTAGTAGTAAAATACATACCTGATTGAATATTATTTGTGTGACGCATATAAATGAGTATAACTTTTAAATGTTTTAAGAAAAAACAACAAATTGTTGAATGTGAAACTGTCGGAAGACATACATGATTATGCTGATTTCATGGTAAGATGTACCCTATCTGATTCAGTGTGTGTGGAAAGCAGATTCAGATGTGACTGAACATAAGGATAAGACGAGATCACATTTTGAAGGGAGTGCTAACGGAATTGGGAAGAAGTTCGAGAAAGAAAATTTGTGGCTAAAAAATGAAGTTAATCGTGGCATACACCCTCTTTCTCAAAGAATGATGAAGACATTCTCCCGTGTAACTTGGAGATGGATGCTTACCTTCACCAAGGAAATTTATGTGACCATTTGCCTGGATCACACTGCAACATATGAAAGAAAGGCGATCACTGACTCTTGTTCGAAGGCTCCGAACATTCATCACATCAGAAGTTGCAGGACAACGACATTTTACCTGCAACCTCTGTGAAATGCGGGGACATATGTTATTACTTCACCAACGTCCGGGGAACCAGCATGGAGCTGCAAAAAAAAACGGCTGTGCCCTTGTCACAACAGCTGTGCACGATTCTGCTGGTTGCTCCTGGTATGGACCATGAATGACCTGAACACCATGGTCCCAACATCATTGTGGATGCATCCGGCATCCCTGTTCCACATCTTGCTGGCCAATCAACATTACACCAACACTTGCTGCCCACTCATAATGAGGGAGGAGGCAAGTCGACTACAACTGGGCGAAGGCCTTGTTCAAGGAATCATTATGGTTCACAGCAAGAGTGGCAAGAATGCTACATGGAGAGCAGGGTCAGTCTATGACTCCGCACCGTTACCACAACAGCGAAATCCTACACGAAGTAGTGCAGGTGTTTATAAAGACAGAAGAAAATGTTTCATACCTGAATTCAAACACAGGTGATCAGCCCTTCCTTTCAAACAAAGAATCAACGTTTGTTTGGAGGGAAACGTTTTTGCCAGATGTTGCAGATGCCTTAAAAAACTAGAAAATGGTGAAGCAAAATTGTTGTATCTTGGTGATGGTGAAGTGTTGTTTTACAAAGATATTTGTGATGCAAATGAAATAGATTGAATTAACAATATGGAAGGAGTCAATGACCAACGAAATGTTTTGTGATCAGAGTCTTGCAGGATGACGGTGTATGCCTAAGGAAATTGTATTGATGTTTACTTGTAGTGATTGATTGTTTACTTATATTGATGTTTAGATTAATGGTTAATATAAACAAAAACAAAAAGATGAGGGAATTGTGGAAGTGTAACTCAGTGTAACTCATTGGTTGGAACTGGTAACGAACCAAGGTACGAGCAGGTGGTCGTAAGAATGTCAGGAATGCATCTCGCCCTGTCGAAGCTGGGAGTCCTGTTGTGTAGCTTTAGCACGACCCCGGGCTAACACACATTCCCAAGCCCGTACTATTGTCTTTCATCGGGATGCAAAGAGGATGAAGCAAATTCCCAGCAGGGAGGAGCGAGTTGGTGCCAGGAAGGCGAGCAGGATGACTGAGTAACATTGCTGCGGAGAAGGGATTACGATTTCAGTGCACAGAGGATTAACTGAAGTTTGCCCATATAAACAGAAGAGACTTTGAGTCAAGGAGCACTCATCCTCAGAAGCCCTGCCCGACGGAATGAACGCGTACCACGAGTACGGCGCTGCGGAGAAGACATCGGCCACAAAAGAGGGACTATGCGGATAGAGTTACCTGGTCCATTGAGTTAAACGGTAGTTATTTGGTATTGGAATGAAGTGAACAACCAGTTAATAAAGTTGTGATCTTTTGTAAACCTGTGACATCATTGGAGTCTTGAGTCTCACAACACTTCCACGACAACACCAACAGGGGTAGTTTTTAGAGGGACAGGGGAGGCACGGGAGCCCCTTGGGGGTAATGTACTGTGGGGGCCCGGCCGGTTCGGCCCCGTGCTGACCCCGCAAGGGGCGACGCACGGGGTCTGGCAGGCAGGCAACGACTCACATACGAGGTGGTCCCACAAGGTCCCACTCGCGCCGTATGACGGTGGGTAAGGGTGGCATCCCTGCCACCCTTCCCATGATATGGGGCAAATGCGTTATAGATTATGGGGTGTATGGCAGTGAAAACTAGCCCGGGTGGGTTAGGATATTGTGTGTAGGGATCTAGAGAAGAAGACATTAGGTAACGTTAAGGTTAGTTAGTGACAAGGCTACCTGTAGTGGGGACGCAGGTAGATTAGAGTGGATGATAATGACGAGGGAGCGCAATAGTTTAAAGGGATGACTGGGAAGCGCAAGTTTCAGAGGGGAGTAGTTAGATGAGATGATGCTGTGTGAGAACTGGACAGGTGTGTGGAGCAGTGTATGAGTAGTGAGTGTTGTGGATCAGCGCGAATGCGCTTGGGGGAGAGAAGGGTGCAGGCAGCACCAAGTATGGAAACACAGGTGTGCAAGTACAGGTGTGTGGAATATATGGAGCAGAGAATGAGTGGTGTGGAGAGAGTTGGAGTAAGTGGTACGGAGTGGTGTGCATGGTGCGAAGGTGTGGATGGGGGAAGAGTGGACCCCTTTTCACGAGTACCCGGGGAGGGTAGTTTAAAGAATAGTTAGAAGGTATAGGTAAATTGTGGTTGGATATTGGCATTTGTGGTGCGGTTGCAGAATGGTATTGTGGATGGGTGCATTGGTGTGGTGAAATTGGCTGGTCGTGTGGCCTGTTAGTATGAGTGTGAATGGTTGGGCACTCCGCCACTGTTAGATGTCAGCCAGGTGAGGCCGCAGGTGGGCTCTGGGAGCCGTTAGTGTCAGTGGGTGCCTGAGGATCCCGGGTGTGGATCGGGCAGCCCGTGCCAGAGAGGGCACTGAGGGGGTGAGAATGCGAGAGGGCCTTCCCCAGTTAGTTAGGTTAGGGTGAGGAGCAGGTGAGCTCGGTAGGCAACAACAGTGGTGGAGGTGTGCAGGTGGGCGGACCAGCTGGGAGCGTCACACGACCCAGCCACCGAAATTGTGCGGGGGCACCGAGTGTTGAATCGGGGGAGTGAGACCCCAAATTGAGAAGCACCACAGTTTGGTCAATGGGAATTGGTTTTTAGAACCCATAGTGTAAGTTGGCCAAGGGATTGGCAGGGAAAGACCCCGGATAATGTAAAGTTGTTAAAGTCATTTAGGAAATAGTTAGGATTGATGAACCTGTCGCACCATACGCAGCCACTTACGTGAGGTGGTGATGATGACTCCACACCTGTGTTCCTTTGTTTTGTGTTGCAGGAAAGGAGAATTGCTGTGTGGATTTGTGAGACGCATCACGACGTGGATAAGACATTGGGGTGATTCCATCTCTCCCTCCTTAGGAGGGACTGATGATGAATTGGTGATGGCAGATTTTGATGAGAGTTGGAAATGGCAAATTTGATTGGTTAGGAGGGAGAGAAGACGAATTTGGTTTATGGGAGGAACGGGGAAGACAGTAGGGACGTTTGTTGATGTGTAAAGTAGATGTTTATGGGTAGTGTTGTGTTTTGTGGATACAGTAAGGGGTAAGGGAGGGGCAATGTAGGTTACCTGGTGGGGGGGGGGGGCGTACGGTAGGAACGTACCTGTCTCACCTGGTTCCCATGTGCCCCCAGTGTGCATTACCTAGTACTGCATGCACTTTTGCGCCCTTACCACCTTACTCACTTGTCTTCTTTTGTCTCCCACCTCCGAGGATCTGGCTTTGGGGCAGAGAGAGAGGAGAGAGAGGTGCTGGCTCCGCAGTTGTGGGCCTGTACTTCCGCTGCTTGCTGCCTGGATCGATACACCATATGGACCGCAATTTTTGTGGCCGCCCACAATGGACCGCAGTTCTTTTGCGGTCAAGCACCACCCGTGGATGGACCTCTGGGTCAACGTGGCACCTATGCCATACAGGTGAACCACTTTTAGTTGGCCCCCTGACGGCCACAATTAAGAAATGGACGCGGTTGGCGCCTTTCTTTATTTCTAAAGAAGCCAGAAGGCCAAGTGCGCTCCAAGAAGGCAAGACCAGCGGAAGAACATCGGCCGGCTGCGACACCACCGGTGACCATGGACACTTAATTGTGCATTTTTTATGAACACTTTATTGGTGCACCGGATGGTGCTGACTGTGCGTAATGGGGTGGTGCTTTTGGTGCTTGGATGGGGTGCTCTGCACAGTATTAAAGGTCGTAGGGCCACAGGGCACTCATGGGTTGGTGTATCAATGCTGGCATGCGTGCTCTCCCTATGCATAACATCTGCATGTGTTCCTCAAAGAACAGGTCCTGGATCGTAGTGTAAATATCAGTGTAGTCTTGTATAAATGATGCTCCCTACCGGCTGTATGTTTAGTTTGAGGATGCTTTCCGCGATTCGGGTATTCTGTGGGTGTGTTTCTGTTAGGAGAAGGGTGCAACGTCGCAGGGGGACATATTTACTCATTTGTGAACATCTGTAAAACTGTCGCACTCAGGGTTGAGTTAATAGTAGAGGGAACTACATCTGAGTGCCACACTAAAGTAGGTAAAAATTTATTAGGTCGGGACGCCCCAAGGTAGAGAAGGGTGCAATGTTGCGGATATGGGATTTGCATCCATCCATATCCGCTTGTAAATATTCCCCTATTTCCTCAATACTTCCCAACTATCCCCAATCCCCCATTCCCTAGTCCCATTTTCTGTAAACAACACTCTGTAGACCCAACCTCCCCCTATTTCCCCCATTAAATGTCGTGCCCAGGTTCACCGCATCTCATGTAAGACAACTATAGGACATCTTGCTAGTTATTCTTAGTCTATGTCAGTTAAGGACTCGTTTCCATTAATTCTGACCCTTCGTTGCACCAGAATGTGATTGTATGGCACCGTTAGGAAGTTTAGGACCTCCCAATACCTCCCCGCAGCTCTTCCTCACGGTTCAGCAACAACAACAACAACAACAGCAATGGCGGCGGCGTGCACAGGGAGTGTGCGTCCTCACTCCGGCCTGGTTAGTAGGGGGTGTTGGGAGGGCATGAGGCCTTCCCAACGAGCCGCCATCGAACATGTGCTCGACAGGGTTACCAAATAGGAGCTCCCTGTCAGCTCCTCGTCAAGGGCGGAGCCCAGTAACCCCCACACCCAATGGAAGCGGCGGACCGGTCCCATCTGGGGCGGAGCCAACCAGCCGAGGGCGTGTCACTCCCCGCTGAGCATGCGCAGGAAGAGGGAGGTGACGTTAGATGCACGCTGAGCTTGGAGCAAGCAAGACGTACCCTCCGAGCACTGTGAGGCCTCCCCGCATCCTCTGGACTGGACCGTGCTTTATCCTGTCCCCGAGCCAAGGTGCACCTTGTGCTATCGACTACCTGTCCCTTCCTGCCATCAATCCCTGTGTAAGTCAGCCTTGTTCCGTTTGTCTGTGGTCTGTCTGGGCTAAGATAAGATTGTATCTAAGTGCCTATCTCTTCTGTGTCTTTACCTCACTACCGTGTAATCTACCCCCTTTTCTCCACCACTGTAATTATACCCTCCTCCGGAGGTCTTGAGAACTGTACCCCTTGCGTCGTTTCATCTATCCCAGTCGTTGTGTCCTTTCCATCATTGATTTAGCATAGCGCGATTTGGCCAACGTTTGGGTGGAATCGGGGTCTAGTCGGGGAATAACTGTTCGGTCGCGGCAATACCACCGCTCGGTAAATAACATCTAAACCGCGTCCGTAACAATATATATTTATATATATCTATCTATATATATATATATATATATATATATATATATATATATACAGTATATATATATATATATATATATATATATATATATATATATATATATATATACAGTGGAACCTTGACTTACGAGTTTAATTCGTTCTGTGACCGAGCTCGTAACTCAAATTGCTCGTATCTCAAATCAAATTTCCCCATTGAAATGCATTGAAATGCTATTAATCCGTTCCAGCCTGCCAAAAACCACACCAATTTTTTTTAAAATATACAGTATATATAAAAATAGCTCGCGCTTTATATTTCACCTGTATGCATCATACAAGTTGGCAGGATGGCCTGGACTGGAGGTACGCACACTTGACTCTAAAGTCTAAACTGTCCAGCCTGGGTTTGAATCCCGACCCAGCTATAACCTGTCATGGGTGAATCACAGGCAGGGTGATTCATCAATGTGTGTACCGCTAAACTGGGCGCCCCGTTTGCGTCCCATTAGTTGTTGGATGTTAAGGATCTCACCGTGTTTTCCACAAAGAGAAGGCGAGCTATCGCCGGCACTCTGAACAAGTTGTGGCCTGGCATGCTCTTCTCCTCTGCCGTTATATACGTCCTCCTCGACACCTCGCTCATGTTTTTCGACGATTGCGTGTTTTATATCCAAGCACATCATCCTCTTCTTCTTCTCAGTACCGTGTTTTCCACAAAGAGAAGGCGAGCTATCGCCGGCACTCTGAACAAGTTGTGGCCTGGCATGCTCTTCTCCTCTGCCATTATATACGTCCTCCTCGGCACCTCGCTCATGTTTTTCGACGATTGCGTGTTTTATATCCAAGCACAAGTTTTATATAAAACACGACGATTGCGTGTTTTATATCCACAAGTTGTGGCCTGGCATGCTCTTCTCCTCTGCCGTTATATACGTCCTCCTCGACACCTCGCTCATGTTTTTCGACGATTGCGTGTTTTATATCCAAGCACATCATCCTCTTCTTCTTCTCAGTACCGTGTTTTCCACAAAGAGAAGGCGAGCTATCGCCGGCACTCTGAACAAGTTGACGGCAGAGATACTGTACCTGCACGGCAAGATAACCACGTGACCGGAACCCACCTGGTGGCGTAAAGTCAAAATAACCAACATGCGAAAACAAAAATGCAGCGATATACGGCAGATACTGTACTTTCACGGAAAGATAACCACGTGACCGGGTGGCGAAAGCTCGTAACTCAAATCTCGGCTCGCATCTCAAAGCAATAAACCGCCCGAGCGACGGCTCGTATCTCGAAAAACTCGCAAGTTGGGGCACTCGTAAGTCAAGGTTCCACTGTATATATATATATATATATATATATTAGGGTGGGCTTCAAAAAAGCAAAATGCAGATTTTCTCCGGGACATGGTCTAGTTATGTTCCTTTTCGTGTCAAAGGAAACCACACCAAATTTGAATGGAATCCAATAATATTTAGGGGTGCCACATCAGTGATGAATTTTTCCCCATGCAAAAATAAGAATTCCCATTTTTTGGGCTGTATATACACAAAATAAATACATAATTATATATATACATTAAATATAATATTAAAAATAAATATATAGTAAATATACATTAAATAATAAATATACATAAATACACATTATACATTATATATAGACAATATATTATACATACAGTTTTGAGACTTCCTATGATCACTATCTGGGCAATTTTCATGCATGTTTTGTACAGGTTCCCGGGGTCAGGGTACGCTTTTTTAGTGTGTAATATGTAGGCCTAACTTATTGACTGTGGCTCTTTTGTAGAGAGTGACCCTGTGGAGTAAGAATTAACAGGATTTTACCCACATTCTTGCTTATTTTGCAGATATGGCATGCGCTAGTACCAGTGTTTCATTGAAAACTCGGGCTCAGGATAATGTGTATCTCATTGGGTCCACTTCTGGAGATGCCATCAAAGGTGCCAAGCTCCCGACTGTGCATCAATCTCTTGTCCTGTTTTTCCATCACCTGAAGAAGGAGAATCGCACTGCCCGGGAGAGTGCAACCCTCACCATTGAAGAGGTTGTGAAGTTCTGGGAAAAAGCTCACCTACCTACAACGACGAAGCAGCACTGCATCCATCGTTTGGAGAGGCTATATGAAGAATGGAGGAGCCTCCAAAAAGGTGCAAAGCGGGGTGGTGCGACCCAAGAGAAAAAGGAAGCATCCTTCAAGGCCTCCTTGGAGAAGACGTTTGATCTTAGGCATGCAGATTCGGAGGCCATAATCACCAACCCCGAGGACACGAAGTTTCTTCACGATCAATTCTCAGAGAGGAAGGCTTCAATGGGATCTGTAGACACTGTGTTGGAAGCAAAAACGTTCTTGTGTGTTTGAAAGATCAGCAGCCACGAGATGATTATCGTGAACTCCTAGAACTGACTGTCATCTACATGGGAGGAATCCCACCTCGTGGAATCCGGATCATGGCTCCAGGAGCAATGCACAGAGCCAGATGGATGGCAAAAGCACTATATTCACTACAGGTGTTCATGTTTCGGTCAGAGTTCCACTTGACACTTCGAGAGGCGAGAGAACTCCGAGCCTTCAACATTTTTGTCTGCCTTGTGTATGTACAGGCTTGGTTTCGGGCTCCACAAGCTATTGAGGCTCCCCTGAATGACATTAACCTCTTCAAGAAGTTGGAAAAGTTTGAACAAATCAATCAGAAGATGGCTCAGGCAGCCTTGAAGGCACTTGGCCGCCACACGTGGTACATGAGCCCAGTACTAGTGGCATTTGCATTCTTTGACACCAGAATTGACAAAGAAAGCAAGATCAATATGATTGAAGCATTGAAAAATGACGGTGAAAACCCCTCTCCAAAGAGACCAGCTATCAAACGAGGAACCGCCCTGTCAATCGCTGGCCTCATAACAAAACACACCAAGCATTTCTTCAGCATCCTAGGGACCCCAACTGATTGGATGGATAAGGATCCTGGTTCATGGGAGCAAGAAACCAGCTTTCAGGAAGCAAAGAAAGCCGCCAGTGGCTTAGTCGTGGTGAACGACAGGGCAGAAAGGGGTGTCGCATTGATACAAGACTACAATAAGCTCCTTACAAATGATGAAGAGCAAAAGCAAGCTCTGCTCCAAGTTGTTGCTGCTCACAGGAAGATGTACCCCGATGCCAAGAAGGCAACAGTGGTGAAACAGGCCCAGAAATAGGAGTTACATTTCTCATTATATTTGGGTTTTTTAATATTATGTGATATGGTGTCTCTTCATTTTATGAACTGAACATTTGGATTGTTATCATTGAATTTGAGTTTTCATAGCAATATAGTGCTATTTGTGCAGCTATTGTAACTTGTGTTTGCTAGAATACAAAGAAAGTGAGTGGAGGGTGGATTTTCATAAAACAAACTTCTGGTTTTGCTTTCGATCCATATATAGAAAAGTTTTGTAGACACCTTTAGTTTGAAGGCTGATGTGGCACCCCTAAATAAAATCAGATTGCTTTCATATTTGGTGTCTTTTTATTTTGGAACAAATGGAACAACATAAAGCCATGTCCCAGTAAATATTTTAAAACAATTATTTTGAGCACCACCCTAATATATATATATATATATATATATTGTTGCGGATATGAGGATTGTGTTTTTTTTATTGTGTTGTATTGTATAGTAAATTGTTGTAAATATCACCCTCTGTAAAATGTAATGATTCCTTGTAAATACCTCCGTCGTGTAAAGGTCAAATGGCGTCCCATAATTAGTCCATAAAGCATACACGTCAGCCAATCATAGAATACCCCTGTTCGATAGTTATATCTTTATTATGTGTATTAGGGTAAGGCCTTGTCTTCCATTAAGATGACACTCCATTGCACCAAGTTAAATAGATAGATTCCCTTCATTCTTCATTCCCATTCCCAAAACCTCCATTTCCCCTTTCATCATTGCCAAGCCTCAATTGCCAATTACATCCCCTCCAAAACCACCATTGAACATGTGCTCGGGTCGGGGAAGAAGGGGCGTGCCCGCCGTCGTCATCAAGGGCAGAGCCAGAGGGTCGCGCGACCAACCAGGGCCGAGTTGAGCACACCGATGGGCGTGTCCAAAAGGCCGGCGGCTTGATCGCCGGAGGCGTTATAAAGGCGCGCGCGCAAGAAGCAAGGTTGCGTTGAGTGGTCGGTGGTGAGGAGTGATTGGACCAAGAGAGAGAAAGAGTGGTTGGACCAAGAAAGAGAACATAGAGAACATCCAAGGAGAGGACATCCCGGAAAGCACAAAGCCTGCTATTCGTCGCCTTGCTCGCCAAGGTTGGACTGAGCAGTAGTTAACAGCAAGAAGCCTGTTGTAGTCCTGGAAAAGCGCGCGACGTCCACCACCGCAGCAGCAGACAACAGCAGCAGCAGCGGCGGCCACAGCAGCAACAACAGCCGCTTGGGGCCTGGACGGCGGTTTTGAGCAGGGCCGCGAAGGAACGGCGGCTGCTAAACGCACCGATCGTGCTGCAGGACCCCCTTGGACCTTCCTCTCCCTCCAGCCATCCACCTCCTGCCTTTCCATCCTTTTGTGTATGTGAGTTTGTTTTGTTTGTTCTGTCCTGGGTATTTAATTAAGCTTGTATAAGGAATTTGCACTGTGTCTCTAATATCTTCTGTATATTATTTTATTATCTTTCCTTCTCCTTGGTTTTTTTTGAGCCTGTAAATAGCAAATAAATTATATTCGTATTTCCAACCTTTTTGTCTGCTTCTTCTTCACATCCGTGTCGCCTTAGACTTTTCCCTATTGAATATCTGTGGCGCGATCCGGCCAATGTTCGGGAATCGGGTTGGTCGGGGTAACTGTACGACCGCGGGGCCATCCGCTCAGCAAACACAACATCTTATCCGCGGGCCGTAACAATTGGTGTCAGGAGTGGGATTCGGACCTGGGACTAAATTTATTTAGCCCAAATTTTGGAACACCAATTGTACAATTGGCAGTGACAATTGGTGTCAGGAGTGTCGGATTCGGACCTGGGACTAAATTTATTTAGCCCAAATTTTGGAACACCAATTGTACTATTGGCAGTAACAATTGGTGTCAGGAGTGTCGGATTCGGACCTGGGACTAAATCTATTTAGCCCAAATTTTGGAACACCAATTGTACTATTGGTAGTAACAATTGGTGTCGGGAGCGGGGTCGGACCCGAAGCGCGCTTAACGCGCTCAAAATTACAAGCTACTGAAATTTGTTTTGTTTTACAAAACCCGAATTTTGAAATCGCGCCATGGCTGGTCAAGGCGACGGGATGTCGGTGGGAGAGATAGACGGGGTAGAATCGACCCAGGACCTAGGGGAAATGTATGTGGAGGAGGGCAATGAGGAGGTGGTTGAGGAGGTTTCAGGCGCGCAAGATGGCGCTCTCGCGCACGAGGTTACGGGCGCGCAAAATGGCGCCTCGCACATGGCTACGGCGGCCGCGCCCGCTGTACAAGTGGGAGGGATGGCCCAAATGCAGGCCCTCATGGACAATTTATGGCACAAATGCAGGCGTCCCTCAACCTGCAGAAGGACGAGATGAGGGCTAATAGTCAGCAATTGGGGAACCAGATGTATGCTCAGGGTGAGCAATTGAGGGGCCAAATGAGGGACGAAGCGAGGGGTACCAATGCCCAAATTGGGAAGTTAGACAAGAAATTTGAGGGGTTAGACAACAATCTAAAGGGGTTAGACAAGAAATTTGAGGGGTTAGACAAGAAATTTGGGGGGTTAGACAAGAAATTTGAGGGGTTAGACAATGGGATAGAAGGGGTGAAACATGGGTTAATGGGGGTGGAAAATAGAATGGCTGCCCAGGAGAATCAGATAGAGGGGGTGAAAAATGGGTTAGAGGGGTTAGAAAACAAGATGGAAAACAAATTGAGGGAAATAGGGGAGCAATCCACCCGAGAAATTAAACAAATGGGAGAGCAGATAGAGGAGGTGAAAATCGGGGTAGAAACCAAATTGGATGCTCAGAGGGATGAATTGGGACAGATGAGGGTGGCATCTACGAAAGAGAGGGAGGAGATGAAGGAGGAGATATGACGAGGTGTAAGCGAGGAGGTCTCGGGGGTACGCGAGGAGGTAAAGCGAGGTGAAAAGCGTATGGAGAAAGAGGTGAGGAATAATACGGCTAGGTTACAGGGGGGAATAGAGGACCTGACGCAGGAGATGGAACAGCTGACGGAGGGACAAAAAGAACTAGTGGAGCAGGTACAAAGGAACACTGCGGTACTAGGAGGGTTAAAGGTGACACAAAAAGACATCAGAGAGTTGATAGCGACGAAGAGGCAATGTCAGATGGTACGTGAGGGACTGACAACGAGGTTGGACGAGGTGACAGAAGTAATGGAGACGAAGGACCGGGAGGTGAGGACGCACATAGAAACGGTCAAGGTAGCCTTAGAGGACGAAATTAAGGAGACGCACCGGGAAATAAAAGAGGTGAAGCAAAAGTTAAAGGAGGTGGAAGAGGGGGTGAGTGAAATTAAGAAGAGACGGACGGAAACTAAGAGAGAAATACAGGAGGTGGTGATGGAATATGTGCAATGTCAGTGCTCAAATCGTGATGATGTGCTCGCTAACCAAATAAAGAGTTTGCAGGTGGCAGAGGAGGTGCGGAGACGAGGTGCCAAGGTGAGTGGCGATATATTCGGAAATGCATATGATGTGAGGGGAGCTTCAGTCGGCTTGGGGGTTGATTTGGATCCCGGTGTTCGTGAGAGGCCGTTGGTGAAGTGTGCGACAGGTACGGTGTGCGAAGGAGGAGGTGTGCGAGAATGTCCGACCATGGGGTGTGTGAGGAAAAAGTGCGCGCCGAGGTGTGAGTGTGCTGTCGAGAGTGAGTTGGTCGTAGCGCGTGTGCGAGGGGGCACATGGAAGCGCGGAGTGGGGAGTGTTACAGAGGATGTAACGAGAGAGTGTACACCTGTGGTGAGTGTTATGGAGGAAGTAATGGGAGAGTGTGCACAAGAGGATGCGCGAGAAAGGTGTGTAACGGACGGGTGCATGGGGAAAGAGTGCGCTGTCAAGAGTAAGGGAGAATGCACGCCTGTGGTGAGTGTTACAGAGGATGTAACGGGAGAGTGTACGCAAGAGGGGGCGCGAGAAAGGTGTGTAAGGGACGGTTGCATGAGGAAAGAGTGCGCTGTCAAAAGTAAGGGTGAGTGCGCGACCGAGTGTGGAGGTGAGAGTAGTAAGAGTGACACGGAGCGTGAGTTGGTTGTGGCAGGTGAGAGAGGATGTACACCTGGAATGGAAGGATGCGCACACCTGGAATGGTAGAGCGGGTGTGGGAATGCACACTGGAATTGATAGTGAGGCACATGGTTGGGTGTGTGAGTGAGAGCACACCTGTAGTTGTCACAGAGGAGGTGACCGAGAAGGGGGCGCGAAGAGGTGTGTTGGTGAGGTGTGCGAACGACGAGTGTGTGCAGAGGTGCGCGGTGGTCAGGTGTGTGACCAAGTCTGTGGGCGAAAGAACGAGTGCAATAACGAAGTACGCGGGGTGTACGGGCGGCGTTGCAGCACCGAGCTCGGTGAGGGTGAAAGGGGTAGCGTATGCATGTGAGCATGCAGGTGAAGCATCGACGGTAACCGGGTTAGCGGTTAGAACGACATTTAGCCGAATCGGGCCCTCGGTGCGCGCCGAGCAGCTTCGCGTGCCGCGACGACCAGCGGGGAGCCGAACCACGGCGGTTTCGAAAGAACCGCCATACGCGATCCACGCTGGGCCTTGCTCGGAACGGCCGCGTCCATGCTCCACTAGGCGGAGCGGGCAGCCCGATAGGAAGGGTCATCATGGCGACCCCTTTTTGTTGAGGCGTTCCGGCAGGTCGAGATCGGGCCATTGGATGGCTCCGTGCCGAGGTGGTGCGTGGGATCTTGGCCCGGGTAAGCCCCGTCCCTGCACCGAATGCGGGACGTATCCAGCCGCCGGCACCAAACAACCCGCATTCATTGCTCGGCTTTACGAAGCCGGGCTGTAGACGTGAATTGGCGCACCGAGAGGCACTAGTGGGTAGACTGATGATGAGGATAGTGTTTTGGCCCCGAAATTAGAAAAAAAAAAGGAAAATTTGATGATTGGCAGAGTGAGGATTGGCAAACCAAGGATTGGCAGATGATGGGTAGTGATTGGCAAATTTTTGATTTGTTGAATTTGGACGAGCAAAATTGATAGTAGAAGATACCCGATGTGGTGGGATGGCAACTCTGTCATCCCTCACAGCGGGGGCAAAGGAGCACTAGTCTTATGGGGTTTATGGCAGTGAAAACTAGCCCGGGAGGGTTAGGATATAATGATAGGGATCTAGAGAAGATGACCTTAGGTAACGTTAAGATTAGTTAGTGACAATGATACCTGTAGTGGGGACGCAGGTAGATTAGTTTGGATGATAATGACGTGGTATGTGCTTAGTTTAAAGGGAAGACGGGGAGCACTAAGTTAGCAGGGCACCAGGTAGATTAGATGATGCCGTGTGTAAGGAACAGGTGTGATTGCACAGGTGTGCAACTGAACAGGTGTATGGAGCAGTGTTTGAGTGAGTGATGGTGATGACACTGATGACTGTGCACCGATTGGTGCTTGAGGGTGTGTTGGTGCGTTTTGGGTGCTTTCATGGTGCGTCGATGCAGAGCAGACTGTCTCTCCCCCCCCCCCCCCCCCCCAGAAAGAACAATCACAGGTCCTGGGTTAGTTTTGTAAATAAAAGCAGAGTCATTGTAAATAATTTCTCCCCACCGTCAGTGTATAGTTTGAAGACCATTCCGCAATTCGGTTAGCTGTGGGCGTGAGTCTGTTAGGTAGGGTGCAATGGAGCAGCGGGACATATTTATTTATGTTTTAAAACTGTCGCACTCAGGGTCAGGTTAAAAGTAGAGGGAACTACACCTACGTGTCACACTAAGTTAAAGTTATAGGCCCGGGCCGTACCTAAGAGGAGGAGGGTGCAGTGTTGCGGATATGAGGATTGTGTTTTTTTTATTGTGTTGTATTGCATAGTAAATTGTTGTAAATATCACCCTCTGTAAAATGTAATGATTCCTTGTAAATACCTCCGTAGTGTAAAGGTCAAAGGGCGTCCCATAATTAGTCCATAAAGCATACACGTCAGCCAATCATAGAATACCCCTGTTCGATAGTTATATCTTTATTATGTGTATTAGGGTAAGGCCTTGTCTTCCATTAAGATGACACTCCATTGCACCAAGTGAAATAAATAGATTCCCTTCATTCTTCATTCCCATTCCCAAAACCTCCATTTCCCCTTTCATCATTGCCAAGCCTCAATTGCCAATTACATCCCCTCCAAAACCACCATTGAACATGTGCTCGGGTCGGGGAAGAAGGGGCGTGCCCGCTGTCGTCATCAAGGGCGGAGCCAGAGGGTCGCGCGACCAACCAGGGCCGAGTTGAGCACACCGATGGGCGTGTCCAAAAGGCCGGCGGCTTGATCGCCGGAGGCGTTATAAAGGCGCGCGCGCAAGAAGCAAGGTTGCGTTGAGTGGTCGGTGGTGAGGAGTGATTGGACCAAGAGAGAGAAAGAGTGGTTGGACCAAGAAAGAGAACATAGAGAACATCCAAGGAGAGGACATCCCGGAAAGCACAAAGCCTGCTATTCGTCGCCTTGTTCGCCAAGGTTGGACTGAGCAGTAGTTAACAGCAAGAAGCCTGTTGTAGCCCTGGAAAAGCGCGCGACGTCCACCGCCGCAGCAGCAGACAACAGCAGCAGCAGCGGCGGCCACAGCAGCAACAACAGCCGCTTGGGGCCTGGACGGCGGTTTTGAGCAAGGCCGTGAAGCAACGGCGGCTGCTAAACGCGCCGATCGTGCTGCAGGATCCCCTTGGACCTTCCTCTCCCTCCAGCCATCCACCTCCTGCCTTTCCATCCTTTTGTGTACGTGAGTGTGTTTTGTTTGTTCTGTCCTGGGTATTTAATTAAGCTTGTATAAGGAATTTGCACTGTCTCAAATATCTCCTGTATATTATTTTATTATCTTTCCTTCTCCTTGGTTTTTTTTGAGCCTGTAAATAGCAAATAAATTATATTCGTATTTCCAACCTTTTTGTCTGCCTCTTCTTCACATCCGTGTCGCCTTAGTCTTTTCCCTATTGAATATCTGGCGCGATCCGGCCAACGTTCGGGAATCGGGTTAGTCGGGGTAACTGTACGACCGCGGGGCCATCCGCTCGGCAAACACAACATCTTATCCGCGGGCCGTAACAATATATATATATATATATATATATATATATATATATATATATATATATATATATATATATATATATATATATATATATATATATATATATATACATATATATATATATATACATATATATATATATACATATATATATATATATACATATATATATATATACATATATATATATATATATATATATATATATATATATATATATATACACATATATATATATATATATATATATATATATATATATATATATATATATATATATATATATATATATATACTGTATATATATATATATATATATATATATATATATACACATATATATATATATATATATATATATATATATATATATATATATATATATATATATATATATATATATATATATATATATATATATATATCTTTTATTATAATAGAGCAAACGTATATGGTTCGCTATGTATGTATGTATGTCTGTATGTATGTATGTTTATATGCGACGAAAATGTCTTCTTCTTCTTCAAATAAAATTACCACCCTCTTAATTAACCTTCTTAATTGCGTTAAGACTGCTGAGAACCCTCAGACCTTTGATGACCCTTTAATTCCCCCCAAGATCCTTCAGACCACCATGATCCCTGAAGACCCAAAACACCCTGAAGACCCCCAAATACCCCAAAATACCCTTCAAGGCCCTGAGGCTCAAAAAGACCCTGAATACCCAAAGACCCTGAATACCCAAAGACCCTGAATACCCAAAGACCCTGAACACCCAAAGACCCTGAATACCCGAAGACCCAAAACACCCCGAAGACCAAACACACCCCGAAGACCCAAAACACCCCGAAGACCCAAAACACCCTGAAGACCCAAACACCCCGAAGACCCTAAACACCCCGAAGACCCAAAACACCCCGAAGACCCAAAACACCCGGAAGACCCAAAACACCCGGAAGACCCAAAACACCCCGAAGACCCAAAACACCCCGAACACCCAAAACACCCCGAACACCCAAAATACCCCGAGCACCCAAAACATCCTGAACAGCCAAAACAACCCGAACACCCAAAACACCCCGAACACCCAAAACACCCCGAACACCCAAAACACCCCGAACATTCAAAACACCCCGAAGATCCAAAACATACCGAAGACCCAAAACACACCGAAGACCCAAAACACACTGAAGACCCAAAACACCCCAAAGACCCAAAACACCCCAAAGGCCCAAAACACCCCGAAGGCCCAAAACACCCCGAAGACCCAAAACACCCCGAAGACCCAAAACACGCCGAAGACCAAAAACACCCCAAAGACCAAAAAGACCCCGAAGACCCAAAAAGACCCCGAAGACCCAAAATTCCCCGAAGACCAAAAATACCCAGAAGACCCAAAAGACCCCGAAGACCCAAAAATACCCAAAGACCCTTAAAGACCAAGAAGAACCAAAATAATCTTAAGACCCAAAACCCCCGGAAGACCCCGAAGACCAAAAAGACACCGAAGACCCATAAGACCCAAAAGCCTCTGAAGACACCAAAACCCAAAAGACCCAAAAGACCCTGAAGACCCAAAACACCCCAAAGATCCAAAATACCCTTAAAGGCCCAGAGGATCCAAAAGACCCTGAAGACACAAATGGCCCTGAAGATCCAAAAACCCAAAAGACACCGAAATGGTCAAAGATGCCTATCCCTCTGAAACGACGTGTGGTGAGGCACACAGAGTCATGCTAGTATATAAAAGAAAGTTTTCGTTACTTGCCGGAAAAGATTCCGACAAGTATGTTGGTTGGTTGGTTTGTCTGTTTGTCTGTCTGTTTGTCTGTCTGTGCACAGCACTACGTCTACACCGTTGCACATATAATCGCCAAACTTTACACACATATTTGTCTTGCCCTGGAATAGACTGTGCCCAATTTTTAACTCCCTCGGCCCAAGGCCTCCATTATGACATCATAATTCGACAAGTACAAAACTTCATCCGATCAAGATGCAATTTCTTGAGCGCCATGTCGGCATAAACTGGTGGAGTAAAAAAATTAATGATGACGTCATCGGTCACGTGGTTCGGCCGACATCTTGGAAAACCCGAAAAACTTTGCACCTCTATATCTCCGAAAGTGCTGAATAGAAACAATTGAGACATGGCTCATTGTAAAGAACTCTCCATGTGGAATAAAATATGTTAATGATGATGTCATAGGTGCCTCCATTATGACGTCATAATTCTACAAGTACAAAACTTCATCCGATCAAGATGAAATTTATTGAGCATCCTCAAGGAATAAATTAGTTTAGAAAACAAATAATGATGACGTCGTCGGTCACGTGGTTCTGCCGCCATATTTGTCCAGAATGGCCGATAAAAAAGTACATCCCGGCAAGTCCTCGGTCTCTGACCGATTTTTCATTTTTTTGTTTGTTTGATTGTTTGTTTGTCTGCGCAAGCTAATTTAATGAATGGTGAAAGATAGGAGGAAACCTCTAACACAAAAAATGTCGGGACGGGCCTCGGGAAGGTTTTAGGCTAGGTGGCGAGACCAGTCGAGGCCAACCTCGGCCGGGCCGGGCCAATTTCGCAATTAAAATCTGAGCTGAATTATAGTAGTCAATCTTCTATGGCCGTGAGTAAAAGCTGAATTATGGTAGTAAATTCATTCAAAAAGAATCTAAAATGTCGGGACGGGCCCCGGGAAGGTTATAGGCTATGTGGTTAGGCTGGTCGAGGCCGCTTCGGCCGGGCTGGGCCCATTTCGCAATTAAAAGCTGAGCTAAATTATAGTAGTCAATCTTCTACGGCCGTGAGTAAAAGCTGAATTGTAGTAGTAAATGCATTCAAAAAGAACCAAAAATGTTGGAACGGGCCCCAGGAAGGTTATAGGCTACGTGGCGTGGCCGGTCGAGGCCCATCTCGGCCGGGCTGGGCTCATTTCGCAATTAAAAGCTGAGCTGAATGACAGCAGTCAATCGTCTACGGCCACGAGTAAAAGCTGAATTATAGTAGTAAATTAATTCCAAAAGAACTAAAAATGTTGGGGCGGGCCCCGGGAAGGTTATAGGCTATGTGGCGAGGCCGGTCGAGGCCTACCTCGGCCGAGCTGGGCCCATTTCACAATTAAAAGCTGAGCTGAATTATAGTAGTCAATCTTCTACGGCCACGAGTAAAAGCTGAATCATCGTAGAAATTCATACAAAAAGAACCCGGGCAATGCCGGGTGCTTTCGGCTAGTATATAAATAAAAGAAAGTTTTTGTTTGTTTGTTTGTTTGTCTGCACGCGCTAATCTCCTGAACGGTGAAAGATAGGAGGAAACCTCTGGCGCAACAATGTCGGGACGGGCCCCGGGAAGGTTTTAGGCTAGGTGGTGAGGCAGGACGAGGCCACTTCGGCTGGGCTGGGCCCATTTCGCAATTAAAAGCTGAGCTGAATTATAGTAGTCAATCTTCTACGGCTGCGAGTGAAAGCTGAATTATAGTAGTAAATTCATTCAAAAAGAACCAAAAATGTCAAGACGGGCCCCGGGAAGGTTATAGGCGAGATGGTGAGGCCGTTCGAGGCTGCCTCAGCCGGGCTGGGCCCATTTCGCAATTAAAAGCTGAGCTGGATTATAGTAGTCAATCTTCTACGGTCGCGAGTAAAAGCTGAATTTTAGTAGTAAATTCATTCAAAAATAACTATAAAATGTCGGTACGGGCCCCGGGAAGGTTATAGGCTAGGTGGCGAGGCCGGTCGACGCCGCTTCGGCCGGGCTGGGCCCATTTCGCAATTAAAAGCTGAGCTAAATTATAGTAGTCAATCTACTACGGCCGCGAGTAAAAGCTGAATTATAATAGTAAATTCATTCAAAAAGAACCCAGGCAATGCTGGGTGCTTTCGGCTAGTATATATATATATATATATATATATATATATATATATATATATATATATATATATATATATATATATATATATATATATATGTATATATATATATACAAACAAATATATATAGATCCAGGTAGATCTGCATAGGTAGGTGCTCCGATAGCACGAAGAAGAATAACCATCTCGATATAAGTAAGTCAGGGACCTGTCTAGCCCGGTTTGTCGGCTATTTGAAAATTCCGCCTGCTCCCCCAATGGAGGGGGGCCCCAAATGGATCTCAGGATCTGTATTTTTTAAATTAAACAAAAAATCAAGGGAGGTCTTGGAGGCCCTGGGAGGATATACTCATTGTAACTCTTTGCTATTATGTGGTTTTCCAAAAAAAAGTGTACAACTGATGTTTTTTACTTGTTATTATTTGATTTTGTCTTGTTTTGGTGGCATGAGGAAGCTACCATATTTTCAAATTTTCAGTTCAAATTGAAATTCAAATAAAAAAGATTTATTGTTGCAATTTTTTCCATTTTTCATCAAACCTCACCAAATGTTGAAGGGGGCCCCTCAAGGAGTCAAGCCCCCCCCCCAGGCCCCCAAATCTCTAGCTACGCCTCTGGATGATCGGGTGATAGGTAGAGTAGGGATTATGCTAACTCCCCGTTATGGCGAACCTGTGATCAATCCAGTGTCCGGTATGGCAACGCACAAATATACATGAGTTCGACCCAATAGCGCACCACACTAATTAAATCCCCCCTTCGCCACAATAACTGACCGGAAAACAGACATGAAGCGACCACACACAACACCGGCAGGGCAGCCAACATCGAACAGATAGGCCGAGAGCCATGCCCAGGCGAACTTGTGATTGGCCAGGGGAGGGGCGAGTAACAACCAGGTCGCCGATTGGAGAGTAAGGAAGATGAAAGACGTGCCACACTGATTGGCCACCGACCAATGACACCAACACCAAAGGCGCGAGGAGCTCGGCCAATCATTGAGGAGGGTGCGAAAGACCACCAAGAAGCGACGCATTGGTTGGAGGGGAAGAGAGCTGACGTCACGGAACGAGCAGTAAAACCACTCGCTGGCTGACATTTCCTTCCTCTGGCATTTTGGATTCTTCCTGGCTCCTCCCTCTCTCTCTTCCCTTCTTTCCTACTCGTTCCCATTTGAACCTTGTTTGTTGAGCACCGACGATCATCCTCCCCTCTCGTTCGTGCTCCTGGTGCCTGCGTGCGAGTGCTGTGGTGTGGGATGGACCATGCAGTGAGGCCGGTGTTCGTGCCAACGCCCGAGCGGTTCACGCGAACTGGAACTGTGGTCGGATGACGAGCTCGGAAGCCGACGATTCCTGACGGACGCTGCACCCAGAAAGATAAGACGCATCCACAAACACAACGGTTTCTTTTATTCATTCTGCCTGTGTCCGTAGTAGAAGTCTGGTGTGGGGATGTTCCAATATAGGGGTTTAGGTATTACCGTCGCGTTCTTTCTTCTCGGGGTCCGGCAATAAAGCCGCATTTATTTTTGTACCTTCAATTCTTTTTTTGTCAGTTTCTTTTCAAAGGGTGAAGACAATGTCAGGGCCACCAAGGTAAGTCTGCATCACCGCCCCCCCCCTCTCCCTGCTCGCGTATCGTCTGCCATCAATTGGAAACGCCTCAAAGTAAGCTCGATTAGCCATCCGTGGATGCCCTGACTTAATAGAGCCATCCACAGGACAATATATACAACCACATACAGACTTGGCATTTAATATGGATTTTGTTTTTTTTCTTGACTTGGGTTTACTTTCTTAACTCAGTATATCAATCTGGTGAGTTTCTTTTACACTTTGGTGATTTATTTGTCAAAAGAACCATGTCACTGATTGTCTGTCGCAGCAAGAAGTCAACAACAGGATTATATCACAGGTGGCGTGGCAAAATGTACGGACAGGTGCATTTGATGATTGGCTTCACAGTCGGGTATACAAGGGCTGTTGCGTTCTGTATTAGTGGAAAACAACTGCTGCACGTCTCCAAAAGTTATTGCCGCTTCCTCTGGAGATGGTCCGTCAACTCGGCAATGCTGTTTGTCATGGAGTGGTGGCTTTACGAAATTACGGCATGAAACAGCGTGCTATTGCTCGGCAGTATGGTATCACTCAAGGTCAGGTGTCAAAGATCCTGAAACGAAATGCTCAGAGGGGTGTCCCTACTCCAATACCGAGGCCAGGACGTCACCCGCAGAACCACAAGGAGGGATGATCGCCAGCTGCACCGGTTAATCCGCAATGGCCGTACCAAGTCAGCTAATCGTCTGAGGGCTGAGTGGCAGCAACTGACAAATGTGCCTGTATCCAGAAGGCTAGTCAACCAACGACTGGTTCAAGCAGGCTATCGTGCCAGGCATCCCCTGAGAAAGCCATGCCTGACCAGACAACACCACCAGCGCCGATTGCAGTGGGCCAGAGAGCACCGTCAATGGCAGCCAGGACACTGGAATCACGTGACCTTCAGTGACGAGTCTAGATTTCTGGTCTATCGTCAAGATGGCCGCGTCCGAGTGCGCAGACAAGTGCATGAAGCCTACAACAAAGATTGTATAGTGCCAAGAGTCCATGCTGGAGGTGGTGGGGTGACCGTTTGGGCTGCTTTTCATGCAGGGGGCAAAACTGACCTGGTTGTTCTGAATGGAAACCTGAACCAGTTCAAGTACAGGGCCATTCTGGAAGAAACATTGCTTCCATTTGCTCGTGCAGCCTTTCGCGGAAACTTTGTCTTCCAAGATGACAATGCACGGCCTCATTGTGCTCGCATGATCCAACACTTTCTTGCTGACCGTGGTGTGGAGCATATGGATTGGCCTGCCATGTCCCCGGATATGAATCTGATAGAGAACTTGTGGGCAGAATTAACGCGTCAAATCGACCACTTGGACCAGCAGCCGACCTCTGTGCATGAATTGCAGCAGACTATTGTCACTGCATGGCAAGCGATTCCTGTCCAAACCTTGGCAAATCTCGTGAACAGCATGCCTCAACGTGTATGTGCTCTCCTGAATGCTCGTGGGGGTTACACGAAGTACTGAACTGTAATTTTACTGTCCGTAATCCCAGTCGTAATTTAACTTTTGTTTTTGTTAAAAAATTTTTTGGCTAATGTGCAAAATAAAGAGATACTTCTGGAAAACGTACAGACGTTTAACACAGTACTATCCATGAATTGAGTTCGATATCAGTTCACATCACTTTCAAGGATCAATTTATTTGTTTCGAAATGTCAAATGTGGTTTTTGTTTCTTTTAAAGGTCACATTAACAAAATCTAGAATAATTTCAACATAATTCCAATGAACTTTTGGTTCTAAGACATCTTGAAAAGTAAGTTCACCCGCACAAAAAAAATATTCCATATTAAATGCCAAGTCTGTATATGTATGTGTATATATATATATAAATATATATATATATATATATATATGTATGTATATATATATATATATATATATATATATATATATATATATATATATATATATATACATATATAAAAATATATATTTATGTAGGGCATGAGCCCCTCCCCCTTGATGTTGTCTTTACATTTGGCCAAGTATTACCAATTATATGTTGGGTTTGATTGTTTACTGTATCCTTTTGATACTTATATTCTTTCCATGTCTTTGAAAGCTGGCTGTACTCTTAAAGTAAGTTAAATGCTTTACAAACCTTTGCCCTGTGTTGGCACAATCCCCCCTCCTCCATACTTCGGCCTTGGTTGCACTTTGCTATCTTTCTGGCCTCTGCTAATTTCCTGTATGTTGGCTGCAGTATGACTGATCACTCCCAACATACTTTCCCACCAAAGGACTCTTTGTTACATTACTTTGTTGTTTGAAATGCCTTTGAAGCATTATATACTTTATGTGATTGCTTGCCTTGTAATGGCTTGATCTCTTTACCTATTGGAATCCAGAGTTTGTTCTCATACTGTGGCCTCGCCATAGTTGCATTGTTGCTATATGTTGCTATACTCCTCCATATTCTCAACATCCGTCTTGATGACAGCTTACTCCTTATCTCCTTCTTTCCCTTCAAACCTCAATGATTTCCCTTCAAACCTCAATCATTTCCCTTCAAGCTTCAATGATTATGATATTGGCCTTTGAGTGGCCTCGGACTGCCTTAAACTAATTGAACAAACAGGGACTTAGGTAGGGGCCATGTGAGTCCACCCTTTGTCTCCTGTTCTGATGTTAAACCACACCCCTATCTTTCTTATATATATTGAAGCCCTGATCAAACCTTTTCAGAGCATCTTGTTGTAGTGTTGGTCATTTTGTGAGCTTCATGCGACATTGTGTTTTCCGCAAGCTTGTGTAAACGAGTTCTAATAAATATATCCGTTGCTCCTTTTTCTGAGTCCTCTGAGTCCCAAGAAATGGGTCGAAGCCTACCCATGCGTCAAGTCAGATGCCCCGACAGTAGTGAAGCGCCTCGTGCGGGATTTTATGTGCAGATTTCGCATCCCCCAAATAATTTCGTCAGATCAAGGGGGCCATTTCACGGCGCAGGTGGTCACGGGCATCCTGAAGGCGTTGGGCGTGAAACAGTCCTTCCATTGCGTTTACCACCCACAGTCATCGGGACTTGTGGAACGAACGAATAAGACTTTAAAAAATAAACTAGCGAAACTTTGCGCAGACACAGGCTTGAAGTGGCCGGAGGCTCTCCCGCTTGCATTGATGAGCATCCGTTCCACTCCGGGTCGCACTACGAGCCTTTCCCCCACGAAATATTAATGGACGACCTATGGGCTTGCCGTCTCAGCTGTTTACGCAATGGGACGACCTATGAGCTCGGCAATGCTGTTTGTCATGGAGTGGTGGCTTTACGAAATTACGGCATGAAACAGCGTGCTATTGCTCGGCAGTATGGTATCACTCAAGGTCAGGTGTCAAAGATCCTGAAACGAAATGCTCAGAGGGGTGTCCCTACTCCAATACCGAGGCCAGGACGTCACCCGCAGAACCACAAGGAGGGATGATCGCCAGCTGCACCGGTTAATCCGCAATGGCCGTACCAAGTCAGCTAATCGTCTGAGGGCTGAGTGGCAGCAACTGACAAATGTGCCTGTATCCAGAAGGCTAGTCAACCAACGACTGGTTCAAGCAGGCTATCGTGCCAGGCAGCCCCTGAGAAAGCCATGGCTGACCAGACAACACCGCCAGCGCCGATTGCAGTGGGCCAGAGAGCACCGTCAATGGCAGCCAGGACACTGGAATCACGTGACCTTCAGTGACGAGTCTAGATTTCTGGTCTATCGTCAAGATGGCCGCGTCCGAGTGCGCAGACAAGTGCATGAAGCCTACAACAAAGATTGTATAGTGCCAAGAGTCCATGCTGGAGGTGGTGGGGTGACCGTTTGGGCTGCTTTTCATGCAGGGGGCAAAACTGACCTGGTTGTTCTGAATGGAAACCTGAACCAGTTCAAGTACAGGGCCATTCTGGAAGAAACATTGCTTCCATTTGCTCGTGCAGCCTTTCGCGGAAACTTTGTCTTCCAAGATGACAATGCACGGCCTCATTGTGCTCGCATGATCCAACACTTTCTTGCTGACCGTGGTGTGGAGCATATGGATTGGCCTGCCATGTCCCCGGATATGAATCTGATAGAGAACTTGTGGGCAGAATTAACGCGTCAAATCGACCACTTGGACCAGCAGCCGACCTCTGTGCATGAATTGCAGCAGACTATTGTCACTGCATGGCAAGCGATTCCTGTCAAAACCTTGGCAAATCTCGTGAACAGCATGCCTCAACGTGTATGTGCTCTCCTGAATGCTCGTGGGGTTACACGAAGTACTGAACTGTAATTTTACTGTCCGTAATCCCAGTCGTAATTTAACTTTTGTTTTTGTTAAAAAATTTTTTGGCTAATGTGCAAAATAAAGAGATACTTCTGGAAAACGTACAGACGTTTAACACAGTACTATCCATGAATTGAGTTCGATATCAGTTCACATCACTTTCAAGGATCAATTTATTTGTTTCGAAATGTCAAATGTGGTTTTTGTTTCTTTTAAAGGTCACATTAACAAAATCTAGAATAATTTCAACATAATTCCAATGAACTTTTGGTTCTAAGACATCTTGAAAAGTAAGTTTACCCGCACAAAAAAATATTCCATATTAAATGCCAAGTCTGTATATGTATGGGTATATATATATATATAAATATATATATAGTATGTATGTATATATATATTATATTATATATATATATATATATATATATATATATATATATATATATATATATATATATATATGTATGTATATTTATTTATATATTATATATATATATATGTATGTATATTTATTTATATATGTATATATATATATATATATATATGTATGTATATTTATTTATATATGTATATGTATATATATATATATATATATATAATATATATATATATATATATATATATATATATATATATATATATATATACATATATATATATATATACATATATATAATATATATATATATATATATATATATATATATATATATATATATATATACATATATATATAAATATATAAATATATATATATATATATATATATATTTATTTATTTATTTATATATATATATATATATATAATTATATATATATATATATATATATATATATATATATATATATATATATTGCTACGGTTTTGAGATGTGTACAGTGAGCTTAATAAAGGTTAAAGGTTGCCCCCCATAGATAGTCACACAAGCAACATGTAGCCTCATTTGTAGTATAGTTATGTCTTAGTATATGTGAGAGTAGGCCCTTTCCAGTGTTAATCCTGCGTTGTGTAATGCCAGGAAAATAGGCCCTAACGCCACCGATCATCCTTCGTCCGTAACCTCAATACAGTTTGTTGACGTTAGTTCATTTTGGGCGAGTTAACACGAGGGCGGCGGAGGAGGATCGGGGCGGAGTCGAGGCAGAGCGGAAGAGGCGATGACGGTAAGCATGAGCCGCCAATCAGGGCTCAGAGGTGGTGGGGTCGGCGTTGCGTCAGAGGGCGTGGTGAGAAGAGTCTGGTGAGTTCCAGAAGGCTCGCGGGGCGTGCCTATATAACCCGATGCGCAAAACCCTCAACAGGACTTGCAGAGAGGGGAGGATTTGAACGGGACTTGCCGGGGGGAGAGCACTTGCAGAGGAGAGGAGAGGATTTGCATCACTCGCACTGTATGAACTTGACTATCGCTGGAGATACGCAGGCACAGCCAGGGCGTTTATAACTTGCGTGTTTCAGCCAAGCGAGTGAACGAAGCTGCGTAACCGCCCTTCACCATAAAAGCCCTCCCTGCCTTTCGCCCCGATCATATGAAGTCTCTGTTTCTGCCTTCAGGTTTCATAAGCAATACCGAATCACCTTGAAATAAAAAGCTTGTTCAAACAATTTGTCTGTTTTATAATAACACAAAGGAAAATTATCAGGGAAGTACCACATAAAAGACACGACCTCAACTGATTTATTAATACTTGCTGCTGACCTTAATTTCAGGAATAAAGGCTGAAAAAAGTTTTTAAAACCCTTTCCATATTCATACTGCATGTCTTGCTTTTACATGGGTGATGCAGAATGCTTAATTGCATTTGGTGGGAGGAAAAAGGGAAGCGATAATGAGGAAGAGGGGGAGGGGAGAGGAAGTGATGAGTTAATTATTGACATGAAGTCGTTTTTTTTAATGTCACTGTTAATATTTCAAAATATTTAATTACATACCGTGCCAAAAATAGACTTCCATTCCCCTTTCATTGTCAGTAGTTGTAGCTGATCATCACAATTTGAATACAGAACACTTTAATGCTATGTTAATTATAATAGCATCAGCACTCCCACCATCCATGAGGGTGAGAGTGCCCATCTAGGCACACCTTCACTGGCAATTTAAAATGGTGATATTTCCACAAAATCCTATTTTCTGCAACACACTGTACACTAGGAAAAATAGGGATATAATGCAACCAAATTTTCCTTTGCTGGAACATACTGTATTTGTTTTGTGCTATTAAATGCAAGAAATGTTAAATCGACACATAGTGATCATTTTTTTTCTGGAACACAGTTCACCTGTATATTATTTTTGGGACATACTCCAACCATATTTTGCCTTCCTGGACAACACTATAAAGTTTTTGTGATGTAAAATGCCAAATAATCAATTTTGAAGTCCTTGTCATGTGTATATATATATATAATATATATATATATATATATATATATATATATATATATATATATATATATATATATACGACATGACCAAAAGTATGTGGACACCCACACATCGAACATCTCATAAGAAAATCATGGGCATTAATATGGAGTTTTGGTTTGGTCCCCCCCCTTTGCTGCTATACAGCCTCCACTTTTCTGAGAAGGCTTTCCACTCGATGTTGGAACATTGCTTTGGGAATTTTCTTCCATTCAGCCACAAGAGCATTAATGAGGTTGGGCACTGATGTTGGGCGATTAGGCCTGGCTCTCAGGAGATGTTCCAATTAATCCCAAAGGTGTTCGATGGGGTTGAGGTCAGGACTCTGTGCAGGCCAGTCAAGTTCTTCCACACCGATCTCGACAAACCACTTCTGTATGGACCTCGCTTTGTGCACGGGGTCGGGGGCATTGTCATGCTGAAACAGGAAAGGACCTTCCCCAAACTGTTGCCATAAAGTTGAAAGCACACAATAGTCTAGAATGTCATTGTATGCTGTAGTGTTAAGATTTGCCTTCATTGGAACAAAGGGGCCTAGCCCGAACCATGAAAAACAGCCCCAAAGCATTATTCCTCCTCCACCAAACTTTACAGTTGGCAGTATGTGTTGTAAAAATCAGATCTACAACATTGTCCCAATAGTAGGTTTAATTCAGAATCGATCTCTAGCAACACCTGTAAGAAATCAACAAGAATAATATCAGTATACCGTTATCATAGAAGTAATAATGAATTGGCAATTGGTACAAGCAAGCCTGGAACATCTAGCAAGACGCACCATTCGTACATGCACTACCACACAGAATATATGTCACAGGAATGAATCGGAGCGATGTCCGTCCGAGTTCTTATGGAGGCCCCTCAGTGGTCGGAGTCAGCATTGCACCTGGGTTCAATTTAGACACAATTTCATTACATTCTCCCCACCGCTAAAACTACACGACCACTCGGGCTGAAATCAAGCTAGCAAAGCATAGCACCACTCGGGCTGAAATCAAGCTAGCAAAGCATAGCAGCAGAGTAATCAGTTAGCATCGGTCCATGTCAGTCAGTCCAACCATAGCGGTCGGGGCGGCGAATTTCTCTCCCGGCGCGGGTCCAGTAAACACCGGATACCACATCCCCGAGGCCGGAATCCCCCGCATCGGAATGTCCACCTAAATCGGGTGACGGTGGTGGTGGTGACGATGGACGGTGACGGTGATGGCCCACAGGGCCATCCGGATCGGGTGCATGTAGCGATGGGGAAGCCGGTAGATTCTCCATTGTCGGATCAACTGTGTCGTAAGCTGACTCGTCAATATCCCCGCATGGGGCCAGATGGCGCACCGAGACCGTAGACTCCCGTCCAGTGGGCAACAGCACACGAGCGTGCTCGGGATTGGCTTGGAGAATGCGCACCTTGTCTACAAGCGGGTCATATTTACTCGTGGGAACCACGCATTTGAGAAAAGCCAGTTTGGGCTCAGCAAGCCAGCCCGGCAGAGGACGGGTACTGCCCGAACACCGCGGGTAACGAAACATACGGACGTGGGGAGTTTGATTTGTAGCGGTGCACAATAAAGTCCTGATCGAGCTTAACGCTCCGGGTGGCGATCAAGCCCATTGGTCCAGTCCTAGTCCGCGGGACTTAAGGCTCAGAGTAACGGCTCTCCATATAATGCCATTAAAGCATTCTACCTGTCCATTCGCCTGTGGCCTACATGGAGTAGTGCAGCTAGAAGCGATATTATGCTGGAGCAAGAAGTTCCTCACATCCTGGGACAAGAACACAGTGCCTCGATCGGTGTGTACATAGGCCGGATTCCCAAACATAGAAAACAAGTTCCGCAGACACCGGATAACCGTAGCAGCAGACATATCACCGCACAGGAAAGCAAAAGAGAATCTAGAGAACTCATCAACTATCATGAGTAGATAACGAGAATTACTCGAAGCCGGTGAAGCCGGCAGGGGCCCTTTGAAGTCCATTGCCAATCTCTCCCATGGCCGAGTGGCCTGGACCAGCGTACCCATCGGAGGGTTGTAGAAGCGAGGTTTGAGATCAGCGTAAATGGAACAAGTGCGACAGAGCCGACGAACATCCTCAACGGAATAGGGCAAGTTACGACTGTGCACACAATGAGCGAAACGTGTCATTGTCATACCGGGATGGCACAAGGTGTCACGACGGACACGCAGATCCTCAAAAGAGGTGAGACTCGCACACACCGCAGGCCGTGCGACCACACTTGTGCTCATGTTGAAAACTACTTTCCACACTTGTGTTAGTGTTGAAAACCACTTTTCACACACGTGCAAGTGTTAAAAACCACTTTTCGCACTTGTGTTAGTGTTGCAAAACCACTTTCCGCACCTGCGCTCGTGTTGCATAACCACTTTTCGTGAAAACACTTTTGGCACTTGCGTACGTGTTGTAACATGAAAAATGTAACGTAAAATGTAAAATATAATATAAAAAATGTAAAAATGTAAATGTAACATGTAACATGTTGCATGAAAAACACTTTTGGCACTTGCGTACGTGTTGAACACCACTTGCCGCACTTGTGCTCGTGTTGAAAACCACTTTTCACACTTGTGTTCGTGTTAGTAGGTGATAAATGTTGCTTCTGGGACACCTCCGTTTAACATGGGAAATCCCTATCTAATGTCATTTACCCCCTTGTCTTTTTCAAAAATCATAAACACCTCTATTTCTCCCTCTATGAACCTATAATCCTTCTCACCTTATGAACCTATAATCCTTCTCGCCTTATGAACCTATAATCCTTCTCACCTTATGAACCTATAATCCTTCTAGCCTTATGAACCTATCATTTTCTTCCTTTATGAACCTATAATCCTTCTAACCTTATGAACCTATGATCCTTCTCACTTACATGTAATTTTTACCCTATTCCCCCCACTACCCCCTTAATGTAGTTCCTTAGACCACTCTACTAATGAGCCTATAAATATATTATCTCTTTCTAACTTTTTTAAGAGTTCCATTCTCCTATAGAACTCATCCCCATCAAGTATATTTATAAAGTATACAGGTTCCTTAACCTTTTGTTGTGAAAGTATAAAGTGGTATGTTTCACGGAGGGTTCTTGTTTGACCTCCTCCTCTCCCACATACCATTTTAAAATTATAATATTTATTATCCGATTGATAACCATTAAAGTTCTCACTCCACTCTAATATATTTTTCTTCCCGCCCTCCATTACCCCACTTAACAAATGAATACGTTTATCCGTCTTGAGAACCTTCTGACCAGTGATTCTCTCAACCTCTTGAATCTGAAATTTTTCACATTCGTTATGTTTTCCATTTATATACCAAGGTTGATAACACCTCCACTCTTCAGTCTGGTTGATACTTGGTTCTATCATTTATATAATCGTAAAAAAGGTGGCGGTAGCCCGTTAAAATCCCTAACCCCCCTTTTTAACTTATCACTTATATATATATATCTTATCACTTATATATATATCTTATCACTTATATATATATCTTATCACTTATATATATCTTATCACTTATATATCTTATCACTTATATATCTTATCACTTATATCTTATCACTTATATATCTTATCACTTATATATCTTATCACTTATATACTTATATAACCATAAGGGAGACTATCAATTCCATTTTCTAAAATAAACCTCTTATCATCAAAAGCCCCCAATGCTTTCTTATTCACCTCTTCTGAATATAATTGATGTTTAAACTTCTTATTCCATTAATCTTTCTAAACTCTTCTTTCTTTGTTGTTAAACAGTTATAATAATCCTTAAAGTTTATTGTTTCTTTAATGACATTTTTCTTTACACCTTTTAACTTCTTATCAGTCTTTTCAACGTTATTCACAATGTATTTATAAGCATAAGCCTTCGACCTCAATCCCACAAATTCACTCATAACATTTCCTCCCAATTCATCCTTGAACTTTCCAATCACCTTTTTATTTTTAGAAGAGAACAACTCACTCTTTGGACTGTAATTACTTGTATCATAGATATTAATGTCCTTTTTGATGTCTGAATAAACATCATCAGTATTAATTTTCAAAATAAAACTATCAGTATCCATATACAACAATGACACATTATCCTTATACTTTGATTTTAGATTAATATAAAAGTAATCATACATTAATGACTTTGACAAGTCAAGAATTGATGTTCCAATGTAAATAGGTTTGTCCATTTCAATACTCTCTTTAACCAAATGGCTCGCACAAAAGTTCTCAGTAAAGACCTCAGCTCTAGTAAAACTCGGTCTATTAAATATTTCTGATGCTTGTTCCCAAGATGTTGCTAGTCTGATATTTTGTCTTTTCCTCACATTCTCCATGGTCTTACCAAAGACCGCATTATTCATCAATTTATAAAAGTCTTTCTCAAAATTTGTTTTTGACTCTGTTCTTCTTTGTGTATTAAAATCAATGTACCCCTTTAACCAATGACTTTGATTGAACTTTAGAACCCTGTGGATCTTCTCTACTCTTAGACCTTTTGATAAATATTGTCGCAAATTTCTTTGGTGTAGTACATAATTTTTCTTGTTATATAATGTAGTAAGTAATTTTTCTGTTGATTCACCTATATCAAACGATCGTTGATAATTATCACTCAACCATTCTTTCTTTGGACTTTCTTTCTCACAAGCAAATGGAAGATCTTTATGTTTGATATGAAGTTCTTCAGGATATTTTAAATCGACCTCAAAATAATAACCAACCTTTGAATCATCCAATTCTTTTTGTGTAGAGATACATACATCTTGTAAAACTTTTGTGTAGTCTTTTTCCTTTACCCATCTTAGTTTCCCATAAGGAAGAGCTTGAGACATTGCCCAGCCATACAAGTTGTTTGCGTCATAGTACATCAAGTAAGAACTCTCTTTCGTTGAATCATAATTTGGAAGATATTTGTTATTTGCTTTTGCGTATCTGCTCGAGCATACTTGTGAAATTCCACCTCTTTTTGCCTTTTCAATCATCAAAAGCATATCGACATCGGTTATCAAATCCAAACTTGTTTTGTCATTTTCAACATCGCGCTCCAAGCCAATCCAGGTGCTGTGTAGTAGTGAGCAGGATCCAATCCATATCCAGTGCGACAAACAGATCTAAAGGCTTCAAATACATCGGCCAATAAAAGCACATCAGTTTTGAGATACAAATCGTGATACTCGCCAAGATTCTTGATGTTATATTTTTCCCAAACATTTTGTGCGTGTACATAATCTTTATCAGATATATGACTGTTGTTTAATTTGTTATCGAAATTTTCTTTTAAAGGAAGTTGTGTTTCATTGAATCTCTCAAATGAGTCCATATAGTCATAGGGGTAAATTCCCTTTTGTGTTAGAAAATCTTTATCTGAAAAATACTCTGAAAGACATGGAAACTCTTTTAGATTTTGAACCAAGTTAGCCAATGGACTTGCCATGAATTTAAATGTATCAAGAAATCTGATATGAGTAATAGGAGATGTGTGAATTGTTTTTGTGAATGAAATGTATTTCTGATCCGTGTTAGGAATTGCTGAAATGTGTCCAGATGTCTTTGAAAGTTCATTAATAAATAGATGCGTATCATAATGAGCGTTGTTATGAAGAAAGACAGGAATGAAAGAGGGGAGTTGATAATTAATATTACAACTTTGATGAGCTGGACCTCTATATTTACCAGTGAGATGACAATGATCTCTAACCTTTAGACCTTCACCAATTTTTTCCTCACAAATATGACAAACATTGTTTTTTCTAAATTCCCTTTTCTGTTCACTCGTCAAGGACATTGGTTTATTAGTTTCTCTCATTATCTTGGTTAATCGGACACAGTCTTTATCTAGTCGTTTCACAAACTCCTCTGGGGTATTTGAGCCTCTATACTCCTCTAACTTGTTATATTTATCACCAACAGATGATTTGATATAATAACAAAAACCGCAAGGAGTATGTTTTTGATATTTATTTGTGTATGATTCTTTTGGATCTGGAGAAGCAGTATCTATTTTTTCTCGAATACTTTCAAAATCAGCATATATAACAAATGGATGTTTGATCTTTTTCTTTTCATCTTTGAATGTGATATTTGAGCCTTCTTTAGGCATATTGATTACCGTTGATTTATGTTCACCACAATAATTTGAATGTTTATCTAATCTTTCTTGTGTATGGAAGAAGTTAAGACAACGCAAACAAATACTCAGAGGCAAAAGTTATTGTGACATGGAATTTTTTCATTGGTAATCTTGTGAATGAATTTTTGGATTTGAACCAGAGAAAGAGTTTGTTAAAATGGTCGAAGAAACGCAACCAAGCAATTGTTGTTCGAATTGCACGAAATCTGCAAGAAGCATGACATATTCGAGAAAAATGGCCAGCAATGTTCACTTCAAAAGGCCAGACAACCAGACGCTTATCATTTCCACTCAATGCAGTCTTAAGAAGTGCAGAAGTCAGAAAAACACCTCTATTCATCATTCTGGAACAAGTTCGACATGCCACGCCTCGGGGAAAATGACTGATGGAGAGCTATAGGTATGCTTCAGTCTGGTACCTCGCAGCGTGACGTTGCTCGTCGATTCAACGTCCATAGAAACACCATTTGGCACTTATGGCGACGTTTTCAGCAAAACAATCAAGTTATAGACCGTCCCCGTAGTGGCCGCCCACCAGTAACGACCCCATGTCAAGACCGATGCATTCGAACCACGCACCTCCGACACAGGTTCCAGCCAGCAACCCTTACAGCCCGTACCATACCTGGCAACAGAGGTGTATCTGCGAGAACAGTTCGACGACGTCCATGCGTATACGGCATCCGTGCAAGGCGCCCAGCCCGACGGCCAATTCTAACGCCAGAACATCGACGCCGACGTCTCCAGTGGAGCAGACCACACGTTGCTCGAGTTGTACAGCTGTATCTTAATCAGAACAATGTTAATGTGTTACCCTGGCCCGCAAGATCCCCTGATTTGTCACCCATTGAACACGTCTGGGATGAAATGGAGCGACGTTTACGACGTCATCCGTATCCTCCAACAACGCTGCAGGAACTCCGCCAAATCCTTCCTCGGATATGGAATGATCTTCCCCAGGACTTTCATCGACGTTTAGTGGCCTCAATGAGGCGGAGGTGCCAGGCCTGCATCAATGCACAAGGTGGACACACTCGCTACTGACCGTGTGAACTTGCTTGTGAACCCCCTCTTGTGTTGTGGCTCATTTGCATATGCCAGGTGTGCTGTTCTCATGGACTGTTGATCGTTACCATACCTTGAAACATTTGTCTTTCCATGTAATAACATTTCATTCGCGGCAGTAAAAGTTTAACACTGATTCTGTTTGTTGTTTGTGTGTCACAATAACTTTTGCCTTTGAGTATATTAGCCAGAAAGTTTATATACTCTAGTTCATCAATTTCAATTTCACTATCTGAGTCATCAATAAAGCTACTCTAATAACTATCATTTGAACACAAACTATTAGTATCATAACTATCTTCAGATCCTAGACTCTCAGTATAATAACTCTCAGAGTATTGACTGTTAATATCACTCATTTACATACCATTAAACTTTCATCAATATCTATATATTTTCTTTCATTAGAACTAATAACCACAATATTTTTTACATTAAATGTTATTTTCAAATAATCTCTAATAATCAGAGTACGGAATGATAGTTCACCACTAATATTCATATTATTAATTTTACCCACATCTTTGGGTCTATTAAAGAATATACAAATGTTTCCTCTAGATTCGTTGATGGGTCTTATCATTCATTTTCAAAGCTTCTTTATCAATGACCTTTTCAAGCTTTGAGTAAATTGTTAGTAGTAGTGGAGAAACTTTTGTCAAATTTACTTTAATAGAGTTATTAATTAACATAGCTTGTCCCGTAAATTTAATAAAAGGACACATGTTATTCTCCATTATGGGTTTAATCCAAAAATTTCCATATTTATCTTTGTTCAATTTAACATCTTTGACATATTTTTCTATATCTTCCACCGAAGTAGAGATTGATTGAAATTTGTCTTTTGTGTTTTACTTTAAGCACAGTTTCATCTTTAAAAAAGCCTCTAAAAAAGGCACTTTGTTTTAAGTATAATTTTACTTTATCACTATCAACTATCACAAGTTGATAGTTTCAACACTATCACAAGTGCAAAAAGTGTTTTTTCCACACTAATACAAGTGCGAAAAGTGGTTTTTCAACACTAACACAAGTGCAAAAAGTGTTTTTTCCACACTAATACAAGTGCAAAAGTGGTTTCCTGCACCAACACAAGTGCGAAAAGTGGTTTTTCAACACTAACACAAGTGCGAAAAGTGGTTTTTCAACACTATCACAAGTGCAAAAAGTGTTTTTTCCACACTAATACAGTGCAAAAGTGGTTTCCTGCACCAACACAAGTGCGATAAGTGGTTTTTCAACACTAACACAAGTGTGAAAAGTGGTTTTTCAACACTAACACAAGTGCGAAAAGTGGTTTCTGAACACTAACACAAGTGCGAAAAGTGGTTTTTCCACACTAATACAAGTGCAAAAGTGGTTTCCTGCACCAACACAAGTGCGAAAAGTGGTTTTTCAACACTAACACAAGTGCGAAAAGTGGTTTTTCAACAATAACACAAGTGCGAAAAGTGGTTTTTCCACACTAATACAAGTGCAAAAGTGGTTTTCCTGCACCAACACAAGTGCGAAAAGTGGTTTTTCCACACTAATACAAGTGCAAAAGTGGTTTTCCTGCACCAACACAAGTGCGAAAAGTGGTTTTTCAACACTAACACAAGTACGAAAAGTGGTTTTTCAACACTAACACAAGTGCAAAAAGTGTTTTTCAACACTATCACAAGTGAAAAAGTGTTTTTTCCACACTAATACAAGTGCAAAAGTGGTTTTTCAACACTAACACAAGTGCGAAAAGTGGTTTTTCAACACTAACACAAGTGCGAAAAGTGGTTTTTCAACACTATCACAAGTGCAAAAAGTGGTTTTTCCACACTAATACAAGTGCAAAAGTGGTTTCCTGCACCAACACAAGTGCGAAAAGTGGTTTCCTGCACCAACACAAGTGCGAAAAGTGGTTTTTCAACACTAACACAAGTGCAAAAAGTGGTTTTTCAACACTAACACAAGTGCGAAAAGTGTTTTTTCCACACTAATACAAGTGCAAAAGTGGTTTCCTGCACCAACACAAGTGCGAAAAGTGGTTTTTCAACACTATCACAAGTGCAAAAAGTGTTTTTTCCACACTAATACAAGTGCGAAAAGTGGTTTTGCAACACTAACACAAGTGCGAAAAGTGGTTTTTCCACACTAATACAAGTGCAAAAGTGGTTTCCTGCACCAACACAAGTGCGAAAAGTGGTTTTTCAACACTAACACAAGTGTGAAAAGTGGTTTTTCAACACTATCACAGGTGCAAAAAGTGTTTTTTCCACACTAATACAAGTGCAAAAGTGGTTTCCTGCACCAACACAAGTGCGAAAAGTGGTTTTTCAACACTAACACAAGTGCGAAAAGTGGTTTTTCAACACTAACACAAGTGCGAAAAGTGGTTTTTCAACACTAACACAAGTGCGAAAAGTGGTTTTTCCACACTAATACAAGTGCAAAAGTGGTTTCCTGCACCAACAAAAGTGCGAAATGTGGTTTTTCAACACTAACACAAGTGCGAAAAGTGGTTTTTCAACACTATAACAAGTGCAAAAAGTGTTTTTTCCACACTAATACAAGTGCGAAAAGTGGTTTTTCAACACTAAACAGAAGTGCGAAAAGTGGTTTTTCAAAACTAACACAAGTGCGAAAAGTGGTTTTTCCACACTAATACATGTGCAAAATTGGTTTCCTGCACCAACACAAGTGCGAAAAGTGGTTTTCCACACTAATACAAGTGCAAAAGTGGTTTCCTGCACCAACACAAGTGCGAAAAGTGGTTTTTCAACACTAACACAAGTGCGAAAAGTGGTTTTTCAACACTATCACAAGTGCAAAAAGTGTTTTTTCCACACTAATACAAGTGCAAAAGTGGTTTCCTGCACCAACACAAGTGCGAAAAGTGGTTTTTCAACACTAACACAAGTGCGAAAAGTGGTTTTTCAACACTAACACAAGGGTGAAAAGTGGTTTTTCAACACTATCACAAGTGCAAAAAGTGTTTTTTCCACACTAATACAAGTGCAAAAGTGGTTTTTCAACACTAACACAAGTGCGAAAAGTGGTTTTTCAACACTAACACAAGTGCGAAAAATGGTTTTTCCACACTAATACAAGTGCAAAAGTGGTTTCCTGCACCAACACAAGTGCGAAAAGTGGTTTTTCAACACTAACATAAGTGCGAAAAGTGGTTTTTCAACACTATCACAAGTGCAAAAAGTGTTTTTTCCACACTAATACAAGTGCAATAGTGGTTTCATGCACCAACACAAGTGCGAAAAGTGGTTTTTCAACACTGACACAAGTGCGAAAAGTGGTTTTTCAACTCTATCACAAGGGCAAAAAGTGTTTTTTCCACACTAATACAAGTGCAAAAGTGGTTTCCTGCACCAACACAAGTGCGAAAAGTGGTTTTTCAACACGATCACAAGTGCAAAAAGTGTTTTTTCCACACTAATACAAGTGCGAAAAGTGGTTTTTCAACACTAACACAAGTGCGAAAAGTGGTTTTTCCACACTAATACAAGTGCAAAAGTGGTTTCCTGCACCAACACAAGTGCGAAAAGTGGTTTTTCAACACTAACACAAGTGCGAAAAGTGGTTTTTCAACATTATCACAAGTGCAAAAAGTGTTTTTTCCACACTAATACAAGTGCAAAAGTGGTTTCCTGCACCAACACAAGTGCGAAAAGTGGTTTTTCAACACCAACACAAGTGCGAAAAGTGGTTTTTCAACACTAACACAAGTGCGAAAAGTGGTTTATCAACACTAACACAAGTGCGAAAAGCGGTTTTGCCACACTAATACAAGTGCAAAAGTGCTTTCCTGCACCAACACGAGTGCGAAAAGTGGTTTTTCAACACTAACACAAGTGCGAAAAGTGGTTTTTCAACACTATCACAAGTGCAAAAAGTGTTTTTTCCACACTAATGCAAGTGCAAAAGTGGTTTTTCAACACTAACACAAGTGCGAAAAGTGGTTTTTCAACACTAACACAAGTGCGAAAAGTGGTTTTTCTACAATAATACAAGTGCAAAAGTGGTTTCCTGCATCAACACAAGTGCGAAAAGTGGTTTTTCAACACTAACACAAGTGCGAAAAGTGGTTTTTCAACACTATCACAAGTGCAAAAAGTGTTTTTTCCACACTAATACAAGTGCAAAAGTGGTTTTTCAACACTAACACAAGTGCAAAAAGTGTTTTTTCCACACTAATTCAAGTGCAAAAGTGGTTTCCTGCACCAACACAAGTGCGAAAAGTAGTTTTTCAACACTAACACAAGTGCGAAAAGTGGTTTTTCAACACTAACACAAGTGTAAAAAGTGGTTTTTAAACGCTAACACAAGTGCGAAAAGTGTTTTTTCCACACTAATACATGTGCAAAAGTGGTTTCCTGCACCAACACAAGTGCGAAAAGTGGTTTTTCAACACTAACACAAGTGCAAAAAGTGGTTTTTCAACACTAACACAAGTGCAAAAAGTGTTTTTTCCACAATAATACAAGTGCAAAAGTGGTTTCCTGCACCAACACAAGTGCGAAAAGTGGTTTTTCAACACTATCACAAGTGCAAAAAGTGTTTTTTCCACAGTAATACAAGTGCGAAAAGTGGTTTTTCAACACTAACACAAGTGCAAAAAGTGTTTTTTCCACACTAATACAAGTGCAAAAGTGGTTTCCTGCACCAACACAAGTGCGAAAAGTGGTTTTTCAACACTAACACAAGTGCGAAAAGTGGTTTTTCAACACTATCACAAGTGCAAAAAGTGTTTTTTCCACACTAATACAAGTGCAAAAGTGGTTTCCTGCACCAACACAAGTGCGAAAAGTGGTTTTTCAACACTAACACAAGTGCAAAAAGTGGTTTTTCAACACTATCACAAGTGCAAAAAGTGTTTTTTCCACACTAATATAAGTGCAAAAGTGGTTTCCTGCACCAACACAAGTGCGAAAAGTGGTTTTTCAACACTAACACAAGTGCGAAAAGTGGTTTTTCAACACTATCACAAGTGCAAAAAGTGGTTTTCCACACTAATACAAGTGCAAAAGTGGTTTCCTGCACCAACACAAGTGCGAAAAGTGGTTTTTCAACACTAACACAAGTACGAAAAGTGTTTTTTCAACACTATCACAAGTGAAAAAGTGTTTTTTCCACACTAATACAAGTGCAAAAGTGGTTTTTCAACGCTAACGCAAGTGCGAAAAGTGGTTTTTCAACACTAACACAAGTGCGAAAAGTGGTTTTTCAACACTATCACAAGTGCAAAAATTGGTTTTTCCACACTAATACAAGTGCAAAAGTGGTTTCCTGCACCAACACAAGTGCGAAAAGTGGTTTTTCAACACTCGCACAAGTGCGAAAAGTGGTTTTTCAACACTAACACAAGGGCAAAAAGTGGTTTTTAAACGCTAACACAAGTGCGAAAAGTGTTTTTTCCACACTAATACAAGTGCAAAAGTGTTTTCCTGCACCAACACAAGTGCGAAAAGTGGTTTTTCAACACTAACACAAGTGCAAAAAGTGGTTTTTCAACACTAACACAAGTGCGAAAAGTGTTTTTTCCACACTAACACAAGTGCAAAAGTGGTTTCCTGCACCAACACAAGTGCGAAAAGTGGTTTTTCAACACTATCACAAGTGCGAAAAGTGTTTTTTCCACACTAATACAAGTGCGAAAAGTGGTTTTTCAACAATAACACAGGTGCAAAAAGTGTTTTTTCCACACTAATACAAGTGCAAAAGTGGTTTCCTGCACCAACACAAGTGCGAAAAGTGGTTTTTCAATACTAACACAAGTGCGAAAAGTGGTTTCTCAACACTAACACAAGTGCAAAAAGTGGTTTTTTCACACTAATACAAGTGCAAAAGTGGTTTCCTGCACCAACACAAGTGCGAAAAGTGGTTTTTCAACACTAACACAAGTGCGAAAAGTGGTTTTTCAACACTATCACAAGTGCAAAAAGTGTTTTTTCCACACTAATACAAGTGCAAAAGTGGTTTCCTGCACCAACACAAGTGCGAAAAGTGGTTTTTCAACACTAACACAAGTGCGAAAAGTGGTTTTTCAACACTAACACAAGTGTGAAAAGTGGTTTTTCAACACTATCACAAGTGCAAAAAGTGTTTTTTCCACACTAATACAAGTGCAAAAGTGGTTTTTCAACACTAAGACAAGTGCGAAAAGTGGTTTTTCAACACTAACACAAGTGCGAAAAGTGGTTTTTCCACACTAATACAAGTGCAAAAGTGGTTTCCTGCACCAACACAAGTGCGAAAAGTGGTTTTTCAACACTAACATAAGTGCGAAAAGTGGTTTTTCAACACTATCACAAGTGCAAAAAGTGTTTTTTCCACACTAATACAAGTGCAAAAGTGGTTTCATGCACCAACACAAGTGTGAAAAGTGGTTTTTCAACACTGACACAAGTGCGAAAAGTGGTTTTTCAACACTATCACAAGGGCAAAAAGTGTTTTTTCCACACTAATACAAGTGCAAAAGTGGTTTCCTGCAACAACACAAGTGCGAAAAGTGGTTTTTCAACACTAACACAAGTGCAAAAAGTGTTTTTCCCACACTAATGCAAGTGCAAAAGTGGTTTTTCAACACTAACACAAGTGCAAAAAGTGTTTTTTCCACACTAATTCAAGTGCAAAAGTGGTTTCCTGCACCAACACAAGTGCGAAAAGTGGTTTTTCAACACTAACACAAGTGCGAAAAGTGGTTTTTCAACACTAACACAAGTGCAAAAAGTGGTTTTTAAATGCTAACACAAGTGCGAAAAGTGTTTTTTCCACACTAATACAAGTGCAAAAGTGGTTTCCTGCACCAACACAAGTGCGAAAAGTGGTTTTTCAACACTAACACAAGTGCGAAAAGTGGTTTCTCAACACTAACGCAAGTGCAATAAGTGGTTTTTCCACACTAATACAAGTGCAAAAGTGGTTTCCTGCACCAACACAAGTGCGAAAAGTGGTTTTTCAACACCAACACAAGTGCGAAAAGTGGTTTTTCCACACTAATACAAGTGCAAAAGTGGTTTCCTGCACCAACACAAGTGCGAAAAGTGGTTTTTCAACACTAACACAAGTGCGAAAAGTGGTTTTTCAACACTATCACAAGTGCAAAAAGTGTTTTTTCCACACTAATACAAGTGCAAAAGTGGTTTCCTGCACCAACACAAGTGCGAAAAGTGGTTTTTCAACACTAACACAAGTGCAAAAAGTGGTTTTTCAACACTAACACAAGTGCGAAAAGTGTTTTTTCCACACTAACATAAGTGCGAAAAGTGGTTTTTCCACACTAATACAAGTGCAAAAGTGTTTTCCTGCACCAACACAAGTGCGAAAAGTGGTTTTTCAACACTAACACAAGTGCGAAAAGTGGTTTTTCAACACTATCACAAGTGCAAAAAGTGTTTTTTCCACACTAATACAAGTGCAAATGTGGTTTCCTGCACCAACACAAGTGCGAAAAGTGGTTTTTCAACACTAACACAAGTGCGAAAAGTGGTTTTTCAACACTAACACAAGTGTGAAAAGTGGTTTTTCAACACTAACACAAGTGCGAAAAGCGGTTTTTCCACACTAATACAAGTGCAAAAGTGGTTTCCTGCACCAACACGAGTGCGAAAAGTGGTTTTTCAACACTATCACAAGTGCAAAAAGTGTTTTTTCCACACTAATACAAGTGCAAAAGTGGTTTCATGCACCAACACAAGTGTGAAATGTGGTTTTTCAACACTGACACAAGTGCGAAAAGTGGTTTTTCAACACTATCACAAGGGCAAAAAGTGTTTTTTCCACACTAATACAAGTGCAAAAGTGGTTTCCTGCAACAACACAAGTGCGAAAAGTGGTTTTTCAACACTAACACAAGTGCAAAAAGTGTTTTTTCCACACTAATGCAAGTGCAAAAGTGGTTTTTCAACACTAACACAAGTGCAAAAAGTGTTTTTTCCACACTAATTCAAGTGCAAAAGTGGTTTCCTGCACCAACACAAGTGCGAAAAGTGGTTTTTCAACACTAACACAAGTGCGAAAAGTGGTTTTTCAACACTAACACAAGTGCAAAAAGTGGTTTTTAAATGCTAACACAAGTGCGAAAAGTGTTTTTTCCACACTAATACAAGTGCAAAAGTGGTTTCCTGCACCAACACAAGTGCGAAAAGTGGTTTTTCAACACTAACACAAGTGCGAAAAGTGGTTTCTCAACACTAACGCAAGTGCAAAAAGTGGTTTTTCCACACTAATACAAGTGCAAAAGTGGTTTCCTGCACCAACACAAGTGCGAAAAGTGGTTTTTCAACACCAACACAAGTGCAAAAAGTGGTTTTTCAACACTATCACAAGTGCAAAAAGTGTTTTTTCCACACTAATATAAGTGCAAAAGTGGTTTCCTGCACCAACACAAGTGCTAAAAGTGGTTTTTCAACACTAACACAAGTGCGAAAAGTGGTTTTTCAACACTAACACAAGTGCGAAAAGTGGTTTTTCCACACTAATACAAGTGCAAAAGTGGTTTCCTGCACCAACACAAGTGCGAAAAGTGGTTTTTCAACACTAACGCAAGTGCGAAAAGTGGTTTTTCAACACTATCACAAGTGCAAAAAGTGTTTTTTCCACACTAATACAAGTGCAAAAGTGGTTTCCTGCACCAACACAAGTGCGAAAAGTGGTTTTTCAACACTAACACAAGTGCAAAAAGTGGTTTTTCAACACTAACACAAGTGCGAAAAGTGTTTTTTCCACACTAACACAAGTGCGAAAAGTGGTTTTTCCACACTAATACAAGTGCAAAAGTGTTTTCCTGCACCAACACAAGTGCGAAAAGTGGTTTTTCAACACTAACACAAGTGCGAAAAGTGGTTTTTCAACACTATCACAAGTGCAAAAAGTGTTTTTTCCACACTAATACAAGTGCAAATGTGGTTTCCTGCACCAACACAAGTGCGAAAAGTGGTTTTTCAACACTAACACAAGTGCGAAAAGTGGTTTTTCAACACTAACACAAGTGTGAAAAGTGGTTTTTCAACACTAACACAAGTGCGAAAAGCGGTTTTTCCACACTAATACAAGTGCAAAAGTGGTTTCCTGCACCAACACGAGTGCGAAAAGTGGTTTTTCAACACTAACACAAGTGCAAAAAGTGGTTTTTCAACACTATCACAAGTGCAAAAAGTGTTTTTTCCACACTAATGCAAGTGCAAAAGTGGTTTTTCAACACTAACACAAGTGCGAAAAGTGGTTTTTCACACCAACACAAGTGCGAAAAGTGGTTTTCCACCCTAATACAAGTGCAAAAGTGGTTTCCTGCACAAACACAAGTGCGAAAAGTGGTTTTTCAACACTAACACAAGTGCGAAAAGTGGTTTTTCAACACTATCACAAGTGCAAAAAGTGTTTTTTCCACACTAATGCAAGTGCAAAAGTGGTTTTTCAACACTAACACAAGTGCGAAAAGTGGTTTTTCACACTAACACAAGTGCGAAAAGTGGTTTTCCACACTAATACAAGTGCAAAAGTGGTTTCCTGCACAAACACAAGTGCGAAAAGTGGTTTTTCAACACTAACACAAGTGCAAAAAGTGGTTTTTCAACACTACCACAAGTGCAAAAAGTGTTTTTTCCACACTAATACAAGTGCAAAAGTGGTTTTTCAACACTAACACAAGTGCGAAAAGTGGTTTTTCAACACTAACACAAGTGCAAAAGTGGTTTTTCAACACTAACACAAGTGCGAAAAGTGGTTTTTCAACACTAACACAAGTGCGAAAAGTGGTTTTTCCACACTAATACAAGTGCAAAAGTGGTTTCCTGCACCAACACAAGTGCGAAAAGTGGTTTTTCAACACTAACATAAGTGCAAAAAGTGGTTTTTCAACACTATCACAAGTGCAAAAAGTGTTTTTTCCACACTAATACAAGTGCAAAAGTGGTTTCATGCACCAACACAAGTGTGAAAAGTGGTTTTTCAACACTGACACAAGTGCGAAAAGTGGTTTTTCAACACTATCACAAGGGCAAAAAGTGTTTTTTCCACACTAATACAAGTGCAAAAGTGGTTTCCTGCAACAACACAAGTGCGAAAAGTGGTTTTTCAACACTAACACAAGTGCAAAAAGTGTTTTTTCCACACTAATGCAAGTGCAAAAGTGGTTTTTCAACACTAACACAAGTGCAAAAAGTGTTTTTTCCACACTAATTCAAGTGCAAAAGTGGTTTCCTGCACCAACACAAGTGCGAAAAGTGGTTTTTCAACACTAACACAAGTGCGAAAAGTGGTTTTTCAACACTAACACAAGTGCAAAAAGTGGTTTTTAAATGCTAACACAAGTGCGAAAAGTGTTTTTTCCACACTAATACAAGTGCAAAAGTGGTTTCCTGCACCAACACAAGTGCGAAAAGTGGTTTTTCAACACTAACACAAGTGCGAAAAGTGGTTTCTCAACACTAACGCAAGTGCAAAAAGTGGTTTTTCCACACTAATACAAGTGCAAAAGTGGTTTCCTGCACCAACACAAGTGCGAAAAGTGGTTTTTCAACACCAACACAAGTGCAAAAAGTGGTTTTTCAACACTATCACAAGTGCAAAAAGTGTTTTTTCCACACTAATATAAGTGCAAAAGTGGTTTCCTGCACCAACACAAGTGCTAAAAGTGGTTTTTCAACACTAACACAAGTGCGAAAAGTGGTTTTTCAACACTAACACAAGTGCGAAAAGTGGTTTTTCCACACTAATACAAGTGCAAAAGTGGTTTCCTGCACCAACACAAGTGCGAAAAGTGGTTTTTCAACACTAACACAAGTGCGAAAAGTGGTTTTTCAACACTATCACAAGTGCAAAAAGTGTTTTTTCCACACTAATACAAGTGCAAAAGTGGTTTCCTGCACCAACACAAGTGCGAAAAGTGGTTTTTCAACACTAACACAAGTGCAAAAAGTGGTTTTTCAACACTAACACAAGTGCGAAAAGTGTTTTTTCCACACTAACATAAGTGCGAAAAGTGGTTTTTCCACACTAATACAAGTGCAAAAGTGTTTTCCTGCACCAACACAAGTGCGAAAAGTGGTTTTTCAACACTAACACAAGTGCGAAAAGTGGTTTTTCAACACTATCACAAGTGCAAAAAGTGTTTTTTCCACACTAATACAAGTGCAAATGTGGTTTCCTGCACCAACACAAGTGCGAAAAGTGGTTTTTCAACACTAACACAAGTGCGAAAAGTGGTTTTTCAACACTAACACAAGTGTGAAAAGTGGTTTTTCAACACTAACACAAGTGCGAAAAGCGGTTTTTCCACACTAATACAAGTGCAAAAGTGGTTTTGTTTTTCAACACTAACACAAGTGCAAAAAGTGGTTTTTAAATGCTAACACGAGTGCGAAAAGTGGTTTTTCAACACTATCACAAGTGCAAAAAGTGTTTTTTCCACACTAATACAAGTGCAAAAGTGGTTTCATGCACCAACACAAGTGTGAAATGTGGTTTTTCAACACTGACACAAGTGCGAAAAGTGGTTTTTCAACACTATCACAAGGGCAAAAAGTGTTTTTTCCACACTAATACAAGTGCAAAAGTGGTTTCCTGCAACAACACAAGTGCGAAAAGTGGTTTTTCAACACTAACACAAGTGCAAAAAGTGTTTTTTCCACACTAATGCAAGTGCAAAAGTGGTTTTTCAACACTAACACAAGTGCAAAAAGTGTTTTTTCCACACTAATTCAAGTGCAAAAGTGGTTTCCTGCACCAACACAAGTGCGAAAAGTGGTTTTTCAACACTAACACAAGTGCGAAAAGTGGTTTTTCAACACTAACACAAGTGCAAAAAGTGGTTTTTAAATGCTAACACAAGTGCGAAAAGTGTTTTTTCCACACTAATACAAGTGCAAAAGTGGTTTCCTGCACCAACACAAGTGCGAAAAGTGGTTTTTCAACACTAACACAAGTGCGAAAAGTGGTTTCTCAACACTAACGCAAGTGCAAAAAGTGGTTTTTCCACACTAATACAAGTGCAAAAGTGGTTTCCTGCACCAACACAAGTGCGAAAAGTGGTTTTTCAACACCAACACAAGTGCAAAAAGTGGTTTTTCAACACTATCACAAGTGCAAAAAGTGTTTTTTCCACACTAATATAAGTGCAAAAGTGGTTTCCTGCACCAACACAAGTGCTAAAAGTGGTTTTTCAACACTAACACAAGTGCGAAAAGTGGTTTTTCAACACTAACACAAGTGCGAAAAGTGGTTTTTCCACACTAATACAAGTGCAAAAGTGGTTTCCTGCACCAACACAAGTGCGAAAAGTGGTTTTTCAACACTAACGCAAGTGCGAAAAGTGGTTTTTCAACACTATCACAAGTGCAAAAAGTGTTTTTTCCACACTAATACAAGTGCAAAAGTGGTTTCCTGCACCAACACAAGTGCGAAAAGTGGTTTTTCAACACTAACACAAGTGCAAAAAGTGGTTTTTCAACACTAACACAAGTGCGAAAAGTGTTTTTTCCACACTAACACAAGTGCGAAAAGTGGTTTTTCCACACTAATACAAGTGCAAAAGTGTTTTCCTGCACCAACACAAGTGCGAAAAGTGGTTTTTCAACACTAACACAAGTGCGAAAAGTGGTTTTTCAACACTATCACAAGTGCAAAAAGTGTTTTTTCCACACTAATACAAGTGCAAATGTGGTTTCCTGCACCAACACAAGTGCGAAAAGTGGTTTTTCAACACTAACACAAGTGCGAAAAGTGGTTTTTCAACACTAACACAAGTGTGAAAAGTGGTTTTTCAACACTAACACAAGTGCGAAAAGCGGTTTTTCCACACTAATACAAGTGCAAAAGTGGTTTCCTGCACCAACACGAGTGCGAAAAGTGGTTTTTCAACACTAACACAAGTGCAAAAAGTGGTTTTTCAACACTATCACAAGTGCAAAAAGTGTTTTTTCCACACTAATGCAAGTGCAAAAGTGGTTTTTCAACACTAACACAAGTGCGAAAAGTGGTTTTTCACACCAACACAAGTGCGAAAAGTGGTTTTCCACCCTAATACAAGTGCAAAAGTGGTTTCCTGCACAAACACAAGTGCGAAAAGTGGTTTTTCAACACTAACACAAGTGCGAAAAGTGGTTTTTCAACACTATCACAAGTGCAAAAAGTGTTTTTTCCACACTAATGCAAGTGCAAAAGTGGTTTTTCAACACTAACACAAGTGCGAAAAGTGGTTTTTCACACTAACACAAGTGCGAAAAGTGGTTTTCCACACTAATACAAGTGCAAAAGTGGTTTCCTGCACAAACACAAGTGCGAAAAGTGGTTTTTCAACACTAACACAAGTGCAAAAAGTGGTTTTTCAACACTACCACAAGTGCAAAAAGTGTTTTTTTCCACACTAATACAAGTGCAAAAGTGGTTTTTCAACACTAACACAAGTGCGAAAAGTGGTTTTTCAACACTAACACAAGTGCAAAAGTGGTTTTTCAACACTAACACAAGTGCGAAAAGTGGTTTTTCAACACTAACACAAGTGCGAAAAGTGGTTTTTCCACACTAATACAAGTGCAAAAGTGGTTTCCTGCACCAACACAAGTGCGAAAAGTGGTTTTTCAACACTAACATAAGTGCAAAAAGTGGTTTTTCAACACTATCACAAGTGCAAAAAGTGTTTTTTCCACACTAATACAAGTGCAAAAGTGGTTTCATGCACCAACACAAGTGTGAAAAGTGGTTTTTCAACACTGACACAAGTGCGAAAAGTGGTTTTTCAACACTATCACAAGGGCAAAAAGTGTTTTTTCCACACTAATACAAGTGCAAAAGTGGTTTCCTGCAACAACACAAGTGCGAAAAGTGGTTTTTCAACACTAACACAAGTGCAAAAAGTGTTTTTTCCACACTAATGCAAGTGCAAAAGTGGTTTTTCAACACTAACACAAGTGCAAAAAGTGTTTTTTCCACACTAATTCAAGTGCAAAAGTGGTTTCCTGCACCAACACAAGTGCGAAAAGTGGTTTTTCAACACTAACACAAGTGCGAAAAGTGGTTTTTCAACACTAACACAAGTGCAAAAAGTGGTTTTTAAATGCTAACACAAGTGCGAAAAGTGTTTTTTCCACACTAATACAAGTGCAAAAGTGGTTTCCTGCACCAACACAAGTGCGAAAAGTGGTTTTTCAACACTAACACAAGTGCGAAAAGTGGTTTCTCAACACTAACGCAAGTGCAAAAAGTGGTTTTTCCACACTAATACAAGTGCAAAAGTGGTTTCCTGCACCAACACAAGTGCGAAAAGTGGTTTTTCAACACCAACACAAGTGCAAAAAGTGGTTTTTCAACACTATCACAAGTGCAAAAAGTGTTTTTTCCACACTAATATAAGTGCAAAAGTGGTTTCCTGCACCAACACAAGTGCTAAAAGTGGTTTTTCAACACTAACACAAGTGCGAAAAGTGGTTTTTCAACACTAACACAAGTGCGAAAAGTGGTTTTTCCACACTAATACAAGTGCAAAAGTGGTTTCCTGCACCAACACAAGTGCGAAAAGTGGTTTTTCAACACTAACACAAGTGCGAAAAGTGGTTTTTCAACACTATCACAAGTGCAAAAAGTGTTTTTTCCACACTAATACAAGTGCAAAAGTGGTTTCCTGCACCAACACAAGTGCGAAAAGTGGTTTTTCAACACTAACACAAGTGCAAAAAGTGGTTTTTCAACACTAACACAAGTGCGAAAAGTGTTTTTTCCACACTAACATAAGTGCGAAAAGTGGTTTTTCCACACTAATACAAGTGCAAAAGTGTTTTCCTGCACCAACACAAGTGCGAAAAGTGGTTTTTCAACACTAACACAAGTGCGAAAAGTGGTTTTTCAACACTATCACAAGTGCAAAAAGTGTTTTTTCCACACTAATACAAGTGCAAATGTGGTTTCCTGCACCAACACAAGTGCGAAAAGTGGTTTTTCAACACTAACACAAGTGCGAAAAGTGGTTTTTCAACACTAACACAAGTGTGAAAAGTGGTTTTTCAACACTAACACAAGTGCGAAAAGCGGTTTTTCCACACTAATACAAGTGCAAAAGTGGTTTTGTTTTTCAACACTAACACAAGTGCAAAAAGTGGTTTTTAAATGCTAACACGAGTGCGAAAAGTGGTTTTTCAACACTATCACAAGTGCAAAAAGTGTTTTTTCCACACTAATACAAGTGCAAAAGTGGTTTCATGCACCAACACAAGTGTGAAAAGTGGTTTTTCAACACTGACACAAGTGCGAAAAGTGGTTTTTCAACACTATCACAAGGGCAAAAAGTGTTTTTTCCACACTAATACAAGTGCAAAAGTGGTTTCCTGCAACAACACAAGTGCGAAAAGTGGTTTTTCAACACTAACACAAGTGCAAAAAGTGTTTTTTCCACACTAATGCAAGTGCAAAAGTGGTTTTTCAACAATAACACAAGTGCAAAAAGTGTTTTTTCCACACTAATTCAAGTGCAAAAGTGGTTTCCTGCACCAACACAAGTGCGAAAAGTGGTTTTTCAACACTAACACAAGTGCGAAAAGTGGTTTTTCAACACTAACACAAGTGCAAAAAGTGGTTTTTAAATGCTAACACAAGTGCGAAAAGTGTTTTTTCCACACTAATACAAGTGCAAAAGTGGTTTCCTGCACCAACACAAGTGCGAAAAGTGGTTTTTCAACACTAACACAAGTGCGAAAAGTGGTTCCTCAACACTAACGCAAGTGCAAAAAGTGGTTTTTCCACACTAATACAAGTGCAAAAGTGGTTTCCTGCACCAACACAAGTGCGAAAAGTGGTTTTTCAACACCAACACAAGTGCAAAAAGTGGTTTTTCAACACTATCACAAGTGCAAAAAGTGTTTTTTCCACACTAATATAAGTGCAAAAGTGGTTTCCTGCACCAACACAAGTGCTAAAAGTGGTTTTTCAACACTAACACAAGTGCGAAAAGTGGTTTTTCAACACTAACACAAGTGCGAAAAGTGGTTTTTCCACACTAATACAAGTGCAAAAGTGGTTTCCTGCACCAACACAAGTGCGAAAAGTGGTTTTTCAACACTAACACAAGTGCGAAAAGTGGTTTTTCAACACTATCACAAGTGCAAAAAGTGTTTTTTCCACACTAATACAAGTGCAAAAGTGGTTTCCTGCACCAACACAAGTGCGAAAAGTGGTTTTTCAACACTAACACAAGTGCGAAAAGTGGTTTTTCAACACTATAACAAGTGCAAAAAGTGTTTTTTCCACACTAATACAAGTGCGAAAAGTGGTTTTTCAACACTAAACAGAAGTGCGAAAAGTGGTTTTTCAACACTAACACAAGTGCGAAAAGTGGTTTTTCCACACTAATACATGTGCAAAATTGGTTTCCTGCACCAACACAAGTGCGAAAAGTGGTTTTCCACACTAATACAAGTGCAAAAGTGGTTTCCTGCACCAACACAAGTGCGAAAAGTGGTTTTTCAACACTAACACAAGTGCGAAAAGTGGTTTTTCAACACTATCACAAGTGCAAAAAGTGTTTTTTCCACACTAATACAAGTGCAAAAGTGGTTTCCTGCACCAACACAAGTGCGAAAAGTGGTTTTTCAACACTAACACAAGTGCGAAAAGTGGTTTTTCAACACTAACACAAGTGTGAAAAGTGGTTTTTCAACACTATCACAAGTGCAAAAAGTGTTTTTTCCACACTAATGCAAGTGCAAAAGTGGTTTTTCAACACTAACACAAGTGCGAAAAGTGGTTTTTCACACTAACACAAGTGCGAAAAGTGGTTTTCCACACTAATACAAGTGCAAAAGTGGTTTCCTGCACAAACACAAGTGCGAAAAGTGGTTTTTCAACACTAACACAAGTGCAAAAAGTGGTTTTTCAACACTACCACAAGTGCAAAAAGTGTTTTTTCCACACTAATACAAGTGCAAAAGTGGTTTTTCAACACTAACACAAGTGCGAAAAGTGGTTTTTCAACACTAACACAAGTGCAAAAGTGGTTTTTCAACACTAACACAAGTGCGAAAAGTGGTTTTTCAACACTAACACAAGTGCGAAAAGTGGTTTTTCCACACTAATACAAGTGCAAAAGTGGTTTCCTGCACCAACACAAGTGCGAAAAGTGGTTTTTCAACACTAACATAAGTGCAAAAAGTGGTTTTTCAACACTATCACAAGTGCAAAAAGTGTTTTTTCCACACTAATACAAGTGCAAAAGTGGTTTCATGCACCAACACAAGTGTGAAAAGTGGTTTTTCAACACTGACACAAGTGCGAAAAGTGGTTTTTCAACACTATCACAAGGGCAAAAAGTGTTTTTTCCACACTAATACAAGTGCAAAAGTGGTTTCCTGCAACAACACAAGTGCGAAAAGTGGTTTTTCAACACTAACACAAGTGCAAAAAGTGTTTTTTCCACACTAATGCAAGTGCAAAAGTGGTTTTTCAACACTAACACAAGTGCAAAAAGTGTTTTTTCCACACTAATTCAAGTGCAAAAGTGGTTTCCTGCACCAACACAAGTGCGAAAAGTGGTTTTTCAACACTAACACAAGTGCGAAAAGTGGTTTTTCAACACTAACACAAGTGCAAAAAGTGGTTTTTAAATGCTAACACAAGTGCGAAAAGTGTTTTTTCCACACTAATACAAGTGCAAAAGTGGTTTCCTGCACCAACACAAGTGCGAAAAGTGGTTTTTCAACACTAACACAAGTGCGAAAAGTGGTTTCTCAACACTAACGCAAGTGCAAAAAGTGGTTTTTCCACACTAATACAAGTGCAAAAGTGGTTTCCTGCACCAACACAAGTGCGAAAAGTGGTTTTTCAACACCAACACAAGTGCAAAAAGTGGTTTTTCAACACTATCACAAGTGCAAAAAGTGTTTTTTCCACACTAATATAAGTGCAAAAGTGGTTTCCTGCACCAACACAAGTGCTAAAAGTGGTTTTTCAACACTAACACAAGTGCGAAAAGTGGTTTTTCAACACTAACACAAGTGCGAAAAGTGGTTTTTCCACACTAATACAAGTGCAAAAGTGGTTTCCTGCACCAACACAAGTGCGAAAAGTGGTTTTTCAACACTAACACAAGTGCGAAAAGTGGTTTTTCAACACTATCACAAGTGCAAAAAGTGTTTTTTCCACACTAATACAAGTGCAAAAGTGGTTTCCTGCACCAACACAAGTGCGAAAAGTGGTTTTTCAACACTAACACAAGTGCAAAAAGTGGTTTTTCAACACTAACACAAGTGCGAAAAGTGTTTTTTCCACACTAACATAAGTGCGAAAAGTGGTTTTTCCACACTAATACAAGTGCAAAAGTGTTTTCCTGCACCAACACAAGTGCGAAAAGTGGTTTTTCAACACTAACACAAGTGCGAAAAGTGGTTTTTCAACACTATCACAAGTGCAAAAAGTGTTTTTTCCACACTAATACAAGTGCAAATGTGGTTTCCTGCACCAACACAAGTGCGAAAAGTGGTTTTTCAACACTAACACAAGTGCGAAAAGTGGTTTTTCAACACTAACACAAGTGTGAAAAGTGGTTTTTCAACACTAACACAAGTGCGAAAAGCGGTTTTTCCACACTAATACAAGTGCAAAAGTGGTTTCCTGCACCAACACGAGTGCGAAAAGTGGTTTTTCAACACTATCACAAGTGCAAAAAGTGTTTTTTCCACACTAATACAAGTGCAAAAGTGGTTTCATGCACCAACACAAGTGTGAAAAGTGGTTTTTCAACACTGACACAAGTGCGAAAAGTGGTTTTTCAACACTATCACAAGGGCAAAAAGTGTTTTTTCCACACTAATACAAGTGCAAAAGTGGTTTCCTGCAACAACACAAGTGCGAAAAGTGGTTTTTCAACACTAACACAAGTGCAAAAAGTGTTTTTTCCACACTAATGCAAGTGCAAAAGTGGTTTTTCAACAATAACACAAGTGCAAAAAGTGTTTTTTCCACACTAATTCAAGTGCAAAAGTGGTTTCCTGCACCAACACAAGTGCGAAAAGTGGTTTTTCAACACTAACACAAGTGCGAAAAGTGGTTTTTCAACACTAACACAAGTGCAAAAAGTGGTTTTTAAATGCTAACACAAGTGCGAAAAGTGTTTTTTCCACACTAATACAAGTGCAAAAGTGGTTTCCTGCACCAACACAAGTGCGAAAAGTGGTTTTTCAACACTAACACAAGTGCGAAAAGTGGTTCCTCAACACTAACGCAAGTGCAAAAAGTGGTTTTTCCACACTAATACAAGTGCAAAAGTGGTTTCCTGCACCAACACAAGTGCGAAAAGTGGTTTTTCAACACCAACACAAGTGCAAAAAGTGGTTTTTCAACACTATCACAAGTGCAAAAAGTGTTTTTTCCACACTAATATAAGTGCAAAAGTGGTTTCCTGCACCAACACAAGTGCTAAAAGTGGTTTTTCAACACTAACACAAGTGCGAAAAGTGGTTTTTCAACACTAACACAAGTGCGAAAAGTGGTTTTTCCACACTAATACAAGTGCAAAAGTGGTTTCCTGCACCAACACAAGTGCGAAAAGTGGTTTTTCAACACTAACACAAGTGCGAAAAGTGGTTTTTCAACACTATCACAAGTGCAAAAAGTGTTTTTTCCACACTAATACAAGTGCAAAAGTGGTTTCCTGCACCAACACAAGTGCGAAAAGTGGTTTTTCAACACTAACACAAGTGCGAAAAGTGGTTTTTCAACACTATAACAAGTGCAAAAAGTGTTTTTTCCACACTAATACAAGTGCGAAAAGTGGTTTTTCAACACTAAACAGAAGTGCGAAAAGTGGTTTTTCAACACTAACACAAGTGCGAAAAGTGGTTTTTCCACACTAATACATGTGCAAAATTGGTTTCCTGCACCAACACAAGTGCGAAAAGTGGTTTTCCACACTAATACAAGTGCAAAAGTGGTTTCCTGCACCAACACAAGTGCGAAAAGTGGTTTTTCAACACTAACACAAGTGCGAAAAGTGGTTTTTCAACACTATCACAAGTGCAAAAAGTGTTTTTTCCACACTAATACAAGTGCAAAAGTGGTTTCCTGCACCAACACAAGTGCGAAAAGTGGTTTTTCAACACTAACACAAGTGCGAAAAGTGGTTTTTCAACACTAACACAAGTGTGAAAAGTGGTTTTTCAACACTATCACAAGTGCAAAAAGTGTTTTTTCCACACTAATACAAGTGCAAAAGTGGTTTTTCAACACTAACACAAGTGCGAAAAGTGGTTTTTCAACACTAACACAAGTGCGAAAAATGGTTTTTCCACACTAATACAAGTGCAAAAGTGGTTTCCTGCACCAACACAAGTGCGAAAAGTGGTTTTTCAACACTAACATAAGTGCGAAAAGTGGTTTTTCAACACTATCACAAGTGCAAAAAGTGTTTTTTCCACACTAATACAAGTGCAATAGTGGTTTCATGCACCAACACAAGTGCGAAAAGTGGTTTTTCAACACTGACACAAGTGCGAAAAGTGGTTTTTCAACTCTATCACAAGGGCAAAAAGTGTTTTTTCCACACTAATACAAGTGCAAAAGTGGTTTCCTGCACCAACACAAGTGCGAAAAGTGGTTTTTCAACACGATCACAAGTGCAAAAAGTGTTTTTTCCACACTAATACAAGTGCGAAAAGTGGTTTTTCAACACTAACACAAGTGCGAAAAGTGGTTTTTCCACACTAATACAAGTGCAAAAGTGGTTTCCTGCACCAACACAAGTGCGAAAAGTGGTTTTTCAACACTAACACAAGTGCGAAAAAGTGGTTTTTTCAACATTATCACAAGTGCAAAAAGTGTTTTTTCCACACTAATACAAGTGCAAAAGTGGTTTCCTGCACCAACACAAGTGCGAAAAGTGTTTTTTCAACACCAACACAAGTGCGAAAAGTGGTTTTTCAACACTAACACAAGTGCGAAAAGTGGTTTATCAACACTAACACAAGTGCGAAAAGCGGTTTTGCCACACTAATACAAGTGCAAAAGTGCTTTCCTGCACCAACACGAGTGCGAAAAGTGGTTTTTCAACACTAACACAAGTGCGAAAAGTGGTTTTTCAACACTAACACAAGTGTGAAAAGTGGTTTTTCAACACTAACACAAGTGCGAAAAGCGGTTTTTCCACACTAATACAAGTGCAAAAGTGGTTTTGTTTTTCAACACTAACACAAGTGCAAAAAGTGGTTTTTAAATGCTAACACGAGTGCGAAAAGTGGTTTTTCAACACTATCACAAGTGCAAAAAGTGTTTTTTCCACACTAATACAAGTGCAAAAGTGGTTTCATGCACCAACACAAGTGTGAAAAGTGGTTTTTCAACACTGACACAAGTGCGAAAAGTGGTTTTTCAACACTATCACAAGGGCAAAAAGTGTTTTTTCCACACTAATACAAGTGCAAAAGTGGTTTCCTGCAACAACACAAGTGCGAAAAGTGGTTTTTCAGCACTAACACAAGTGCAAAAAGTGTTTTTTCCACACTAATGCAAGTGCAAAAGTGGTTTTTCAACAATAACACAAGTGCAAAAAGTGTTTTTTCCACACTAATTCAAGTGCAAAAGTGGTTTCCTGCACCAACACAAGTGCGAAAAGTGGTTTTTCAACACTAACACAAGTGCGAAAAGTGGTTTTTCAACACTAACACAAGTGCAAAAAGTGGTTTTTAAATGCTAACACAAGTGCGAAAAGTGTTTTTTCCACACTAATACAAGTGCAAAAGTGGTTTCCTGCACCAACACAAGTGCGAAAAGTGGTTTTTCAACACTAACACAAGTGCGAAAAGTGGTTCCTCAACACTAACGCAAGTGCAAAAAGTGGTTTTTCCACACTAATACAAGTGCAAAAGTGGTTTCCTGCACCAACACAAGTGCGAAAAGTGGTTTTTCAACACCAACACAAGTGCAAAAAGTGGTTTTTTCAACACTATCACAAGTGCAAAAAGTGTTTTTTCCACACTAATATAAGTGCAAAAGTGGTTTCCTGCACCAACACAAGTGCTAACAAGTGGTTTTTCAACACTAACACAAGTGCGAAAAGTGGTTTTTCAACACTAACACAAGTGCGAAAAGTGGTTTTTCCACACTAATACAAGTGCAAAAGTGGTTTCCTGCACCAACACAAGTGCGAAAAGTGGTTTTTCAACACTAACACAAGTGCGAAAAGTGGTTTTTCAACACTATCACAAGTGCAAAAAGTGTTTTTTCCACACTAATACAAGTGCAAAAGTGGTTTCCTGCACCAACACAAGTGCGAAAAGTGGTTTTTCAACACTAACACAAGTGCGAAAAGTGGTTTTTCAACACTATAACAAGTGCAAAAAGTGTTTTTTCCACACTAATACAAGTGCGAAAAGTGGTTTTTCAACACTAAACAGAAGTGCGAAAAGTGGTTTTTCAACACTAACACAAGTGCGAAAAGTGGTTTTTCCACACTAATACATGTGCAAAATTGGTTTCCTGCACCAACACAAGTGCGAAAAGTGGTTTTCCACACTAATACAAGTGCAAAAGTGGTTTCCTGCACCAACACAAGTGCGAAAAGTGGTTTTTCAACACTAACACAAGTGCGAAAAGTGGTTTTTCAACACTATCACAAGTGCAAAAAGTGTTTTTTTCCACACTAATACAAGTGCAAAAGTGGTTTCCTGCACCAACACAAGTGCGAAAAGTGGTTTTTCAACACTAACACAAGTGCGAAAAGTGGTTTTTCAACACTAACACAAGTGTGAAAAGTGGTTTTTCAACACTATCACAAGTGCAAAAAGTGTTTTTTCCACACTAATGCAAGTGCAAAAGTGGTTTTTCAACACTAACACAAGTGCGAAAAGTGGTTTTTCACACTAACACAAGTGCGAAAAGTGGTTTTCCACACTAATACAAGTGCAAAAGTGGTTTCCTGCACAAACACAAGTGCGAAAAGTGGTTTTTCAACACTAACACAAGTGCAAAAAGTGGTTTTTCAACACTACCACAAGTGCAAAAAGTGTTTTTTCCACACTAATACAAGTGCAAAAGTGGTTTTTCAACACTAACACAAGTGCGAAAAGTGGTTTTTCAACACTAACACAAGTGCAAAAGTGGTTTTTCAACACTAACACAAGTGCGAAAAGTGGTTTTTCAACACTAACACAAGTGCGAAAAGTGGTTTTTCCACACTAATACAAGTGCAAAAGTGGTTTCCTGCACCAACACAAGTGCGAAAAGTGGTTTTTCAACACTAACATAAGTGCAAAAAGTGGTTTTTCAACACTATCACAAGTGCAAAAAGTGTTTTTTCCACACTAATACAAGTGCAAAAGTGGTTTCATGCACCAACACAAGTGTGAAAAGTGGTTTTTCAACACTGACACAAGTGCGAAAAGTGGTTTTTCAACACTATCACAAGGGCAAAAAGTGTTTTTTCCACACTAATACAAGTGCAAAAGTGGTTTCCTGCAACAACACAAGTGCGAAAAGTGGTTTTTCAACACTAACACAAGTGCAAAAAGTGTTTTTTCCACACTAATGCAAGTGCAAAAGTGGTTTTTCAACACTAACACAAGTGCAAAAAGTGTTTTTTCCACACTAATTCAAGTGCAAAAGTGGTTTCCTGCACCAACACAAGTGCGAAAAGTGGTTTTTTCAACACTAACACAAGTGCGAAAAGTGGTTTTTCAACACTAACACAAGTGCAAAAAGTGGTTTTTAAATGCTAACACAAGTGCGAAAAGTGTTTTTTCCACACTAATACAAGTGCAAAAGTGGTTTCCTGCACCAACACAAGTGCGAAAAGTGGTTTTTCAACACTAACACAAGTGCGAAAAGTGGTTTCTCAACACTAACGCAAGTGCAAAAAGTGGTTTTTCCACACTAATACAAGTGCAAAAGTGGTTTCCTGCACCAACACAAGTGCGAAAAGTGGTTTTTTCAACACCAACACAAGTGCAAAAAGTGGTTTTTCAACACTATCACAAGTGCAAAAAGTGTTTTTTCCACACTAATATAAGTGCAAAAGTGGTTTCCTGCACCAACACAAGTGCTAAAAGTGGTTTTTCAACACTAACACAAGTGCGAAAAGTGGTTTTTCAACACTAACACAAGTGCGAAAAGTGGTTTTTCCACACTAATACAAGTGCAAAAGTGGTTTCCTGCACCAACACAAGTGCGAAAGTGGTTTTTCAACACTAACACAAGTGCGAAAAGTGGTTTTTCAACACTATCACAAGTGCAAAAAGTGTTTTTTCCACACTAATACAAGTAAAAGTGGTTTCCTGCACCAACACAAGTGCGAAAAGTGGTTTTTCAACACTAACACAAGTGCAAAAAGTGGTTTTTCAACACTAACACAAGTGCGAAAAGTGTTTTTTCCACACTAACATAAGTGCGAAAAGTGGTTTTTCCACACTAATACAAGTGCAAAAGTGTTTTCCTGCACCAACACAAGTGCGAAAAGTGGTTTTTCAACACTAACACAAGTGCGAAAAGTGGTTTTTCAACACTATCACAAGTGCAAAAAGTGTTTTTTCCACACTAATACAAGTGCAAATGTGGTTTCCTGCACCAACACAAGTGCGAAAAGTGGTTTTTCAACACTAACACAAGTGCGAAAAGTGGTTTTTCAACACTAACACAAGTGTGAAAAGTGGTTTTTCAACACTAACACAAGTGCGAAAAGCGGTTTTTCCACACTAATACAAGTGCAAAAGTGGTTTCCTGCACCAACACGAGTGCGAAAAGTGGTTTTTCAACACTATCACAAGTGCAAAAAGTGTTTTTTTCCACACTAATACAAGTGCAAAAGTGGTTTTCATGCACCAACACAAGTGTGAAAAGTGGTTTTTCAACACTGACACAAGTGCGAAAAGTGGTTTTTCAACACTATCACAAGGGCAAAAAGTGTTTTTTCCACACTAATACAAGTGCAAAAGTGGTTTCCTGCAACAACACAAGTGCGAAAAGTGGTTTTTCAACACTAACACAAGTGCAAAAAGTGTTTTTTTCCACACTAATGCAAGTGCAAAAGTGGTTTTTCAACAATAACACAAGTGCAAAAAGTGTTTTTTCCACACTAATTCAAGTGCAAAAGTGGTTTCCTGCACCAACACAAGTGCGAAAAGTGGTTTTTCAACACTAACACAAGTGCGAAAAGTGGTTTTTCAACACTAACACAAGTGCAAAAAGTGGTTTTTAAATGCTAACACAAGTGCGAAAAGTGTTTTTTCCACACTAATACAAGTGCAAAAGTGGTTTCCTGCACCAACACAAGTGCGAAAAGTGGTTTTTCAACACTAACACAAGTGCGAAAAGTGGTTCCTCAACACTAACGCAAGTGCAAAAAGTGGTTTTTCCACACTAATACAAGTGCAAAAGTGGTTTCCTGCACCAACACAAGTGCGAAAAGTGGTTTTTCAACACCAACACAAGTGCAAAAAGTGGTTTTTCAACACTATCACAAGTGCAAAAAGTGTTTTTTCCACACTAATATAAGTGCAAAAGTGGTTTCCTGCACCAACACAAGTGCTAAAAGTGGTTTTTCAACACTAACACAAGTGCGAAAAGTGGTTTTTCAACACTAACACAAGTGCGAAAAGTGGTTTTTCCACACTAATACAAGTGCAAAAGTGGTTTCCTGCACCAACACAAGTGCGAAAAGTGGTTTTTCAACACTAACACAAGTGCGAAAAGTGGTTTTTCAACACTATCACAAGTGCAAAAAGTGTTTTTTCCACACTAATACAAGTGCAAAAGTGGTTTCCTGCACCAACACAAGTGCGAAAAGTGGTTTTTCAACACTAACACAAGTGCGAAAAGTGGTTTTTCAACACTATAACAAGTGCAAAAAGTGTTTTTTCCACACTAATACAAGTGCGAAAAGTGGTTTTTCAACACTAAACAGAAGTGCGAAAAGTGGTTTTTCAACACTAACACAAGTGCGAAAAGTGGTTTTTCCACACTAATACATGTGCAAAATTGGTTTCCTGCACCAACACAAGTGCGAAAAGTGGTTTTCCACACTAATACAAGTGCAAAAGTGGTTTCCTGCACCAACACAAGTGCGAAAAGTGGTTTTTCAACACTAACACAAGTGCGAAAAGTGGTTTTTCAACACTATCACAAGTGCAAAAAGTGTTTTTTCCACACTAATACAAGTGCAAAAGTGGTTTCCTGCACCAACACAAGTGCGAAAAGTGGTTTTTCAACACTAACACAAGTGCGAAAAGTGGTTTTTCAACACTAACACAAGTGTGAAAAGTGGTTTTTCAACACTATCACAAGTGCAAAAAGTGTTTTTTCCACACTAATACAAGTGCAAAAGTGGTTTTTCAACACTAACACAAGTGCGAAAAGTGGTTTTTCAACACTAACACAAGTGCGAAAAATGGTTTTTCCACACTAATACAAGTGCAAAAGTGGTTTCCTGCACCAACACAAGTGCGAAAAGTGGTTTTTCAACACTAACATAAGTGCGAAAAGTGGTTTTTCAACACTATCACAAGTGCAAAAAGTGTTTTTTTCCACACTAATACAAGTGCAATAGTGGTTTCATGCACCAACACAAGTGCGAAAAGTGGTTTTTCAACACTGACACAAGTGCGAAAAGTGGTTTTTCAACTCTATCACAAGGGCAAAAAGTGTTTTTTCCACACTAATACAAGTGCAAAAGTGGTTTCCTGCACCAACACAAGTGCGAAAAGTGGTTTTTCAACACGATCACAAGTGCAAAAAGTGTTTTTTCCACACTAATACAAGTGCGAAAAGTGGTTTTTCAACACTAACACAAGTGCGAAAAGTGGTTTTTCCACACTAATACAAGTGCAAAAGTGGTTTCCTGCACCAACACAAGTGCGAAAAGTGGTTTTTCAACACTAACACAAGTGCGAAAAGTGGTTTTTCAACACTATCACAAGTGCAAAAAGTGTTTTTTCCACACTAATACAAGTGCAAAAGTGGTTTCCTGCACCAACACAAGTGCGAAAAGTGGTTTTTCAACACTAACACAAGTGCGAAAAGTGGTTTTTCAACACTATAACAAGTGCAAAAAGTGTTTTTTCCACACTAATACAAGTGCGAAAAGTGGTTTTTCAACACTAAACAGAAGTGCGAAAAGTGGTTTTTCAACACTAACACAAGTGCGAAAAGTGGTTTTTCCACACTAATACATGTGCAAAATTGGTTTCCTGCACCAACACAAGTGCGAAAAGTGGTTTGCCACACTAATACAAGTGCAAAAGTGGTTTCCTGCACCAACACAAGTGCGAAAAGTGGTTTTTCAACACTAACACAAGTGCGAAAAGTGGTTTTTCAACACTATCACAAGTGCAAAAAGTGTTTTTTCCACACTAATACAAGTGCAAAAGTGGTTTCCTGCACCAACACAAGTGCGAAAAGTGGTTTTTCAACACTAACACAAGTGCGAAAAGTGGTTTTTCAACACTAACACAAGTGTGAAAAGTGGTTTTTCAACACTATCACAAGTGCAAAAAGTGTTTTTTCCACACTAATGCAAGTGCAAAAGTGGTTTTTCAACACTAACACAAGTGCGAAAAGTGGTTTTTCACACTAACACAAGTGCGAAAAGTGGTTTTCCACACTAATACAAGTGCAAAAGTGGTTTCCTGCACAAACACAAGTGCGAAAAGTGGGTTTTCAACACTAACACAAGTGCAAAAAGTGGTTTTTCAACACTACCACAAGTGCAAAAAGTGTTTTTTCCACACTAATACAAGTGCAAAAGTGGTTTTTCAACACTAACACAAGTGCGAAAAGTGGTTTTTCAACACTAACACAAGTGCAAAAGTGGTTTTTCAACACTAACACAAGTGCGAAAAGTGGTTTTTCAACACTAACACAAGTGCGAAAAGTGGTTTTTCCACACTAATACAAGTGCAAAAGTGGTTTCCTGCACCAACACAAGTGCGAAAAGTGGTTTTTCAACACTAACATAAGTGCAAAAAGTGGTTTTTCAACACTATCACAAGTGCAAAAAGTGTTTTTTCCACACTAATACAAGTGCAAAAGTGGTTTCATGCACCAACACAAGTGTGAAAAGTGGTTTTTCAACACTGACACAAGTGCGAAAAGTGGTTTTTCAACACTATCACAAGGGCAAAAAGTGTTTTTTCCACACTAATACAAGTGCAAAAGTGGTTTCCTGCAACAACACAAGTGCGAAAAGTGGTTTTTCAACACTAACACAAGTGCAAAAAGTGTTTTTTCCACACTAATGCAAGTGCAAAAGTGGTTTTTCAACACTAACACAAGTGCAAAAAGTGTTTTTTCCACACTAATTCAAGTGCAAAAGTGGTTTCCTGCACCAACACAAGTGCGAAAAGTGGTTTTTCAACACTAACACAAGTGCGAAAAGTGGTTTTTCAACACTAACACAAGTGCAAAAAGTGGTTTTTAAATGCTAACACAAGTGCGAAAAGTGTTTTTTCCACACTAATACAAGTGCAAAAGTGGTTTCCTGCACCAACACAAGTGCGAAAAGTGGTTTTTCAACACTAACACAAGTGCGAAAAGTGGTTTCTCAACACTAACGCAAGTGCAAAAAGTGGTTTTTCCACACTAATACAAGTGCAAAAGTGGTTTCCTGCACCAACACAAGTGCGAAAAGTGGTTTTTCAACACCAACACAAGTGCAAAAAGTGGTTTTTCAACACTATCACAAGTGCAAAAAGTGTTTTTTCCACACTAATATAAGTGCAAAAGTGGTTTCCTGCACCAACACAAGTGCTAAAAGTGGTTTTTCAACACTAACACAAGTGCGAAAAGTGGTTTTTCAACACTAACACAAGTGCGAAAAGTGGTTTTTCCACACTAATACAAGTGCAAAAGTGGTTTCCTGCACCAACACAAGTGCGAAAAGTGGTTTTTCAACACTAACACAAGTGCGAAAAGTGGTTTTTCAACACTATCACAAGTGCAAAAAGTGTTTTTTCCACACTAATACAAGTGCAAAAGTGGTTTCCTGCACCAACACAAGTGCGAAAAGTGGTTTTTCAACACTAACACAAGTGCAAAAAGTGGTTTTTCAACACTAACACAAGTGCGAAAAGTGTTTTTTCCACACTAACATAAGTGCGAAAAGTGGTTTTTCCACACTAATACAAGTGCAAAAGTGTTTTCCTGCACCAACACAAGTGCGAAAAGTGGTTTTTCAACACTAACACAAGTGCGAAAAGTGGTTTTTCAACACTATCACAAGTGCAAAAAGTGTTTTTTCCACACTAATACAAGTGCAAATGTGGTTTCCTGCACCAACACAAGTGCGAAAAGTGGTTTTTCAACACTAACACAAGTGCGAAAAGTGGTTTTTCAACACTAACACAAGTGTGAAAAGTGGTTTTTCAACACTAACACAAGTGCGAAAAGCGGTTTTTCCACACTAATACAAGTGCAAAAGTGGTTTCCTGCACCAACACGAGTGCGAAAAGTGGTTTTTCAACACTATCACAAGTGCAAAAAGTGTTTTTTCCACACTAATACAAGTGCAAAAGTGGTTTCATGCACCAACACAAGTGTGAAAAGTGGTTTTTCAACACTGACACAAGTGCGAAAAGTGGTTTTTCAACACTATCACAAGGGCAAAAAGTGTTTTTTCCACACTAATACAAGTGCAAAAGTGGTTTCCTGCAACAACACAAGTGCGAAAAGTGGTTTTTCAACACTAACACAAGTGCAAAAAGTGTTTTTTCCACACTAATGCAAGTGCAAAAGTGGTTTTTCAACAATAACACAAGTGCAAAAAGTGTTTTTTCCACACTAATTCAAGTGCAAAAGTGGTTTCCTGCACCAACACAAGTGCGAAAAGTGGTTTTTCAACACTAACACAAGTGCGAAAAGTGGTTTTTCAACACTAACACAAGTGCAAAAAGTGGTTTTTACATGCTAACACAAGTGCGAAAAGTGTTTTTTCCACACTAATACAAGTGCAAAAGTGGTTTCCTGCACCAACACAAGTGCGAAAAGTGGTTTTTCAACACTAACACAAGTGCGAAAAGTGGTTCCTCAACACTAACGCAAGTGCAAAAAGTGGTTTTTCCACACTAATACAAGTGCAAAAGTGGTTTCCTGCACCAACACAAGTGCGAAAAGTGGTTTTTCAACACCAACACAAGTGCAAAAAGTGGTTTTTCAACACTATCACAAGTGCAAAAAGTGTTTTTTCCACACTAATATAAGTGCAAAAGTGGTTTCCTGCACCAACACAAGTGCTAAAAGTGGTTTTTCAACACTAACACAAGTGCGAAAAGTGGTTTTTCAACACTAACACAAGTGCGAAAAGTGGTTTTTCCACACTAATACAAGTGCAAAAGTGGTTTCCTGCACCAACACAAGTGCGAAAAGTGGTTTTTCAACACTAACACAAGTGCGAAAAGTGGTTTTTCAACACTATCACAAGTGCAAAAAGTGTTTTTTCCACACTAATACAAGTGCAAAAGTGGTTTCCTGCACCAACACAAGTGCGAAAAGTGGTTTTTCAACACTAACACAAGTGCGAAAAGTGGTTTTTCAACACTATAACAAGTGCAAAAAGTGTTTTTTCCACACTAATACAAGTGCGAAAAGTGGTTTTTCAACACTAAACAGAAGTGCGAAAAGTGGTTTTTCAACACTAACACAAGTGCGAAAAGTGGTTTTTCCACACTAATACATGTGCAAAATTGGTTTCCTGCACCAACACAAGTGCGAAAAGTGGTTTTCCACACTAATACAAGTGCAAAAGTGGTTTCCTGCACCAACACAAGTGCGAAAAGTGGTTTTTCAACACTAACACAAGTGCGAAAAGTGGTTTTTCAACACTATCACAAGTGCAAAAAGTGTTTTTTCCACACTAATACAAGTGCAAAAGTGGTTTCCTGCACCAACACAAGTGCGAAAAGTGGTTTTTCAACACTAACACAAGTGCGAAAAGTGGTTTTTCAACACTAACACAAGTGTGAAAAGTGGTTTTTCAACACTATCACAAGTGCAAAAAGTGTTTTTTCCACACAAATACAAGTGCAAAAGTGGTTTTTCAACACTAACACAAGTGCGAAAAGTGGTTTTTCAACACTAACACAAGTGCGAAAAATGGTTTTTCCACACTAATACAAGTGCAAAAGTGGTTTCCTGCACCAACACAAGTGCGAAAAGTGGTTTTTCAACACTAACATAAGTGCGAAAAGTGGTTTTTCAACACTATCACAAGTGCAAAAAGTGTTTTTTCCACACTAATACAAGTGCAATAGTGGTTTCATGCACCAACACAAGTGCGAAAAGTGGTTTTTCAACACTGACACAAGTGCGAAAAGTGGTTTTTCAACTCTATCACAAGGGCAAAAAGTGTTTTTTCCACACTAATACAAGTGCAAAAGTGGTTTCCTGCACCAACACAAGTGCGAAAAGTGGTTTTTTAACACGATCACAAGTGCAAAAAGTGTTTTTTCCACACTAATACAAGTGCGAAAAGTGGTTTTTCAACACTAACACAAGTGCGAAAAGTGGTTTTTCCACACTAATACAAGTGCAAAAGTGGTTTCCTGCACCAACACAAGTGCGAAAAGTGGTTTTTCAACACTAACACAAGTGCGAAAAGTGGTTTTTCAACATTATCACAAGTGCAAAAAGTGTTTTTTCCACACTAATACAAGTGCAAAAGTGGTTTCCTGCACCAACACAAGTGCGAAAAGTGGTTTTTCAACACCAACACAAGTGCGAAAAGTGGTTTTTCAACACTAACACAAGTGCGAAAAGTGGTTTATCAACACTAACACAAGTGCGAAAAGCGGTTTTGCCACACTAATACAAGTGCAAAAGTGCTTTCCTGCACCAACACGAGTGCGAAAAGTGGTTTTTCAACACTAACACAAGTGCGAAAAGTGGTTTTTCAACACTATCACAAGTGCAAAAAGTGTTTTTTCCACACTAATGCAAGTGCAAAAGTGGTTTTTCAACACTAACACAAGTGCGAAAAGTGGTTTTTCAACACTAACACAAGTGCGAAAAGTGGTTTTTCTACAATAATACAAGTGCAAAAGTGGTTTCCTGCATCCACACAAGTGCGAAAAGTGGTTTTTCAACACTAACACAAGTGCGAAAAGTGGTTTTTCAACACTATCACAAATGCAAAAAGTGTTTTTTCCACACTAATACAAGTGCAAAAGTGGTTTTTCAACACTAACACAAGTGCAAAAAGTGTTTTTTCCACACTAATTCAAGTGCAAAAGTGGTTTCCTGCACCAACACAAGTGCGAAAAGTAGTTTTTCAACACTAACACAAGTGCGAAAAGTGGTTTTTCAACACTAACACAAGTGTAAAAAGTGGTTTTTAAACGCTAACACAAGTGCGAAAAGTGTTTTTTCCACACTAATACATGTGCAAAAGTGGTTTCCTGCACCAACACAAGTGCGAAAAGTGGTTTTTCAACACTAACACAAGTGCAAAAAGTGGTTTTTCAACACTAACACAAGTGCAAAAAGTGTTTTTTCCACACTAATACAAGTGCAAAAGTGGTTTCCTGCACCAACACAAGTGCGAAAAGTGGTTTTTCAACACTATCACAAGTGCAAAAAGTGTTTTTTCCACAGTAATACAAGTGCGAAAAGTGGTTTTTCAACACTAACACAAGTGCAAAAAGTGTTTTTTCCACACTAATACAAGTGCAAAAGTGGTTTCCTGCACCAACACAAGTGCGAAAAGTGGTTTTTCAACACTAACACAAGTGCGAAAAGTGGTTTTTCAACACTATCACAAGTGCAAAAAGTGTTTTTTCCACACTAATACAAGTGCAAAAGTGGTTTCCTGCACCAACACAAGTGCGAAAAGTGGTTTTTCAACACTAACACAAGTGTGAAAAGTGGTTTCTCAACACTAACACAAGTGCAAAAAGTGGTTTTTCCACACTAATACAAGTGCAAAAGTGGTTTCCTGCACCAACACAAGTGCGAAAAGTGGTTTTTCAACACTAACACAAGTGCAAAAAGTGGTTTTTCAACACTATCACAAGTGCAAAAAGTGTTTTTTCCACACTAATATAAGTGCAAAAGTGGTTTCCTGCACCAACACAAGTGCGAAAAGTGGTTTTTCAACACTAACACAAGTGCGAAAAGTGGTTTTTCAACACTATCACAAGTGCAAAAAGTGGTTTTCCACACTAATACAAGTGCAAAAGTGGTTTCCTGCACCAACACAAGTGCGAAAAGTGGTTTTTCAACACTAACACAAGTACGAAAAGTGTTTTTTCAACACTATCACAAGTGAAAAAGTGTTTTTTCCACACTAATACAAGTGCAAAAGTGGTTTTTCAACGCTAACACAAGTGCGAAAAGTGGTTTTTCAACACTAACACAAGTGCGAAAAGTGGTTTTTCAACACTATCACAAGTGCAAAAATTGGTTTTTCCACACTAATACAAGTGCAAAAGTGGTTTCCTGCACCAACACAAGTGCGAAAAGTGGTTTTTCAACACTAGCACAAGTGCGAAAAGTGGTTTTTCAACACTAACACAAGGGCAAAAAGTGGTTTTTAAACGCTAACACAAGTGCGAAAAGTGTTTTTTCCACACTAATACAAGTGCAAAAGTGGTTTCCTGCACCAACACAAGTGCGAAAAGTGATTTTTCAACACTAACACAAGTGCAAAAAGTGGTTTTTCAACACTAACACAAGTGCGAAAAGTGTTTTTTCCACACTAACACAAGTGCAAAAGTGGTTTCCTGCACCAACACAAGTGCGAAAAGTGGTTTTTCAACACTATCACAAGTGCAAAAAGCGTTTTTTCCACACTAATACAAGTGCGAAAAGTGGTTTTTCAACAATAACACAGGTGCAAAAAGTGTTTTTTCCACACTAATACAAGTGCAAAAGTGGTTTCCTGCACCAACACAAGTGCGAAAAGTGGTTTTTCAATACTAACACAAGTGCGAAAAGTGGTTTCTCAACACTAACACAAGTGCAAAAAGTGGTTTTTTCACACTAATACAAGTGCAAAAGTGGTTTCCTGCACCAACACAAGTGCGAAAAGTGGTTTTTCAACACTAACACAAGTGCGAAAAGTGGTTTTTCAACACTATCACAAGTGCAAAAAGTGTTTTTTCCACACTAATACAAGTGCAAAAGTGGTTTCCTGCACCAACACAAGTGCGAAAAGTGGTTTTTCAACACTAACACAAGTGCGAAAAGTGGTTTTTCAACACTAACACAAGTGTGAAAAGTGGTTTTTCAACACTATCACAAGTGCAAAAAGTGTTTTTTCCACACTAATACAAGTGCAAAAGTGGTTTTTCAACACTAACACAAGTGCGAAAAGTGGTTTTTCAACACTAACACAAGTGCGAAAAGTGGTTTTTCCACACTAATACAAGTGCAAAAGTGGTTTCCTGCACCAACACAAGTGCGAAAAGTGGTTTTTCAACACTAACATAAGTGCGAAAAGTGGTTTTTCAACACTATCACAAGTGCAAAAAGTGTTTTTTCCACACTAATACAAGTGCAAAAGTGGTTTTTCAACACTAACACAAGTGCGAAAAGTGGTTTATCAACACTAACACAAGTGCGAAAAGCGGTTTTGCCACACTAATACAAGTGCAAAAGTGCTTTCCTGCACCAACACGAGTGCGAAAAGTGGTTTTTCAACACTAACACAAGTGCGAAAAGTGGTTTTTCAACACTATCACAAGTGCAAAAAGTGTTTTTTCCACACTAATGCAAGTGCAAAAGTGGTTTTTCAACACTAACACAAGTGCGAAAAGTGGTTTTTCAACACTAACACAAGTGCGAAAAGTGGTTTTTCTACAATAATACAAGTGCAAAAGTGGTTTCCTGCATCCACACAAGTGCGAAAAGTGGTTTTTCAACACTAACACAAGTGCGAAAAGTGGTTTTTCAACACTATCACAAATGCAAAAAGTGTTTTTTCCACACTAATACAAGTGCAAAAGTGGTTTTTCAACACTAACACAAGTGCAAAAAGTGTTTTTTCCACACTAATTCAAGTGCAAAAGTGGTTTCCTGCACCAACACAAGTGCGAAAAGTAGTTTTTCAACACTAACACAAGTGCGAAAAGTGGTTTTTCAACACTAACACAAGTGTAAAAAGTGGTTTTTAAACGCTAACACAAGTGCGAAAAGTGTTTTTTCCACACTAATACATGTGCAAAAGTGGTTTCCTGCACCAACACAAGTGCGAAAAGTGGTTTTTCAACACTAACACAAGTGCAAAAAGTGGTTTTTCAACACTAACACAAGTGCAAAAAGTGTTTTTTCCACACTAATACAAGTGCAAAAGTGGTTTCCTGCACCAACACAAGTGCGAAAAGTGGTTTTTCAACACTATCACAAGTGCAAAAAGTGTTTTTTCCACAGTAATACAAGTGCGAAAAGTGGTTTTTCAACACTAACACAAGTGCAAAAAGTGTTTTTTCCACACTAATACAAGTGCAAAAGTGGTTTCCTGCACCAACACAAGTGCGAAAAGTGGTTTTTCAACACTAACACAAGTGCGAAAAGTGGTTTTTCAACACTATCACAAGTGCAAAAAGTGTTTTTTCCACACTAATACAAGTGCAAAAGTGGTTTCCTGCACCAACACAAGTGCGAAAAGTGGTTTTTCAACACTAACACAAGTGTGAAAAGTGGTTTCTCAACACTAACACAAGTGCAAAAAGTGGTTTTTCCACACTAATACAAGTGCAAAAGTGGTTTCCTGCACCAACACAAGTGCGAAAAGTGGTTTTTCAACACTAACACAAGTGCAAAAAGTGGTTTTTCAACACTATCACAAGTGCAAAAAGTGTTTTTTCCACACTAATATAAGTGCAAAAGTGGTTTCCTGCACCAACACAAGTGCGAAAAGTGGTTTTTCAACACTAACACAAGTGCGAAAAGTGGTTTTTCAACACTATCACAAGTGCAAAAAGTGGTTTTCCACACTAATACAAGTGCAAAAGTGGTTTCCTGCACCAACACAAGTGCGAAAAGTGGTTTTTCAACACTAACACAAGTACGAAAAGTGTTTTTTCAACACTATCACAAGTGAAAAAGTGTTTTTTCCACACTAATACAAGTGCAAAAGTGGTTTTTCAACGCTAACACAAGTGCGAAAAGTGGTTTTTCAACACTAACACAGGTGCGAAAAGTGGTTTTTCAACACTATCACAAGTGCAAAAATTGGTTTTTCCACACTAATACAAGTGCAAAAGTGGTTTCCTGCACCAACACAAGTGCGAAAAGTGGTTTTTCAACACTAGCACAAGTGCGAAAAGTGGTTTTTCAACACTAACACAAGGGCAAAAAGTGGTTTTTAAACGCTAACACAAGTGCGAAAAGTGTTTTTTCCACACTAATACAAGTGCAAAAGTGGTTTCCTGCACCAACACAAGTGCGAAAAGTGATTTTTCAACACTAACACAAGTGCAAAAAGTGGTTTTTCAACACTAACACAAGTGCGAAAAGTGTTTTTTCCACACTAACACAAGTGCAAAAGTGGTTTCCTGCACCAACACAAGTGCGAAAAGTGGTTTTTCAACACTATCACAAGTGCAAAAAGCGTTTTTTCCACACTAATACAAGTGCGAAAAGTGGTTTTTCAACAATAACACAGGTGCAAAAAGTGTTTTTTCCACACTAATACAAGTGCAAAAGTGGTTTCCTGCACCAACACAAGTGCGAAAAGTGGTTTTTCAATACTAACACAAGTGCGAAAAGTGGTTTCTCAACACTAACACAAGTGCAAAAAGTGGTTTTTTCACACTAATACAAGTGCAAAAGTGGTTTCCTGCACCAACACAAGTGCGAAAAGTGGTTTTTCAACACTAACACAAGTGCGAAAAGTGGTTTTTCAACACTATCACAAGTGCAAAAAGTGTTTTTTCCACACTAATACAAGTGCAAAAGTGGTTTCCTGCACCAACACAAGTGCGAAAAGTGGTTTTTCAACACTAACACAAGTGCGAAAAGTGGTTTTTCAACACTAACACAAGTGTGAAAAGTGGTTTTTCAACACTATCACAAGTGCAAAAAGTGTTTTTTCCACACTAATACAAGTGCAAAAGTGGTTTTTCAACACTAACACAAGTGCGAAAAGTGGTTTTTCAACACTAACACAAGTGCGAAAAGTGGTTTTTCCACACTAATACAAGTGCAAAAGTGGTTTCCTGCACCAACACAAGTGCGAAAAGTGGTTTTTCAACACTAACATAAGTGCGAAAAGTGGTTTTTCAACACTATCACAAGTGCAAAAAGTGTTTTTCCCACACTAATACAAGTGCAAAAGTGGTTTCATGCACCAACACAAGTGTGAAAAGTGGTTTTTCAACACTGACACAAGTGCGAAAAGTGGTTTTTCAACACTATCACAAGGGCAAAAAGTGTTTTTTCCACACTAATACAAGTGCAAAAGTGGTTTCCTGCAACAACACAAGTGCGAAAAGTGGTTTTTCAACACTAACACAAGTGCAAAAAGTGTTTTTTCCACACTAATGCAAGTGCAAAAGTGGTTTTTCAACACTAACACAAGTGCAAAAAGTGTTTTTTCCACACTAATTCAAGTGCAAAAGTGGTTTCCTGCACCAACACAAGTGCGAAAAGTGGTTTTTCAACACTAACACAAGTGCGAAAAGTGGTTTTTCAACACTAACAGAAGTGCAAAAAGTGGTTTTTAAATGCTAACACAAGTGCGAAAAGTGTTTTTTCCACACTAATACAAGTGCAAAAGTGGTTTCCTGCACCAACACAAGTGCGAAAAGTGGTTTTTCAACACTAACACAAGTGCGAAAAGTGGTTTCTCAACACTAACGCAAGTGCAAAAAGTGGTTTTTCCACACTAATACAAGTGCAAAAGTGGTTTCCTGCACCAACACAAGTGCGAAAAGTGGTTTTTCAACACCAACACAAGTGCAAAAAGTGGTTTTTCAACACTATCACAAGTGCAAAAAGTGTTTTTTCCACACTAATATAAGTGCAAAAGTGGTTTCCTGCACCAACACAAGTGCTAAAAGTGATTTTTCAACACTAACACAAGTGCGAAAAGTGGTTTTTCAACACTAACACAAGTGCGAAAAGTGGTTTTTCCACACTAATACAAGTGCAAAAGTGGTTTCCTGCACCAACACAAGTGCGAAAAGTGGTTTTTCAACACTATCACAAGTGCAAAAAGTGTTTTTTCCACACTAATACAAGTGCAAAAGTGGTTTCCTGCACCAACACAAGTGCGAAAAGTGGTTTTTCAACACTAACACAAGTGCAAAAAGTGGTTTTTCAACACTAACACAAGTGCGAAAAGTGTTTTTTCCACACTAACACAAGTGCGAAAAGTGGTTTTTCCACACTAATACAAGTGCAAAAGTGTTTTCCTGCACCAACACAAGTGCGAAAAGTGGTTTTTCAACACTAACACAAGTGCGAAAAGTGGTTTTTCAACACTATCACAAGTGCAAAAAGTGTTTTTTCCACACTAATACAAGTGCAAATGTGGTTTCCTGCACCAACACAAGTGCGAAAAGTGGTTTTTCAACACTAACACAAGTGCGAAAAGTGGTTTTTCAACACTAACACAAGTGTGAAAAGTGGTTTTTCAACACTAACACAAGTGCGAAAAGCGGTTTTTCCACACTAATACAAGTGCAAAAGTGGTTTCCTGCACCAACACGAGTGCGAAAAGTGGTTTTTCAACACTAACACAAGTGCAAAAAGTGGTTTTTCAACACTATCACAAGTGCAAAAAGTGTTTTTTCCACACTAATGCAAGTGCAAAAGTGGTTTTTCAACACTAACACAAGTGCGAAAAGTGGTTTTTCACACTAACACAAGTGCGAAAAGTGGTTTTTCACCCTAATACAAGTTCAAAAGTGGTTTCCTGCACAAACACAAGTGCGAAAAGTGGTTTTTCAACACTAACACAAGTGCGAAAAGTGGTTTTTCAACACTATCACAAGTGCAAAAAGTGTTTTTTCCACACTAATGCAAGTGCAAAAGTGGTTTTTCAACACTAACACAAGTGCGAAAAGTGGTTTTTCACACTAACACAAGTGCGAAAAGTGGTTTTCCACACTAATACAAGTGCAAAAGTGGTTTCCTGCACAAACACAAGTGCGAAAAGTGGTTTTTCAACACTAACACAAGTGCGAAAAGTGGTTTTTCAACACTACCACAAGTGCAAAAAGTGTTTTTTCCACACTAATACAAGTGCAAAAGTGGTTTTTCAACACTAACACAAGTGCGAAAAGTGGTTTTTCAACACTAACACAAGTGCAAAAGTGGTTTTTCAACACTAACACAAGTGCGAAAAGTGGTTTTTCAACACTAACACAAGTGCGAAAAGTGGTTTTTCCACACTAATACAAGTGCAAAAGTGGTTTCCTGCACCAACACAAGTGCGAAAAGTGGTTTTTCAACACTAACATAAGTGCGAAAAGTGGTTTTTCAACACTATCACAAGTGCAAAAAGTGTTTTTCCACACTAATACAAGTGCAAAAGTGGTTTCATGCACCAACACAAGTGTGAAAAGTGGTTTTTCAACACTGACACAAGTGCGAAAAGTGGTTTTTCAACACTATCACAAGGGCAAAAAGTGTTTTTTCCACACTAATACAAGTGCAAAAGTGGTTTCCTGCAACAACACAAGTGCGAAAAGTGGTTTTTCAACACTAACACAAGTGCAAAAAGTGTTTTGTCCACACTATTGCAAGTGCAAAAGTGGTTTTTCAACACTAACACAAGTGCAAAAAGTGTTTTTTCCACACTAATTCAAGTGCAAAAGTGGTTTCCTGCACCAACACAAGTGCGAAAAGTGGTTTTTCAACACTAACACAAGTGCGAAAAGTGGTTTTTCAACACTAACACAAGTGCAAAAAGTGGTTTTTAAATGCTAACACAAGTGCGAAAAGTGTTTTTTCCACACCAATACAAGTGCAAAAGTGGTTTCCTGCACCAACACAAGTGCGAAAAGTGGTTTTTCAACACTAACACAAGTGCGAAAAGTGGTTTCTCAACACTAACGCAAGTGCAAAAAGTGGTTTTTCCACACTAATACAAGTGCAAAAGTGGTTTCCTGCACCAACACAAGTGCGAAAAGTGGTTTTTCAACACCAACACAAGTGCAAAAAGTGGTTTTTCAACACTATCACAAGTGCAAAAAGTGTTTTTTCCACACTAATATAAGTGCAAAAGTGGTTTCCTGCACCAACACAAGTGCTAAAAGTGGTTTTTCAACACTAACACAAGTGCGAAAAGTGGTTTTTCAACACTAACACAAGTGCGAAAAGTGGTTTTTCCACACTAATACAAGTGCAAAAGTGGTTTCCTGCACCAACACAAGTGCGAAAAGTGGTTTTTCAACACTAACACAAGTGCGAAAAGTGGTTTTTCAACACTATCACAAGTGCAAAAAGTGTTTTTTCCACACTAATACAAGTGCAAAAGTGGTTTCCTGCACCAACACAAGTGCGAAAAGTGGTTTTTCAACACTAACACAAGTGCAAAAAGTGGTTTTTCAACACTAACACAAGTGCGAAAAGTGTTTTTTCCACACTAACACAAGTGCGAAAAGTGGTTTTTCCACACTAATACAAGTGCAAAAGTGTTTTCCTGCACCAACACAAGTGCGAAAAGTGGTTTTTCAACACTAACACAAGTGCGAAAAGTGGTTTTTCAACACTATCACAAGTGCAAAAAGTGTTTTTTCCACACTAATACAAGTGCAAATGTGGTTTCCTGCACCAACACAAGTGCGAAAAGTGGTTTTTCAACACTAACACAAGTGCGAAAAGTGGTTTTTCAACACTAACACAAGTGTGAAAAGTGGTTTTTCAACACTAACACAAGTGCGAAAAGCGGTTTTTCCACACTAATACAAGTGCAAAAGTGGTTTCCTGCACCAACACGAGTGCGAAAAGTGGTTTTTCAACACTATCACAAGTGCAAAAAGTGTTTTTTCCACACTAATACAAGTGCAAAAGTGGTTTCATGCACCAACACAAGTGTGAAAAGTGGTTTTTCAACACTGACACAAGTGCGAAAAGTGGTTTTTCAACACTATCACAAGGGCAAAAAGTGTTTTTTCCACACTAATACAAGTGCAAAAGTGGTTTCCTGCAACAACACAAGTGCGAAAAGTGGTTTTTCAACACTAACACAAGTGCAAAAAGTGTTTTTTCCACACTAATGCAAGTGCAAAAGTGGTTTTTCAACACTAACACAAGTGCAAAAAGTGTTTTTTCCACACTAATTCAAGTGCAAAAGTGGTTTCCTGCACCAACACAAGTGCGAAAAGTGGTTTTTCAACACTAACACAAGTGCGAAAAGTGGTTTTTCAACACTAACACAAGTGCAAAAAGTGGTTTTTAAATGCTAACACAAGTGCGAAAAGTGTTTTTTCCACACTAATACAAGTGCAAAAGTGGTTTCCTGCACCAACACAAGTGCGAAAAGTGGTTTTTCAACACTAACACAAGTGCGAAAAGTGGTTCCTCAACACTAACGCAAGTGCAAAAAGTGGTTTTTCCACACTAATACAAGTGCAAAAGTGGTTTCCTGCACCAACACAAGTGCGAAAAGTGGTTTTTCAACACCAACACAAGTGCAAAAAGTGGTTTTTCAACACTATCACAAGTGCAAAAAGTGTTTTTTCCACACTAATATAAGTGCAAAAGTGGTTTCCTGCACCAACACAGGTGCTAAAAGTGGTTTTTCAACACTAACACAAGTGCGAAAAGTGGTTTTTCAACACTAACACAAGTGCGAAAAGTGGTTTTTCCACACTAATACAAGTGCAAAAGTGGTTTCCTGCACCAACACAAGTGCGAAAAGTGGTTTTTCAACACTAACACAAGTGCGAAAAGTGGTTTTTCAACACTATCACAAGTGCAAAAAGTGTTTTTTCCACACTAATACAAGTGCAAAAGTAGTTTCCTGCACCAACACAAGTGCGAAAAGTGGTTTTTCAACACTAACACAAGTGCGAAAAGTGGTTTTTCAACACTATAACAAGTGCAAAAAGTGTTTTTTCCACACTAATACAAGTGCGAAAAGTGGTTTTTCAACACTAAACAGAAGTGCGAAAAGTGGTTTTTCAACACTAACACAAGTGCGAAAAGTGGTTTTTCCACACTAATACATGTGCAAAATTGGTTTCCTGCACCAACACAAGTGCGAAAAGTGGTTTTCCACACTAATACAAGTGCAAAAGTGGTTTCCTGCACCAACACAAGTGCGAAAAGTGGTTTTTCAACACTAACACAAGTGCGAAAAGTGGTTTTTCAACACTATCACAAGTGCAAAAAGTGTTTTTTCCACACTAATACAAGTGCAAAAGTGGTTTCCTGCACCAACACAAGTGCGAAAAGTGGTTTTTCAACACTAACACAAGTGCGAAAAGTGGTTTTTCAACACTAACACAAGTGTGAAAAGTGGTTTTTCAACACTATCACAAGTGCAAAAAGTGTTTTTTCCACACTAATACAAGTGCAAAAGTGGTTTTTCAACACTAACACAAGTGCGAAAAGTGGTTTTTCAACACTAACACAAGTGCGAAAAATGGTTTTTCCACACTAATACAAGTGCAAAAGTGGTTTCCTGCACCAACACAAGTGCGAAAAGTGGTTTTTCAACACTAACATAAGTGCGAAAAGTGGTTTTTCAACACTATCACAAGTGCAAAAAGTGTTTTTTCCACACTAATACAAGTGCAATAGTGGTTTCATGCACCAACACAAGTGCGAAAAGTGGTTTTTCAACACTGACACAAGTGCGAAAAGTGGTTTTTCAACTCTATCACAAGGGCAAAAAGTGTTTTTTCCACACTAATACAAGTGCAAAAGTGGTTTCCTGCACCAACACAAGTGCGAAAAGTGGTTTTTCAACACGATCACAAGTGCAAAAAGTGTTTTTTCCACACTAATACAAGTGCGAAAAGTGGTTTTTCAACACTAACACAAGTGCGAAAAGTGGTTTTTCCACACTAATACAAGTGCAAAAGTGGTTTCCTGCACCAACACAAGTGCGAAAAGTGGTTTTTCAACACTAACACAAGTGCGAAAAGTGGTTTTTCAACATTATCACAAGTGCAAAAAGTGTTTTTTCCACACTAATACAAGTGCAAAAGTGGTTTCCTGCACCAACACAAGTGCGAAAAGTGGTTTTTCAACACCAACACAAGTGCGAAAAGTGGTTTTTCAACACTAACACAAGTGCGAAAAGTGGTTTATCAACACTAACACAAGTGCGAAAAGCGGTTTTGCCACACTAATACAAGTGCAAAAGTGCTTTCCTGCACCAACACGAGTGCGAAAAGTGGTTTTTCAACACTAACACAAGTGCGAAAAGTGGTTTTTCAACACTATCACAAGTGCAAAAAGTGTTTTTTCCACACTAATGCAAGTGCAAAAGTGGTTTTTCAACACTAACACAAGTGCGAAAAGTGGTTTTTCAACACTAACACAAGTGCGAAAAGTGGTTTTTCTACAATAATACAAGTGCAAAAGTGGTTTCCTGCATCCACACAAGTGCGAAAAGTGGTTTTTCAACACTAACACAAGTGCGAAAAGTGGTTTTTCAACACTATCACAAGTGCAAAAAGTGTTTTTTCCACACTAATGCAAGTGCAAAAGTGGTTTTTCAACACTAACACAAGTGCGAAAAGTGGTTTTTCACACTAACACAAGTGCGAAAAGTGGTTTTCCACACTAATACAAGTGCAAAAGTGGTTTCCTGCACAAACACAAGTGCGAAAAGTGGTTTTTCAACACTAACACAAGTGCGAAAAGTGGTTTTTCAACACTACCACAAGTGCAAAAAGTGTTTTTTCCACACTAATACAAGTGCAAAAGTGGTTTTTCAACACTAACACAAGTGCGAAAAGTGGTTTTTCAACACTAACACAAGTGCAAAAGTGGTTTTTCAACACTAACACAAGTGCGAAAAGTGGTTTTTCAACACTAACACAAGTGCGAAAAGTGGTTTTTCCACACTAATACAAGTGCAAAAGTGGTTTCCTGCACCAACACAAGTGCGAAAAGTGGTTTTTCAACACTAACATAAGTGCGAAAAGTGGTTTTTCAACACTATCACAAGTGCAAAAAGTGTTTTTCCACACTAATACAAGTGCAAAAGTGGTTTCATGCACCAACACAAGTGTGAAAAGTGGTTTTTCAACACTGACACAAGTGCGAAAAGTGGTTTTTCAACACTATCACAAGGGCAAAAAGTGTTTTTTCCACACTAATACAAGTGCAAAAGTGGTTTCCTGCAACAACACAAGTGCGAAAAGTGGTTTTTCAACACTAACACAAGTGCAAAAAGTGTTTTGTCCACACTATTGCAAGTGCAAAAGTGGTTTTTCAACACTAACACAAGTGCAAAAAGTGTTTTTTCCACACTAATTCAAGTGCAAAAGTGGTTTCCTGCACCAACACAAGTGCGAAAAGTGGTTTTTCAACACTAACACAAGTGCGAAAAGTGGTTTTTCAACACTAACACAAGTGCAAAAAGTGGTTTTTAAATGCTAACACAAGTGCGAAAAGTGTTTTTTCCACACCAATACAAGTGCAAAAGTGGTTTCCTGCACCAACACAAGTGCGAAAAGTGGTTTTTCAACACTAACACAAGTGCGAAAAGTGGTTTCTCAACACTAACGCAAGTGCAAAAAGTGGTTTTTCCACACTAATACAAGTGCAAAAGTGGTTTCCTGCACCAACACAAGTGCGAAAAGTGGTTTTTCAACACCAACACAAGTGCAAAAAGTGGTTTTTCAACACTATCACAAGTGCAAAAAGTGTTTTTTCCACACTAATATAAGTGCAAAAGTGGTTTCCTGCACCAACACAAGTGCTAAAAGTGGTTTTTCAACACTAACACAAGTGCGAAAAGTGGTTTTTCAACACTAACACAAGTGCGAAAAGTGGTTTTTCCACACTAATACAAGTGCAAAAGTGGTTTCCTGCACCAACACAAGTGCGAAAAGTGGTTTTTCAACACTAACACAAGTGCGAAAAGTGGTTTTTCAACACTATCACAAGTGCAAAAAGTGTTTTTTCCACACTAATACAAGTGCAAAAGTGGTTTCCTGCACCAACACAAGTGCGAAAAGTGGTTTTTCAACACTAACACAAGTGCAAAAAGTGGTTTTTCAACACTAACACAAGTGCGAAAAGTGTTTTTTCCACACTAACACAAGTGCGAAAAGTGGTTTTTCCACACTAATACAAGTGCAAAAGTGTTTTCCTGCACCAACACAAGTGCGAAAAGTGGTTTTTCAACACTAACACAAGTGCGAAAAGTGGTTTTTCAACACTATCACAAGTGCAAAAAGTGTTTTTTCCACACTAATACAAGTGCAAATGTGGTTTCCTGCACCAACACAAGTGCGAAAAGTGGTTTTTCAACACTAACACAAGTGCGAAAAGTGGTTTTTCAACACTAACACAAGTGTGAAAAGTGGTTTTTCAACACTAACACAAGTGCGAAAAGCGGTTTTTCCACACTAATACAAGTGCAAAAGTGGTTTCCTGCACCAACACGAGTGCGAAAAGTGGTTTTTCAACACTATCACAAGTGCAAAAAGTGTTTTTTCCACACTAATACAAGTGCAAAAGTGGTTTCATGCACCAACACAAGTGTGAAAAGTGGTTTTTCAACACTGACACAAGTGCGAAAAGTGGTTTTTCAACACTATCACAAGGGCAAAAAGTGTTTTTTCCACACTAATACAAGTGCAAAAGTGGTTTCCTGCAACAACACAAGTGCGAAAAGTGGTTTTTCAACACTAACACAAGTGCAAAAAGTGTTTTTTCCACACTAATGCAAGTGCAAAAGTGGTTTTTCAACACTAACACAAGTGCAAAAAGTGTTTTTTCCACACTAATTCAAGTGCAAAAGTGGTTTCCTGCACCAACACAAGTGCGAAAAGTGGTTTTTCAACACTAACACAAGTGCGAAAAGTGGTTTTTCAACACTAACACAAGTGCAAAAAGTGGTTTTTAAATGCTAACACAAGTGCGAAAAGTGTTTTTTCCACACTAATACAAGTGCAAAAGTGGTTTCCTGCACCAACACAAGTGCGAAAAGTGGTTTTTCAACACTAACACAAGTGCGAAAAGTGGTTCCTCAACACTAACGCAAGTGCAAAAAGTGGTTTTTCCACACTAATACAAGTGCAAAAGTGGTTTCCTGCACCAACACAAGTGCGAAAAGTGGTTTTTCAACACCAACACAAGTGCAAAAAGTGGTTTTTCAACACTATCACAAGTGCAAAAAGTGTTTTTTCCACACTAATATAAGTGCAAAAGTGGTTTCCTGCACCAACACAGGTGCTAAAAGTGGTTTTTCAACACTAACACAAGTGCGAAAAGTGGTTTTTCAACACTAACACAAGTGCGAAAAGTGGTTTTTCCACACTAATACAAGTGCAAAAGTGGTTTCCTGCACCAACACAAGTGCGAAAAGTGGTTTTTCAACACTAACACAAGTGCGAAAAGTGGTTTTTCAACACTATCACAAGTGCAAAAAGTGTTTTTTCCACACTAATACAAGTGCAAAAGTAGTTTCCTGCACCAACACAAGTGCGAAAAGTGGTTTTTCAACACTAACACAAGTGCGAAAAGTGGTTTTTCAACACTATAACAAGTGCAAAAAGTGTTTTTTCCACACTAATACAAGTGCGAAAAGTGGTTTTTCAACACTAAACAGAAGTGCGAAAAGTGGTTTTTCAACACTAACACAAGTGCGAAAAGTGGTTTTTCCACACTAATACATGTGCAAAATTGGTTTCCTGCACCAACACAAGTGCGAAAAGTGGTTTTCCACACTAATACAAGTGCAAAAGTGGTTTCCTGCACCAACACAAGTGCGAAAAGTGGTTTTTCAACACTAACACAAGTGCGAAAAGTGGTTTTTCAACACTATCACAAGTGCAAAAAGTGTTTTTTCCACACTAATACAAGTGCAAAAGTGGTTTCCTGCACCAACACAAGTGCGAAAAGTGGTTTTTCAACACTAACACAAGTGCGAAAAGTGGTTTTTCAACACTAACACAAGTGTGAAAAGTGGTTTTTCAACACTATCACAAGTGCAAAAAGTGTTTTTTCCACACTAATACAAGTGCAAAAGTGGTTTTTCAACACTAACACAAGTGCGAAAAGTGGTTTTTCAACACTAACACAAGTGCGAAAAATGGTTTTTCCACACTAATACAAGTGCAAAAGTGGTTTCCTGCACCAACACAAGTGCGAAAAGTGGTTTTTCAACACTAACATAAGTGCGAAAAGTGGTTTTTCAACACTATCACAAGTGCAAAAAGTGTTTTTTCCACACTAATACAAGTGCAATAGTGGTTTCATGCACCAACACAAGTGCGAAAAGTGGTTTTTCAACACTGACACAAGTGCGAAAAGTGGTTTTTCAACTCTATCACAAGGGCAAAAAGTGTTTTTTCCACACTAATACAAGTGCAAAAGTGGTTTCCTGCACCAACACAAGTGCGAAAAGTGGTTTTTCAACACGATCACAAGTGCAAAAAGTGTTTTTTCCACACTAACACAAGTGCGAAAAGTGGTTTTTCAACACTATCACAAGTGCAAAAAGTGTTTTTCCACACTAATACAAGTGCAAAAGTGGTTTCATGCACCAACACAAGTGTGAAAAGTGGTTTTTCAACACTGACACAAGTGCGAAAAGTGGTTTTTCAACACTATCACAAGGGCAAAAAGTGTTTTTTCCACACTAATACAAGTGCAAAAGTGGTTTCCTGCAACAACACAAGTGCGAAAAGTGGTTTTTCAACACTAACACAAGTGCAAAAAGTGTTTTGTCCACACTATTGCAAGTGCAAAAGTGGTTTTTCAACACTAACACAAGTGCAAAAAGTGTTTTTTCCACACTAATTCAAGTGCAAAAGTGGTTTCCTGCACCAACACAAGTGCGAAAAGTGGTTTTTCAACACTAACACAAGTGCGAAAAGTGGTTTTTCAACACTAACACAAGTGCAAAAAGTGGTTTTTAAATGCTAACACAAGTGCGAAAAGTGTTTTTTCCACACCAATACAAGTGCAAAAGTGGTTTCCTGCACCAACACAAGTGCGAAAAGTGGTTTTTCAACACTAACACAAGTGCGAAAAGTGGTTTCTCAACACTAACGCAAGTGCAAAAAGTGGTTTTTCCACACTAATACAAGTGCAAAAGTGGTTTCCTGCACCAACACAAGTGCGAAAAGTGGTTTTTCAACACCAACACAAGTGCAAAAAGTGGTTTTTCAACACTATCACAAGTGCAAAAAGTGTTTTTTCCACACTAATATAAGTGCAAAAGTGGTTTCCTGCACCAACACAAGTGCTAAAAGTGGTTTTTAAACACTAACACAAGTGCGAAAAGTGGTTTTTCAACACTAACACAAGTGCGAAAAGTGGTTTTTCCACACTAATACAAGTGCAAAAGTGGTTTCCTGCACCAACACAAGTGCGAAAAGTGGTTTTTCAACACTAACACAAGTGCGAAAAGTGGTTTTTCAACACTATCACAAGTGCAAAAAGTGTTTTTTCCACACTAATACAAGTGCAAAAGTGGTTTCCTGCACCAACACAAGTGCGAAAAGTGGTTTTTCAACACTAACACAAGTGCAAAAAGTGGTTTTTCAACACTAACACAAGTGCGAAAAGTGTTTTTTCCACACTAACACAAGTGCGAAAAGTGGTTTTTCCACACTAATACAAGTGCAAAAGTGTTTTCCTGCACCAACACAAGTGCGAAAAGTGGTTTTTCAACACTAACACAAGTGCGAAAAGTGGTTTTTCAACACTATCACAAGTGCAAAAAGTGTTTTTTCCACACTAATACAAGTGCAAATGTGGTTTCCTGCACCAACACAAGTGCGAAAAGTGGTTTTTCAACACTAACACAAGTGCGAAAAGTGGTTTTTCAACACTAACACAAGTGTGAAAAGTGGTTTTTCAACACTAACACAAGTGCGAAAAGCGGTTTTTCCACACTAATACAAGTGCAAAAGTGGTTTCCTGCACCAACACGAGTGCGAAAAGTGGTTTTTCAACACTATCACAAGTGCAAAAAGTGTTTTTTCCACACTAATACAAGTGCAAAAGTGGTTTCATGCACCAACACAAGTGTGAAAAGTGGTTTTTCAACACTGACACAAGTGCGAAAAGTGGTTTTTCAACACTATCACAAGGGCAAAAAGTGTTTTTTCCACACTAATACAAGTGCAAAAGTGGTTTCCTGCAACAACACAAGTGCGAAAAGTGGTTTTTCAACACTAACACAAGTGCAAAAAGTGTTTTTTCCACACTAATGCAAGTGCAAAAGTGGTTTTTCAACACTAACACAAGTGCAAAAAGTGTTTTTTCCACACTAATTCAAGTGCAAAAGTGGTTTCCTGCACCAACACAAGTGCGAAAAGTGGTTTTTCAACACTAACACAAGTGCGAAAAGTGGTTTTTCAACACTAACACAAGTGCAAAAAGTGGTTTTTAAATGCTAACACAAGTGCGAAAAGTGTTTTTTCCACACTAATACAAGTGCAAAAGTGGTTTCCTGCACCAACACAAGTGCGAAAAGTGGTTTTTCAACACTAACACAAGTGCGAAAAGTGGTTCCTCAACACTAACGCAAGTGCAAAAAGTGGTTTTTCCACACTAATACAAGTGCAAAAGTGGTTTCCTGCACCAACACAAGTGCGAAAAGTGGTTTTTCAACACCAACACAAGTGCAAAAAGTGGTTTTTCAACACTATCACAAGTGCAAAAAGTGTTTTTTCCACACTAATATAAGTGCAAAAGTGGTTTCCTGCACCAACACAGGTGCTAAAAGTGGTTTTTCAACACTAACACAAGTGCGAAAAGTGGTTTTTCAACACTAACACAAGTGCGAAAAGTGGTTTTTCCACACTAATACAAGTGCAAAAGTGGTTTCCTGCACCAACACAAGTGCGAAAAGTGGTTTTTCAACACTAACACAAGTGCGAAAAGTGGTTTTTCAACACTATCACAAGTGCAAAAAGTGTTTTTTCCACACTAATACAAGTGCAAAAGTAGTTTCCTGCACCAACACAAGTGCGAAAAGTGGTTTTTCAACACTAACACAAGTGCGAAAAGTGGTTTTTCAACACTATAACAAGTGCAAAAAGTGTTTTTTCCACACTAATACAAGTGCGAAAAGTGGTTTTTCAACACTAAACAGAAGTGCGAAAAGTGGTTTTTCAACACTAACACAAGTGCGAAAAGTGGTTTTTCCACACTAATACATGTGCAAAATTGGTTTCCTGCACCAACACAAGTGCGAAAAGTGGTTTTCCACACTAATACAAGTGCAAAAGTGGTTTCCTGCACCAACACAAGTGCGAAAAGTGGTTTTTCAACACTAACACAAGTGCGAAAAGTGGTTTTTCAACACTATCACAAGTGCAAAAAGTGTTTTTTCCACACTAATACAAGTGCAAAAGTGGTTTCCTGCACCAACACAAGTGCGAAAAGTGGTTTTTCAACACTAACACAAGTGCGAAAAGTGGTTTTTCAACACTAACACAAGTGTGAAAAGTGGTTTTTCAACACTATCACAAGTGCAAAAAGTGTTTTTTCCACACTAATACAAGTGCAAAAGTGGTTTTTCAACACTAACACAAGTGCGAAAAGTGGTTTTTCAACACTAACACAAGTGCGAAAAATGGTTTTTCCACACTAATACAAGTGCAAAAGTGGTTTCCTGCACCAACACAAGTGCGAAAAGTGGTTTTTCAACACTAACATAAGTGCGAAAAGTGGTTTTTCAACACTATCACAAGTGCAAAAAGTGTTTTTTCCACACTAATACAAGTGCAATAGTGGTTTCATGCACCAACACAAGTGCGAAAAGTGGTTTTTCAACACTGACACAAGTGCGAAAAGTGGTTTTTCAACTCTATCACAAGGGCAAAAAGTGTTTTTTCCACACTAATACAAGTGCAAAAGTGGTTTCCTGCACCAACACAAGTGCGAAAAGTGGTTTTTCAACACGATCACAAGTGCAAAAAGTGTTTTTTCCACACTAATACAAGTGCGAAAAGTGGTTTTTCAACACTAACACAAGTGCGAAAAGTGGTTTTTCCACACTAATACAAGTGCAAAAGTGGTTTCCTGCACCAACACAAGTGCGAAAAGTGGTTTTTCAACACTAACACAAGTGCGAAAAGTGGTTTTTCAACATTATCACAAGTGCAAAAAGTGTTTTTTCCACACTAATACAAGTGCAAAAGTGGTTTCCTGCACCAACACAAGTGCGAAAAGTGGTTTTTCAACACCAACACAAGTGCGAAAAGTGGTTTTTCAACACTAACACAAGTGCGAAAAGTGGTTTATCAACACTAACACAAGTGCGAAAAGCGGTTTTGCCACACTAATACAAGTGCAAAAGTGCTTTCCTGCACCAACACGAGTGCGAAAAGTGGTTTTTCAACACTAACACAAGTGCGAAAAGTGGTTTTTCAACACTATCACAAGTGCAAAAAGTGTTTTTTCCACACTAATGCAAGTGCAAAAGTGGTTTTTCAACACTAACACAAGTGCGAAAAGTGGTTTTTCAACACTAACACAAGTGCGAAAAGTGGTTTTTCTACAATAATACAAGTGCAAAAGTGGTTTCCTGCATCCACACAAGTGCGAAAAGTGGTTTTTCAACACTAACACAAGTGCGAAAAGTGGTTTTTCAACACTATCACAAGTGCAAAAAGTGTTTTTTCCACACTAATACAAGTGCAAAAGTGGTTTTTCAACACTAACACAAGTGCAAAAAGTGTTTTTTCCACACTAATTCAAGTGCAAAAGTGGTTTCCTGCACCAACACAAGTGCGAAAAGTAGTTTTTCAACACTAACACAAGTGCGAAAAGTGGTTTTTCAACACTAACACAAGTGTAAAAAGTGGTTTTTAAACGCTAACACAAGTGCGAAAAGTGTTTTTTCCACACTAATACATGTGCAAAAGTGGTTTCCTGCACCAACACAAGTGCGAAAAGTGGTTTTTCAACACTAACACAAGTGCAAAAAGTGGTTTTTCAACACTAACACAAGTGCAAAAAGTGTTTTTTCCACACTAATACAAGTGCAAAAGTGGTTTCCTGCACCAACACAAGTGCGAAAAGTGGTTTTTCAACACTATCACAAGTGCAAAAAGTGTTTTTTCCACAGTAATACAAGTGCGAAAAGTGGTTTTTCAACACTAACACAAGTGCAAAAAGTGTTTTTTCCACACTAATACAAGTGCAAAAGTGGTTTCCTGCACCAACACAAGTGCGAAAAGTGGTTTTTCAACACTAACACAAGTGCGAAAAGTGGTTTTTCAACACTATCACAAGTGCAAAAAGTGTTTTTTCCACACTAATACAAGTGCAAAAGTGGTTTCCTGCACCAACACAAGTGCGAAAAGTGGTTTTTCAACACTAACACAAGTGTGAAAAGTGGTTTCTCAACACTAACACAAGTGCAAAAAGTGGTTTTTCCACACTAATACAAGTGCAAAAGTGGTTTCCTGCACCAACACAAGTGCGAAAAGTGGTTTTTCAACACTATCACAAGTGCAAAAAGTGTTTTTTCCACACTAATACAAGTGCAAAAGTGGTTTCCTGCACCAACACAAGTGCGAAAAGTGGTTTTTCAACACTAACACAAGTGCGAAAAGTGGTTTTTCAACACTAACACAAGTGTGAAAAGTGGTTTTTCAACACTATCACAAGTGCAAAAAGTGTTTTTTCCACACTAATACAAGTGCAAAAGTGGTTTTTCAACACTAACACAAGTGCGAAAAGTGGTTTTTCAACACTAACACAAGTGCGAAAAGTGGTTTTTCCACACTAATACAAGTGCAAAAGTGGTTTCCTGCACCAACACAAGTGCGAAAAGTGGTTTTTCAACACTAACATAAGTGCGAAAAGTGGTTTTTCAACACTATCACAAGTGCAAAAAGTGTTTTTCCCACACTAATACAATTGCAAAAGTGGTTTCATGCACCAACACAAGTGTGAAAAGTGGTTTTTCAACACTGACACAAGTGCGAAAAGTGGTTTTTCAACACTATCACAAGGGCAAAAAGTGTTTTTTCCACACTAATACAAGTGCAAAAGTGGTTTCCTGCAACAACACAAGTGCGAAAAGTGGTTTTTCAACACTAACACAAGTGCAAAACGTGTTTTTTCCACACTAATGCAAGTGCAAAAGTGGTTTTTCAACACTAACACAAGTGCAAAAAGTGTTTTTTCCACACTAATTCAAGTGCAAAAGTGGTTTCCTGCACCAACACAAGTGCGAAAAGTGGTTTTTCAACACTAACACAAGTGCGAAAAGTGGTTTTTCAACACTAACAGAAGTGCAAAAAGTGGTTTTTAAATGCTAACACAAGTGCGAAAAGTGTTTTTTCCACACTAATACAAGTGCAAAAGTGGTTTCCTGCACCAACACAAGTGCGAAAAGTGGTTTTTCAACACTAACACAAGTGCGAAAAGTGGTTTCTCAACACTAACGCAAGTGCAAAAAGTGGTTTTTCCACACTAATACAAGTGCAAAAGTGGTTTCCTGCACCAACACAAGTGCGAAAAGTGGTTTTTCAACACCAACACAAGTGCAAAAAGTGGTTTTTCAACACTATCACAAGTGCAAAAAGTGTTTTTTCCACACTAATATAAGTGCAAAAGTGGTTTCCTGCACCAACACAAGTGCTAAAAGTGATTTTTCAACACTAACACAAGTGCGAAAAGTGGTTTTTCAACACTAACACAAGTGCGAAAAGTGGTTTTTCCACACTAATACAAGTGCAAAAGTGGTTTCCTGCACCAACACAAGTGCGAAAAGTGGTTTTTCAACACTATCACAAGTGCAAAAAGTGTTTTTTCCACACTAATACAAGTGCAAAAGTGGTTTCCTGCACCAACACAAGTGCGAAAAGTGGTTTTTCAACACTAACACAAGTGCAAAAAGTGGTTTTTCAACACTAACACAAGTGCGAAAAGTGTTTTTTCCACACTAACACAAGTGCGAAAAGTGGTTTTTCCACACTAATACAAGTGCAAAAGTGTTTTCCTGCACCAACACAAGTGCGAAAAGTGGTTTTTCAACACTAACACAAGTGCGAAAAGTGGTTTTTCAACACTATCACAAGTGCAAAAAGTGTTTTTTCCACACTAATACAAGTGCAAATGTGGTTTCCTGCACCAACACAAGTGCGAAAAGTGGTTTTTCAACACTAACACAAGTGCGAAAAGTGGTTTTTCAACACTAACACAAGTGTAAAAAGTGGTTTTTCAACACTAACACAAGTGCGAAAAGCGGTTTTTCCACACTAATACAAGTGCAAAAGTGGTTTCCTGCACCAACACGAGTGCGAAAAGTGGTTTTTCAACACTAACACAAGTGCAAAAAGTGATTTTTCAACACTATCACAAGTGCAAAAAGTGTTTTTTCCACACTAATGCAAGTGCAAAAGTGGTTTTTCAACACTAACACAAGTGCGAAAAGTGGTTTTTCACACTAACACAAGTGCGAAAAGTGGTTTTTCACCCTAATACAAGTTCAAAAGTGGTTTCCTGCACAAACACAAGTGCGAAAAGTGGTTTTTCAACACTAACACAAGTGCGAAAAGTGGTTTTTCAACACTATCACAAGTGCAAAAAGTGTTTTTTCCACACTAATGCAAGTGCAAAAGTGGTTTTTCAACACTAACACAAGTGCGAAAAGTGGTTTTTCAACACTAACACAAGTGCGAAAAGTGGTTTTTCACACTAACACAAGTGCGAAAAGTGGTTTTCCACACTAATACAAGTGCAAAAGTGGTTTCCTGCACAAACACAAGTGCGAAAAGTGGTTTTTCAACACTAACACAAGTGCGAAAAGTGGTTTTTCAACACTACCACAAGTGCAAAAAGTGTTTTTTCCACACTAATACAAGTGCAAAAGTGGTTTTTCAACACTAACACAAGTGCGAAAAGTGGTTTTTCAACACTAACACAAGTGCAAAAGTGGTTTTTCAACACTAACACAAGTGCGAAAAGTGGTTTTTCAACACTAACACAAGTGCGAAAAGTGGTTTTTCCACACTAATACAAGTGCAAAAGTGGTTTCCTGCACCAACACAAGTGCGAAAAGTGGTTTTTCAACACTAACATAAGTGCGAAAAGTGGTTTTTCAACACTATCACAAGTGCAAAAAGTGTTTTTCCACACTAATACAAGTGCAAAAGTGGTTTCATGCACCAACACAAGTGTGAAAAGTGGTTTTTCAACACTGACACAAGTGCGAAAAGTGGTTTTTCAACACTATCACAAGGGCAAAAAGTGTTTTTTCCACACTAATACAAGTGCAAAAGTGGTTTCCTGCAACAACACAAGTGCGAAAAGTGGTTTTTCAACACTAACACAAGTGCAAAAAGTGTTTTGTCCACACTATTGCAAGTGCAAAAGTGGTTTTTCAACACTAACACAAGTGCAAAAAGTGTTTTTTCCACACTAATTCAAGTGCAAAAGTGGTTTCCTGCACCAACACAAGTGCGAAAAGTGGTTTTTCAACACTAACACAAGTGCGAAAAGTGGTTTTTCAACACTAACACAAGTGCAAAAAGTGGTTTTTAAATGCTAACACAAGTGCGAAAAGTGTTTTTTCCACACCAATACAAGTGCAAAAGTGGTTTCCTGCACCAACACAAGTGCGAAAAGTGGTTTTTCAACACTAACACAAGTGCGAAAAGTGGTTTCTCAACACTAACGCAAGTGCAAAAAGTGGTTTTTCCACACTAATACAAGTGCAAAAGTGGTTTCCTGCACCAACACAAGTGCGAAAAGTGGTTTTTCAACACCAACACAAGTGCAAAAAGTGGTTTTTCAACACTATCACAAGTGCAAAAAGTGTTTTTTCCACACTAATATAAGTGCAAAAGTGGTTTCCTGCACCAACACAAGTGCTAAAAGTGGTTTTTCAACACTAACACAAGTGCGAAAAGTGGTTTTTCAACACTAACACAAGTGCGAAAAGTGGTTTTTCCACACTAATACAAGTGCAAAAGTGGTTTCCTGCACCAACACAAGTGCGAAAAGTGGTTTTTCAACACTAACACAAGTGCGAAAAGTGGTTTTTCAACACTATCACAAGTGCAAAAAGTGTTTTTTCCACACTAATACAAGTGCAAAAGTGGTTTCCTGCACCAACACAAGTGCGAAAAGTGGTTTTTCAACACTAACACAAGTGCAAAAAGTGGTTTTTCAACACTAACACAAGTGCGAAAAGTGTTTTTTCCACACTAACACAAGTGCGAAAAGTGGTTTTTCCACACTAATACAAGTGCAAAAGTGTTTTCCTGCACCAACACAAGTGCGAAAAGTGGTTTTTCAACACTAACACAAGTGCGAAAAGTGGTTTTTCAACACTATCACAAGTGCAAAAAGTGTTTTTTCCACACTAATACAAGTGCAAATGTGGTTTCCTGCACCAACACAAGTGCGAAAAGTGGTTTTTCAACACTAACACAAGTGCGAAAAGTGGTTTTTCAACACTAACACAAGTGTGAAAAGTGGTTTTTCAACACTAACACAAGTGCGAAAAGTGGTTTTTCCACACTAATACAAGTGCAAAAGTGGTTTCCTGCACCAACACGAGTGCGAAAAGTGGTTTTTCAACACTATCACAAGTGCAAAAAGTGTTTTTTCCACACTAATACAAGTGCAAAAGTGGTTTCATGCACCAACACAAGTGTGAAAAGTGGTTTTTCAACACTGACACAAGTGCGAAAAGTGGTTTTTCAACACTATCACAAGGGCAAAAAGTGTTTTTTCCACACTAATACAAGTGCAAAAGTGGTTTCCTGCAACAACACAAGTGCGAAAAGTGGTTTTTCAACACTAACACAAGTGCAAAAAGTGTTTTTTCCACACTAATGCAAGTGCAAAAGTGGTTTTTCAACACTAACACAAGTGCAAAAAGTGTTTTTTCCACACTAATTCAAGTGCAAACGTGGTTTCCTGCACCAACACAATTGCGAAAAGTGGTTTTTCAACACTAACACAAGTGCGAAAAGTGGTTTTTCAACACTAACACAAGTGCAAAAAGTGGTTTTTAAATGCTAACACAAGTGCGAAAAGTGTTTTTTCCACACTAATACAAGTGCAAAAGTGGTTTCCTGCACCAACACAAGTGCGAAAAGTGGTTTTTCAACACTAACACAAGTGCGAAAAGTGGTTCCTCAACACTAACGCAAGTGCAAAAAGTGGTTTTTCCACACTAATACAAGTGCAAAAGTGGTTTCCTGCACCAACACAAGTGCGAAAAGTGGTTTTTCAACACCAACACAAGTGCAAAAAGTGGTTTTTCAACACTATCACAAGTGCAAAAAGTGTTTTTTCCACACTAATATAAGTGCAAAAGTGGTTTCCTGCACCAACACAAGTGCTAAAAGTGGTTTTTCAACACTAACACAAGTGCGAAAAGTGGTTTTTCAACACTAACACAAGTGCGAAAAGTGGTTTTTCCACACTAATACAAGTGCCAAAGTGGTTTCCTGCACCAACACAAGTGCGAAAAGTGGTTTTTCAACACTAACACAAGTGCGAAAAGTGGTTTTTCAACACTATCACAAGTGCAAAAAGTGTTTTTTCCACACTAATACAAGTGCAAAAGTAGTTTCCTGCACCAACACAAGTGCGAAAAGTGGTTTATCAACACTAACACAAGTGCGAAAAGTGGTTTTTCAACACTATAACAAGTGCAAAAAGTGTTTTTTCCACACTAATACAAGTGCGAAAAGTGGTTTTTCAACACTAAACAGAAGTGCGAAAAGTGGTTTTTCAACACTAACACAAGTGCGAAAAGTGGTTTTTCCACACTAATACATGTGCAAAATTGGTTTCCTGCACCAACACAAGTGCGAAAAGTGGTTTTCCACACTAATACAAGTGCAAAAGTGGTTTCCTGCACCAACACAAGTGCGAAAAGTGGTTTTTCAACACTAACACAAGTGCGAAAAGTGGTTTTTCAACACTATCACAAGTGCAAAAAGTGTTTTTTCCACACTAATACAAGTGCAAAAGTGGTTTCCTGCACCAACACAAGTGCGAAAAGTGGTTTTTCAACACTAACACAAGTGCGAAAAGTGGTTTTTCAACACTAACACAAGTGTGAAAAGTGGTTTTTCAACACTAACACAAGTGTGAAAAGTGGTTTTTCAACACTATCACAAGTGCAAAAAGTGTTTTTTCCACACTAATACAAGTGCAAAAGTGGTTTTTCAACACTAACACAAGTGCGAAAAGTGGTTTTTCAACACTAACACAAGTGCGAAAAATGGTTTTTCCACACTAATACAAGTGCAAAAGTGGTTTCCTGCACCAACACAAGTGCGAAAAGTGGTTTTTCAACACTAACATAAGTGCGAAAAGTGGTTTTTCAACACTATCACAAGTGCAAAAAGTGTTTTTTTCCACACTAATACAAGTGCAATAGTGGTTTCATGCACCAACACAAGTGCGAAAAGTGGTTTTTCAACACTGACACAAGTGCGAAAAGTGGTTTTTCAACTCTATCACAAGGGCAAAAAGTGTTTTTTCCACACTAATACAAGTGCAAAAGTGGTTTCCTGCACCAACACAAGTGCGAAAAGTGGTTTTTCAACACGATCACAAGTGCAAAAAGTGTTTTTTCCACACTAATACAAGTGCGAAAAGTGGTTTTTCAACACTAACACAAGTGCGAAAAGTGGTTTTTCCACACTAATACAAGTGCAAAAGTGGTTTCCTGCACCAACACAAGTGCGAAAAGTGGTTTTTCAACACTAACACAAGTGCGAAAAGTGGTTTTTCAACATTATCACAAGTGCAAAAAGTGTTTTTTCCACACTAATACAAGTGCAAAAGTGGTTTCCTGCACCAACACAAGTGCGAAAAGTGGTTTTTCAACACCAACACAAGTGCGAAAAGTGGTTTTTCAACACTAACACAAGTGCGAAAAGTGGTGTATCAACACTAACACAAGTGCGAAAAGCGGTTTTGCCACACTAATACAAGTGCAAAAGTGCTTTCCTGCACCAACACGAGTGCGAAAAGTGGTTTTTCAACACTAACACAAGTGCGAAAAGTGGTTTTTCAACACTATCACAAGTGCAAAAAGTGTTTTTTCCACACTAATGCAAGTGCAAAAGTGGTTTTTCAACACTAACACAAGTGCGAAAAGTGGTTTTTCAACACTAACACAAGTGCGAAAAGTGGTTTTTCTACAATAATACAAGTGCAAAAGTGGTTTCCTGCATCCACACAAGTGCGAAAAGTGGTTTTTCAACACTAACACAAGTGCGAAAAGTGGTTTTTCAACACTATCACAAGTGCAAAAAGTGTTTTTTCCACACTAATACAAGTGCAAAAGTGGTTTTTCAACACTAACACAAGTGCAAAAAGTGTTTTTTCCACACTAATTCAAGTGCAAAAGTGGTTTCCTGCACCAACACAAGTGCGAAAAGTAGTTTTTCAACACTAACACAAGTGCGAAAAGTGGTTTTTCAACACTAACACAAGTGTAAAAAGTGGTTTTTAAACGCTAACACAAGTGCGAAAAGTGTTTTTTCCACACTAATACATGTGCAAAAGTGGTTTCCTGCACCAACACAAGTGCGAAAAGTGGTTTTTCAACACTAACACAAGTGCAAAAAGTGGTTTTTCAACACTAACACAAGTGCAAAAAGTGTTTTTTCCACACTAATACAAGTGCAAAAGTGGTTTCCTGCACCAACACAAGTGCGAAAAGTGGTTTTTCAACACTATCACAAGTGCAAAAAGTGTTTTTTCCACAGTAATACAAGTGCGAAAAGTGGTTTTTCAACACTAACACAAGTGCAAAAAGTGTTTTTTCCACACTAATACAAGTGCAAAAGTGGTTTCCTGCACCAACACAAGTGCGAAAAGTGGTTTTTCAACACTAACACAAGTGCGAAAAGTGGTTTTTCAACACTATCACAAGTGCAAAAAGTGTTTTTTTCCACACTAATACAAGTGCAAAAGTGGTTTCCTGCACCAACACAAGTGCGAAAAGTGGTTTTTCAACACTAACACAAGTGTGAAAAGTGGTTTCTCAACACTAACACAAGTGCAAAAAGTGGTTTTTCCACACTAATACAAGTGCAAAAGTGGTTTCCTGCACCAACACAAGTGCGAAAAGTGGTTTTTCAACACTATCACAAGTGCAAAAAGTGTTTTTTCCACACTAATACAAGTGCAAAAGTGGTTTCCTGCACCAACACAAGTGCGAAAAGTGGTTTTTCAACACTAACACAAGTGCGAAAAGTGGTTTTTCAACACTAACACAAGTGTGAAAAGTGGTTTTTCAACACTATCACAAGTGCAAAAAGTGTTTTTTCCACACTAATACAAGTGCAAAAGTGGTTTTTCAACACTAACACAAGTGCGAAAAGTGGTTTTTCAACACTAACACAAGTGCGAAAAGTGGTTTTTCCACACTAATACAAGTGCAAAAGTGGTTTCCTGCACCAACACAAGTGCGAAAAGTGGTTTTTCAACACTAACATAAGTGCGAAAAGTGGTTTTTCAACACTATCACAAGTGCAAAAAGTGTTTTTCCCACAATAATACAAGTGCAAAAGTGGTTTCATGCACCAACACAAGTGTGAAAAGTGGTTTTTCAACACTGACACAAGTGCGAAAAGTGGTTTTTCAACACTATCACAAGGGCAAAAAGTGTTTTTTCCACACTAATACAAGTGCAAAAGTGGTTTCCTGCAACAACACAAGTGCGAAAAGTGGTTTTTCAACACTAACACAAGTGCAAAAAGTGTTTTTTCCACACTAATGCAAGTGCAAAAGTGGTTTTTCAACACTAACACAAGTGCAAAAAGTGTTTTTTCCACACTAATTCAAGTGCAAAAGTGGTTTCCTGCACCAACACAAGTGCGAAAAGTGGTTTTTCAACACTAACACAAGTGCGAAAAGTGGTTTTTCAACACTAACAGAAGTGCAAAAAGTGGTTTTTAAATGCTAACACAAGTGCGAAAAGTGTTTTTTCCACACTAATAAAAGTGCAAAAGTGGTTTCCTGCACCAACACAAGTGCGAAAAGTGGTTTTTCAACACTAACACAAGTGCGAAAAGTGGTTTCTCAACACTAACGCAAGTGCAAAAAGTGGTTTTTCCACACTAATACAAGTGCAAAAGTGGTTTCCTGCACCAACACAAGTGCGAAAAGTGGTTTTTCAACACCAACACAAGTGCAAAAAGTGGTTTTTCAACACTATCACAAGTGCAAAAAGTGTTTTTTCCACACTAATATAAGTGCAAAAGTGGTTTCCTGCACCAACACAAGTGCTAAAAGTGATTTTTCAACACTAACACAAGTGCGAAAAGTGGTTTTTCAACACTAACACAAGTGCGAAAAGTGGTTTTTCCACACTAATACAAGTGCAAAAGTGGTTTCCTGCACCAACACAAGTGCGAAAAGTGGTTTTTCAACACTATCACAAGTGCAAAAAGTGTTTTTTCCACACTAATACAAGTGCAAAAGTGGTTTCCTGCACCAACACAAGTGCGAAAAGTGGTTTTTCAACACTAACACAAGTGCAAAAAGTGGTTTTTCAACACTAACACAAGTGCGAAAAGTGTTTTTTCCACACTAACACAAGTGCGAAAAGTGGTTTTTCCACACTAATACAAGTGCAAAAGTGTTTTCCTGCACCAACACAAGTGCGAAAAGTGGTTTTTCAACACTAACACAAGTGCGAAAAGTGGTTTTTCAACACTATCACAAGTGCAAAAAGTGTTTTTTCCACACTAATACAAGTGCAAATGTGGTTTCCTGCACCAACACAAGTGCGAAAAGTGGTTTTTCAACACTAACACAAGTGCGAAAAGTGGTTTTTCAACACTAACACAAGTGTGAAAAGTGGTTTTTCAACACTAACACAAGTGCGAAAAGCGGTTTTTCCACACTAATACAAGTGCAAAAGTGGTTTTCTGCACCAACACGAGTGCGAAAAGTGGTTTTTCAACACTAACACAAGTGCAAAAAGTGGTTTTTCAACACTATCACAAGTGCAAAAAGTGTTTTTTCCACACTAATGCAAGTGCAAAAGTGGTTTTTCAACACTAACACAAGTGCGAAAAGTGGTTTTTCACACTAACACAAGTGCGAAAAGTGGTTTTTCACCCTAATACAAGTTCAAAAGTGGTTTCCTGCACAAACACAAGTGCGAAAAGTGGTTTTTCAACACTAACACAAGTGCGAAAAGTGGTTTTTCAACACTATCACAAGTGCAAAAAGTGTTTTTCCACACTAATGCAAGTGCAAAAGTGGTTTTTCAACACTAACACAAGTGCGAAAAGTGGTTTTTCACACTAACACAAGTGCGAAAAGTGGTTTTCCACACTAATACAAGTGCAAAAGTGGTTTCCTGCACAAACACAAGTGCGAAAAGTGGTTTTTCAACACTAACACAAGTGCGAAAAGTGGTTTTTCAACACTACCACAAGTGCAAAAAGTGTTTTTTCCACACTAATACAAGTGCAAAAGTGGTTTTTCAACACTAACACAAGTGCGAAAAGTGGTTTTTCAACACTAACACAAGTGCAAAAGTGGTTTTTCAACACTAACACAAGTGCGAAAAGTGGTTTTTCAACACTAACACAAGTGCGAAAAGTGGTTTTTCCACACTAATACAAGTGCAAAAGTGGTTTCCTGCACCAACACAAGTGCGAAAAGTGGTTTTTCAACACTAACATAAGTGCGAAAAGTGGTTTTTCAACACTATCACAAGTGCAAAAAGTGTTTTTCCACACTAATACAAGTGCAAAAGTGGTTTCATGCACCAACACAAGTGTGAAAAGTGGTTTTTCAACACTGACACAAGTGCGAAAAGTGGTTTTTCAACACTATCACAAGGGCAAAAAGTGTTTTTTCCACACTAATACAAGTGCAAAAGTGGTTTCCTGCAACAACACAAGTACGAAAAGTGGTTTTTCAACACTAACACAAGTGCAAAAAGTGTTTTGTCCACACTATTGCAAGTGCAAAAGTGGTTTTTCAACACTAACACAAGTGCAAAAAGTGTTTTTTCCACACTAATTCAAGTGCAAAAGTGGTTTCCTGCACCAACACAAGTGCGAAAAGTGGTTTTTCAACACTAACACAAGTGCGAAAAGTGGTTTTTCAACACTAACACAAGTGCAAAAAGTGGTTTTTAAATGCTAACACAAGTGCGAAAAGTGTTTTTTCCACACCAATACAAGTGCAAAAGTGGTTTCCTGCACCAACACAAGTGCGAAAAGTGGTTTTTCAACACTAACACAAGTGCGAAAAGTGGTTTCTCAACACTAACGCAAGTGCAAAAAGTGGTTTTTCCACACTAATACAAGTGCAAAAGTGGTTTCCTGCACCAACACAAGTGCGAAAAGTGGTTTTTCAACACCAACACAAGTGCAAAAAGTGGTTTTTCAACACTATCACAAGTGCAAAAAGTGTTTTTTCCACACTAATATAAGTGCAAAAGTGGTTTCCTGCACCAACACAAGTGCTAAAAGTGGTTTTTCAACACTAACACAAGTGCGAAAAGTGGTTTTTCAACACTAACACAAGTGCGAAAAGTGGTTTTTCCACACTAATACAAGTGCAAAAGTGGTTTCCTGCACCAACACAGTGCGAAAAGTGGTTTTTCAACACTAACACAAGTGCGAAAAGTGGTTTTTCAACACTATCACAAGTGCAAAAAGTGTTTTTTCCACACTAATACAAGTGCAAAAGTGGTTTCCTGCACCAACACAAGTGCGAAAAGTGGTTTTTCAACACTAACACAAGTGCAAAAAGTGGTTTTTCAACACTAACACAAGTGCGAAAAGTGTTTTTTCCACACTAACACAAGTGCGAAAAGTGGTTTTTCCACACTAATACAAGTGCAAAAGTGTTTTCCTGCACCAACACAAGTGCGAAAAGTGGTTTTTCAACACTAACACAAGTGCGAAAAGTGGTTTTTCAACACTATCACAAGTGCAAAAAGTGTTTTTTCCACACTAATACAAGTGCAAATGTGGTTTCCTGCACCAACACAAGTGCGAAAAGTGGTTTTTCAACACTAACACAAGTGCGAAAAGTGGTTTTTCAACACTAACACAAGTGTGAAAAGTGGTTTTTCAACACTAACACAAGTGCGAAAAGCGGTTTTTCCACACTAATACAAGTGCAAAAGTGGTTTCCTGCACCAACACGAGTGCGAAAAGTGGTTTTTCAACACTATCACAAGTGCAAAAAGTGTTTTTTCCACACTAATACAAGTGCAAAAGTGGTTTCATGCACCAACACAAGTGTGAAAAGTGGTTTTTCAACACTGACACAAGTGCGAAAAGTGGTTTTTCAACACTATCACAAGGGCAAAAAGTGTTTTTTCCACACTAATACAAGTGCAAAAGTGGTTTCCTGCAACAACACAAGTGCGAAAAGTGGTTTTTCAACACTAACACAAGTGCAAAAAGTGTTTTTTCCACACTAATGCAAGTGCAAAAGTGGTTTTTCAACACTAACACAAGTGCAAAAAGTGTTTTTTCCACACTAATTCAAGTGCAAAAGTGGTTTCCTGCACCAACACAAGTGCGAAAAGTGGTTTTTCAACACTAACACAAGTGCGAAAAGTGGTTTTTCAACACTAACACAAGTGCAAAAAGTGGTTTTTAAATGCTAACACAAGTGCGAAAAGTGTTTTTTCCACACTAATACAAGTGCAAAAGTGGTTTCCTGCACCAACACAAGTGCGAAAAGTGGTTTTTCAACACTAACACAAGTGCGAAAAGTGGTTCCTCAACACTAACGCAAGTGCAAAAAGTGGTTTTTCCACACTAATACAAGTGCAAAAGTGGTTTCCTGCACCAACACAAGTGCGAAAAGTGGTTTTTCAACACCAACACAAGTGCAAAAAGTGGTTTTTCAACACTATCACAAGTGCAAAAAGTGTTTTTTCCACACTAATATAAGTGCAAAAGTGGTTTCCTGCACCAACACAAGTGCTAAAAGTGGTTTTTCAACACTAACACAAGTGCGAAAAGTGGTTTTTCAACACTAACACAAGTGCGAAAAGTGGTTTTTCCACACTAATACAAGTGCAAAAGTGGTTTCCTGCACCAACACAAGTGCGAAAAGTGGTTTTTCAACACTAACACAAGTGCGAAAAGTGGTTTTTCAACACTATCACAAGTGCAAAAAGTGTTTTTTCCACACTAATACAAGTGCAAAAGTAGTTTCCTGCACCAACACAAGTGCGAAAAGTGGTTTTTCAACACTAACACAAGTGCGAAAAGTGGTTTTTCAACACTATAACAAGTGCAAAAAGTGTTTTTTCCACACTAATACAAGTGCGAAAAGTGGTTTTTCAACACTAAACAGAAGTGCGAAAAGTGGTTTTTCAACACTAACACAAGTGCGAAAAGTGGTTTTTCCACACTAATACATGTGCAAAATTGGTTTCCTGCACCAACACAAGTGCGAAAAGTGGTTTTCCACACTAATACAAGTGCAAAAGTGGTTTCCTGCACCAACACAAGTGCGAAAAGTGGTTTTTCAACACTAACACAAGTGCGAAAAGTGGTTTTTCAACACTATCACAAGTGCAAAAAGTGTTTTTTCCACACTAATACAAGTGCAAAAGTGGTTTCCTGCACCAACACAAGTGCGAAAAGTGGTTTTTCAACACTAACACAAGTGCGAAAAGTGGTTTTTCAACACTAACACAAGTGTGAAAAGTGGTTTTTCAACACTATCACAAGTGCAAAAAGTGTTTTTTCCACACTAATACAAGTGCAAAAGTGGTTTTTCAACACTAACACAAGTGCGAAAAGTGGTTTTTCAACACTAACACAAGTGCGAAAAATGGTTTTTCCACACTAATACAAGTGCAAAAGTGGTTTCCTGCACCAACACAAGTGCGAAAAGTGGTTTTTCAACACTAACATAAGTGCGAAAAGTGGTTTTTCAACACTATCACAAGTGCAAAAAGTGTTTTTTCCACACTAATACAAGTGCAATAGTGGTTTCATGCACCAACACAAGTGCGAAAAGTGGTTTTTCAACACTGACACAAGTGCGAAAAGTGGTTTTTCAACTCTATCACAAGGGCAAAAAGTGTTTTTTCCACACTAATACAAGTGCAAAAGTGGTTTCCTGCACCAACACAAGTGCGAAAAGTGGTTTTTCAACACGATCACAAGTGCAAAAAGTGTTTTTTCCACACTAATACAAGTGCGAAAAGTGGTTTTTCAACACTAACACAAGTGCGAAAAGTGGTTTTTCCACACTAATACAAGTGCAAAAGTGGTTTCCTGCACCAACACAAGTGCGAAAAGTGGTTTTTCAACACTAACACAAGTGCGAAAAGTGGTTTTTCAACATTATCACAAGTGCAAAAAGTGTTTTTTCCACACTAATACAAGTGCAAAAGTGGTTTCCTGCACCAACACAAGTGCGAAAAGTGGTTTTTCAACACCAACACAAGTGCGAAAAGTGGTTTTTCAACACTAACACAAGTGCGAAAAGTGGTTTATCAACACTAACACAAGTGCGAAAAGCGGTTTTGCCACACTAATACAAGTGCAAAAGTGCTTTCCTGCACCAACACGAGTGCGAAAAGTGGTTTTTCAACACTAACACAAGTGCGAAAAGTGGTTTTTCAACACTATCACAAGTGCAAAAAGTGTTTTTTCCACACTAATGCAAGTGCAAAAGTGGTTTTTCAACACTAACACAAGTGCGAAAAGTGGTTTTTCAACACTAACACAAGTGCGAAAAGTGGTTTTTCTACAATAATACAAGTGCAAAAGTGGTTTCCTGCATCCACACAAGTGCGAAAAGTGGTTTTTCAACACTAACACAAGTGCGAAAAGTGGTTTTTCAACACTATCACAAGTGCAAAAAGTGTTTTTTCCACACTAATACAAGTGCAAAAGTGGTTTTTCAACACTAACACAAGTGCAAAAAGTGTTTTTTCCACACTAATTCAAGTGCAAAAGTGGTTTCCTGCACCAACACAAGTGCGAAAAGTAGTTTTTCAACACTAACACAAGTGCGAAAAGTGGTTTTTCAACACTAACACAAGTGTAAAAAGTGGTTTTTAAACGCTAACACAAGTGCGAAAAGTGTTTTTTCCACACTAATACATGTGCAAAAGTGGTTTCCTGCACCAACACAAGTGTGAAAAGTGGTTTTTCAACACTAACACAAGTGCAAAAAGTGGTTTTTCAACACTAACACAAGTGCAAAAAGTGTTTTTTCCACACTAATACAAGTGCAAAAGTGGTTTCCTGCACCAACACAAGTGCGAAAAGTGGTTTTTCAACACTATCACAAGTGCAAAAAGTGTTTTTTCCACAGTAATACAAGTGCGAAAAGTGGTTTTTCAACACTAACACAAGTGCAAAAAGTGTTTTTTCCACACTAATACAAGTGCAAAAGTGGTTTCCTGCACCAACACAAGTGCGAAAAGTGGTTTTTCAACACTAACACAAGTGCGAAAAGTGGTTTTTCAACACTATCACAAGTGCAAAAAGTGTTTTTTCCACACTAATACAAGTGCAAAAGTGGTTTCCTGCACCAACACAAGTGCGAAAAGTGGTTTTTCAACACTAACACAAGTGTGAAAAGTGGTTTCTCAACACTAACACAAGTGCAAAAAGTGGTTTTTCCACACTAATACAAGTGCAAAAGTGGTTTCCTGCACCAACACAAGTGCGAAAAGTGGTTTTTCAACACTAACACAAGTGCAAAAAGTGGTTTTTCAACACTATCACAAGTGCAAAAAGTGTTTTTTCCACACTAATATAAGTGCAAAAGTGGTTTCCTGCACCAACACAAGTGCGAAAAGTGGTTTTTCAACACTAACACAAGTGCGAAAAGTGGTTTTTCAACACTATCACAAGTGCAAAAAGTGGTTTTCCACACTAATACAAGTGCAAAAGTGGTTTCCTGCACCAACACAAGTGCGAAAAGTGGTTTTTCAACACTAACACAAGTACGAAAAGTGTTTTTTCAACACTATCACAAGTGAAAAAGTGTTTTTTCCACACTAATACAAGTGCAAAAGTGGTTTTTCAACGCTAACACAAGTGCGAAAAGTGGTTTTTCAACACTAACACAAGTGCGAAAAGTGGTTTTTCAACACTATCACAAGTGCAAAAATTGGTTTTTCCACACTAATACAAGTGCAAAAGTGGTTTCCTGCACCAACACAAGTGCGAAAAGTGTTTTTTCAACACTAGCACAAGTGCGAAAAGTGGTTTTTCAACACTAACACAAGGGCAAAAAGTGGTTTTTAAACGCTAACACAAGTGCGAAAAGTGTTTTTTCCACACTAATACAAGTGCAAAAGTGGTTTCCTGCACCAACACAAGTGCGAAAAGTGGTTTTTCAACACTAACACAAGTGCAAAAAGTGGTTTTTCAACACTAACACAAGTGCGAAAAGTGTTTTTTCCACACTAACACAAGTGCAAAAGTGGTTTCCTGCACCAACACAAGTGCGAAAAGTGGTTTTTCAACACTATCACAAGTGCAAAAAGCGTTTTTTCCACACTAATACAAGTGCGAAAAGTGGTTTTTCAACAATAACACAGGTGCAAAAAGTGTTTTTTCCACACTAATACAAGTGCAAAAGTGGTTTCCTGCACCAACACAAGTGCGAAAAGTGGTTTTTCAATACTAACACAAGTGCGAAAAGTGGTTTCTCAACACTAACACAAGTGCAAAAAGTGGTTTTTTCACACTAATACAAGTGCAAAAGTGGTTTCCTGCACCAACACAAGTGCGAAAAGTGGTTTTTCAACACTAACACAAGTGCGAAAAGTGGTTTTTCAACACTATCACAAGTGCAAAAAGTGTTTTTTCCACACTAATACAAGTGCAAAAGTGGTTTCCTGCACCAACACAAGTGCGAAAAGTGGTTTTTCAACACTAACACAAGTGCGAAAAGTGGTTTTTCAACACTAACACAAGTGTGAAAAGTGGTTTTTCAACACTATCACAAGTGCAAAAAGTGTTTTTTCCACACTAATACAAGTGCAAAAGTGGTTTTTCAACACTAACACAAGTGCGAAAAGTGGTTTTTCAACACTAACACAAGTGCGAAAAGTGGTTTTTCCACACTAATACAAGTGCAAAAGTGGTTTCCTGCACCAACACAAGTGCGAAAAGTGGTTTTTCAACACTAACATAAGTGCGAAAAGTGGTTTTTCAACACTATCACAAGTGCAAAAAGTGTTTTTTCCACACTAATACAAGTGCAAAAGTGGTTTCATGCACCAACACAAGTGTGAAAAGTGGTTTTTCAACACTGACACAAGTGCGAAAAGTGGTTTTTCAACACTATCACAAGGGCAAAAAGTGTTTTTTCCACACTAATACAAGTGCAAAAGTGGTTTCCTGCAACAACACAAGTGCGAAAAGTGGTTTTTCAACACTAACACAAGTGCAAAAAGTGTTTTTTCCACACTAATGCAAGTGCAAAAGTGGTTTTTCAACACTAACACAAGTGCAAAAAGTGTTTTTTCCACACTAATTCAAGTGCAAAAGTGGTTTCCTGCACCAACACAAGTGCGAAAAGTGGTTTTTCAACACTAACACAAGTGCGAAAAGTGGTTTTTCAACACTAACACAAGTGCAAAAAGTGGTTTTTAAATGCTAACACAAGTGCGAAAAGTGTTTTTTCCACACTAATACAAGTGCAAAAGTGGTTTCCTGCACCAACACAAGTGCGAAAAGTGGTTTTTCAACACTAACACAAGTGCGAAAAGTGGTTTCTCAACACTAACACAAGTGTGAAAAGTGGTTTTTCAACACTATCACAAGTGCAAAAAGTGTTTTTTCCACACTAATACAAGTGCAAAAGTGGTTTTTCAACACTAACACAAGTGCGAAAAGTGGTTTTTCAACACTAACACAAGTGCGAAAAATGGTTTTTCCACACTAATACAAGTGCAAAAGTGGTTTCCTGCACCAACACAAGTGCGAAAAGTGGTTTTTCAACACTAACATAAGTGCGAAAAGTGGTTTTTCAACACTATCACAAGTGCAAAAAGTGTTTTTTCCACACTAATACAAGTGCAATAGTGGTTTCATGCACCAACACAAGTGCGAAAAGTGGTTTTTCAACACTGACACAAGTGCGAAAAGTGGTTTTTCAACTCTATCACAAGGGCAAAAAGTGTTTTTTCCACACTAATACAAGTGCAAAAGTGGTTTCCTGCACCAACACAAGTGCGAAAAGTGGTTTTTCAACACGATCACAAGTGCAAAAAGTGTTTTTTCCACACTAATACAAGTGCAAAAGTGGTTTCATGCACCAACACAAGTGTGAAAAGTGGTTTTTCAACACTGACACAAGTGCGAAAAGTGGTTTTTCAACACTATCACAAGGGCAAAAAGTGTTTTTTCCACACTAATACAAGTGCAAAAGTGGTTTCCTGCAACAACACAAGTGCGAAAAGTGGTTTTTCAACACTAACACAAGTGCAAAAATTGTTTTTTCCACACTAATGCAAGTGCAAAAGTGGTTTTTCAACACTAACACAAGTGCAAAAAGTGTTTTTTCCACACTAATTCAAGTGCAAAAGTGGTTTCCTGCACCAACACAAGTGCGAAAAGTGGTTTTTCAACACTAACACAAGTGCGAAAAGTGGTTTTTCAACACTAACACAAGTGCAAAAAGTGGTTTTTAAATGCTAACACAAGTGCGAAAAGTGTTTTTTCCACACTAATACAAGTGCAAAAGTGGTTTCCTGCACCAACACAAGTGCGAAAAGTGGTTTTTCAACACTAACACAAGTGCGAAAAGTGGTTTTTCAACACTAACACAAGTGTGAAAAGTGGTTTTTCAACACTATCACAAGTGCAAAAAGTGTTTTTTCCACACTAATACAAGTGCAAAAGTGGTTTTTCAACACTAACACAAGTGCGAAAAGTGGTTTTTCAACACTAACACAAGTGCGAAAAATGGTTTTTCCACACTAATACAAGTGCAAAAGTGGTTTCCTGCACCAACACAAGTGCGAAAAGTGGTTTTTCAACACTAACATAAGTGCGAAAAGTGGTTTTTCAACACTATCACAAGTGCAAAAAGTGTTTTTTCCACACTAATACAAGTGCAATAGTGGTTTCATGCACCAACACAAGTGCGAAAAGTGGTTTTTCAACACTGACACAAGTGCGAAAAGTGGTTTTTCAACTCTATCACAAGGGCAAAAAGTGTTTTTTCCACACTAATACAAGTGCAAAAGTGGTTTCCTGCACCAACACAAGTGCGAAAAGTGGTTTTTCAACACGATCACAAGTGCAAAAAGTGTTTTTTCCACACTAATACAAGTGCGAAAAGTGGTTTTTCAACACTAACACAAGTGCGAAAAGTGGTTTTTCCACACTAATACAAGTGCAAAAGTGGTTTCCTGCACCAACACAAGTGCGAAAAGTGGTTTTTCAACACTAACACAAGTGCGAAAAGTGGTTTTTCAACATTATCACAAGTGCAAAAAGTGTTTTTTCCACACTAATACAAGTGCAAAAGTGGTTTCCTGCACCAACACAAGTGCGAAAAGTGGTTTTTCAACACCAACACAAGTGCGAAAAGTGGTTTTTCAACACTAACACAAGTGCGAAAAGTGGTTTATCTACACTAACACAAGTGCGAAAAGCGGTTTTGCCACACTAATACAAGTGCAAAAGTGCTTTCCTGCACCAACACGAGTGCGAAAAGTGGTTTTTCAACACTAACACAAGTGCGAAAAGTGGTTTTTCAACACTATCACAAGTGCAAAAAGTGTTTTTTCCACACTAATGCAAGTGCAAAAGTGGTTTTTCAACACTAACACAAGTGCGAAAAGTGGTTTTTCAACACTAACACAAGTGCGAAAAGTGGTTTTTCTACAATAATACAAGTGCAAAAGTGGTTTCCTGCATCCACACAAGTGCGAAAAGTGGTTTTTCAACACTAACACAAGTGCGAAAAGTGGTTTTTCAACACTATCACAAGTGCAAAAAGTGTTTTTTCCACACTAATACAAGTGCAAAAGTGGTTTTTCAACACTAACACAAGTGCAAAAAGTGTTTTTTCCACACTAATTCAAGTGCAAAAGTGGTTTCCTGCACCAACGCAAGTGCGAAAAGTAGTTTTTCAACACTAACACAAGTGCGAAAAGTGGTTTTCAACACTAACACAAGTGTAAAAAGTGGTTTTTAAACGCTAACACAAGTGCGAAAAGTGTTTTTTCCACACTAATACATGTGCAAAAGTGGTTTCCTGCACCAACACAAGTGCGAAAAGTGGTTTTTCAACACTAACACAAGTGCAAAAAGTGGTTTTTCAACACTAACACAAGTGCAAAAAGTGTTTTTTCCACACTAATACAAGTGCAAAAGTGGTTTCCTGCACCAACACAAGTGCGAAAAGTGGTTTTTCAACACTATCACAAGTGCAAAAAGTGTTTTTTCCACAGTAATACAAGTGCGAAAAGTGGTTTTTCAACACTAACACAAGTGCAAAAAGTGTTTTTTCCACACTAATACAAGTGCAAAAGTGGTTTCCTGCACCAACACAAGTGCGAAAAGTGGTTTTTCAACACTAACACAAGTGCGAAAAGTGGTTTTTCAACACTATCACAAGTGCAAAAAGTGTTTTTTCCACACTAATACAAGTGCAAAAGTGGTTTCCTGCACCAACACAAGTGCGAAAAGTGGTTTTTCAACACTAACACAAGTATGAAAAGTGGTTTCTCAACACTAACACAAGTGCAAAAAGTGGTTTTTCCACACTAATACAAGTGCAAAAGTGGTTTCCTGCACCAACACAAGTGCGAAAAGTGGTTTTTCAACACTAACACAAGTGCAAAAAGTGGTTTTTCAACACTATCACAAGTGCAAAAAGTGTTTTTTCCACACTAATATAAGTGCAAAAGTGGTTTCCTGCACCAACACAAGTGCGAAAAGTGGTTTTTCAACACTAACACAAGTGCGAAAAGTGGTTTTTCAACACTATCACAAGTGCAAAAAGTGGTTTTCCACACTAATACAAGTGCAAAAGTGGTTTCCTGCACCAACACAAGTGCGAAAAGTGGTTTTTCAACACTAACACAAGTACGAAAAGTGTTTTTTCAACACTATCACAAGTGAAAAAGTGTTTTTTCCACACTAATACAAGTGCAAAAGTGGTTTTTCAACGCTAACACAAGTGCGAAAAGTGGTTTTTCAACACTAACACAAGTGCGAAAAGTGGTTTTTCAACACTATCACAAGTGCAAAAATTGGTTTTTCCACACTAATACAAGTGCAAAAGTGGTTTCCTGCACCAACACAAGTGCGAAAAGTGGTTTTTCAACACTAGCACAAGTGCGAAAAGTGGTTTTTCAACACTAACACAAGGGCAAAAAGTGGTTTTTAAACGCTAACACAAGTGCGAAAAGTGTTTTTTCCACACTAATACAAGTGCAAAAGTGGTTTCCTGCACCAACACAAGTGCGAAAAGTGGTTTTTCAACACTAACACAAGTGCGAAAAGTGGTTTTTCAACACTAACACAAGTGTAAAAAGTGGTTTTTAAACGCTAACACAAGTGCGAAAAGTGTTTTTTCCACACTAATACATGTGCAAAAGTGGTTTCCTGCACCAACACAAGTGCGAAAAGTGGTTTTTCAACACTAACACAAGTGCAAAAAGTGGTTTTTCAACACTAACACAAGTGCAAAAAGTGTTTTTTCCACACTAATACAAGTGCAAAAGTGGTTTCCTGCACCAACACAAGTGCGAAAAGTGGTTTTTCAACACTATCACAAGTGCAAAAAGTGTTTTTTCCACAGTAATACAAGTGCGAAAAGTGGTTTTTCAACACTAACACAAGTGCAAAAAGTGTTTTTTCCACACTAATACAAGTGCAAAAGTGGTTTCCTGCACCAACACAAGTGCGAAAAGTGGTTTTTCAACACTAACACAAGTGCGAAAAGTGGTTTTTCAACACTATCACAAGTGCAAAAAGTGTTTTTTCCACACTAATACAAGTGCAAAAGTGGTTTCCTGCACCAACACAAGTGCGAAAAGTGGTTTTTCAACACTAACACAAGTATGAAAAGTGGTTTCTCAACACTAACACAAGTGCAAAAAGTGGTTTTTCCACACTAATACAAGTGCAAAAGTGGTTTCCTGCACCAACACAAGTGCGAAAAGTGGTTTTTCAACACTAACACAAGTGCAAAAAGTGGTTTTTCAACACTATCACAAGTGCAAAAAGTGTTTTTTCCACACTAATATAAGTGCAAAAGTGGTTTCCTGCACCAACACAAGTGCGAAAAGTGGTTTTTCAACACTAACACAAGTGCGAAAAGTGGTTTTTCAACACTATCACAAGTGCAAAAAGTGGTTTTCCACACTAATACAAGTGCAAAAGTGGTTTCCTGCACCAACACAAGTGCGAAAAGTGGTTTTTCAACACTAACACAAGTACGAAAAGTGTTTTTTCAACACTATCACAAGTGAAAAAGTGTTTTTTCCACACTAATACAAGTGCAAAAGTGGTTTTTCAACGCTAACACAAGTGCGAAAAGTGGTTTTTCAACACTAACACAAGTGCGAAAAGTGGTTTTTCAACACTATCACAAGTGCAAAAATTGGTTTTTCCACACTAATACAAGTGCAAAAGTGGTTTCCTGCACCAACACAAGTGCGAAAAGTGGTTTTTCAACACTAGCACAAGTGCGAAAAGTGGTTTTTCAACACTAACACAAGGGCAAAAAGTGGTTTTTAAACGCTAACACAAGTGCGAAAAGTGTTTTTTCCACACTAATACAAGTGCAAAAGTGGTTTCCTGCACCAACACAAGTGCGAAAAGTGGTTTTTCAACACTAACACAAGTGCAAAAAGTGGTTTTTCAACACTAACACAAGTGCGAAAAGTGTTTTTTCCACACTAACACAAGTGCAAAAGTGGTTTCCTGCACCAACACAAGTGCGAAAAGTGGTTTTTCAACACTATCACAAGTGCAAAAAGCGTTTTTTCCACACTAATACAAGTGCGAAAAGTGGTTTTTCAACAATAACACAGGTGCAAAAAGTGTTTTTTCCACACTAATACAAGTGCAAAAGTGGTTTCCTGCACCAACACAAGTGCGAAAAGTGGTTTTTCAATACTAACACAAGTGCGAAAAGTGGTTTCTCAACACTAACACAAGTGCAAAAACTGGTTTTTTCACACTAATACAAGTGCAAAAGTGGTTTCCTGCACCAACACAAGTGCGAAAAGTGGTTTTTCAACACTAACACAAGTGCGAAAAGTGGTTTTTCAACACTATCACAAGTGCAAAAAGTGTTTTTTCCACACTAATACAAGTGCAAAAGTGGTTTCCTGCACCAACACAAGTGCGAAAAGTGGTTTTTCAACACTAACACAAGTGCGAAAAGTGGTTTTTCAACACTAACACAAGTGTGAAAAGTGGTTTTTCAACACTATCACAAGTGCAAAAAGTGTTTTTTCCACACTAATACAAGTGCAAAAGTGGTTTTTCAACACTAACACAAGTGCGAAAAGTGGTTTTTCAACACTAACACAAGTGCGAAAAGTGGTTTTTCCACACTAATACAAGTGCAAAAGTGGTTTCCTGCACCAACACAAGTGCGAAAAGTGGTTTTTCAACACTAACATAAGTGCGAAAAGTGGTTTTTCAACACTATCACAAGTGCAAAAAGTGTTTTTTCCACACTAATACAAGTGCAAAAGTGGTTTCATGCACCAACACAAGTGTGAAAAGTGGTTTTTCAACACTGACACAAGTGCGAAAAGTGGTTTTTCAACACTATCACAAGGGCAAAAAGTGTTTTTTCCACACTAATACAAGTGCAAAAGTGGTTTCCTGCAACAACACAAGTGCGAAAAGTGGTTTTTCAACACTAACACAAGTGCAAAAAGTGTTTTTTCCACACTAATGCAAGTGCAAAAGTGGTTTTTCAACACTAACACAAGTGCAAAAAGTGTTTTTTCCACACTAATTCAAGTGCAAAAGTGGTTTCCTGCACCAACACAAGTGCGAAAAGTGGTTTTTCAACACTAACACAAGTGCGAAAAGTGGTTTTTCAACACTAACACAAGTGCAAAAAGTGGTTTTTAAATGCTAACACAAGTGCGAAAAGTGTTTTTTCCACACTAATACAAGTGCAAAAGTGGTTTCCTGCACCAACACAAGTGCGAAAAGTGGTTTTTCAACACTAACACAAGTGCGAAAAGTGGTTTCTCAACACTAACGCAAGTGCAAAAAGTGTTTTTTCCACACTAATACAAGTGCAAAAGTGGTTTCCTGCACCAACACAAGTGCGAAAAGTGGTTTTTCAACACTAACACAAGTGCGAAAAGTGGTTTTTCAACACTAACACAAGTGTGAAAAGTGGTTTTTCAACACTATCACAAGTGCAAAAAGTGTTTTTTCCACACTAATACAAGTGCAAAAGTGGTTTTTCAACACTAACACAAGTGCGAAAAGTGGTTTTTCAACACTAACACAAGTGCGAAAAGTGGTTTTTCCACACTAATACAAGTGCAAAAGTGGTTTCCTGCACCAACACAAGTGCGAAAAGTGGTTTTTCAACACTAACATAAGTGCGAAAAGTGGTTTTTCAACACTATCACAAGTGCAAAAAGTGTTTTTTCCACACTAATACAAGTGCAAAAGTGGTTTCATGCACCAACACAAGTGTGAAAAGTGGTTTTTCAACACTGACACAAGTGCGAAAAGTGGTTTTTCAACACTATCACAAGGGCAAAAAGTGTTTTTTCCACACTAATACAAGTGCAAAAGTGGTTTCCTGCAACAACACAAGTGCGAAAAGTGGTTTTTCAACACTAACACAAGTGCAAAAAGTGTTTTTTCCACACTAATGCAAGTGCAAAAGTGGTTTCCTGCAACAACACAAGTGCGAAAAGTGGTTTTTCAACACTAACACAAGTGCAAAAAGTGTTTTTTCCACACTAATGCAAGTGCAAAAGTGGTTTTTCAACACTAACACAAGTGCAAAAAGTGTTTTTTCCACACTAATTCAAGTGCAAAAGTGGTTTCCTGCACCAACACAAGTGCGAAAAGTGGTTTTTCAACACTAACACAAGTGCGAAAAGTGGTTTTTCAACACTAACACAAGTGCAAAAAGTGGTTTTTAAATGCTAACACAAGTGCGAAAAGTGTTTTTTCCACACTAATACAAGTGCAAAAGTGGTTTCCTGCACCAACACAAGTGCGAAAAGTGGTTTTTCAACACTAACACAAGTGCGAAAAGTGGTTTCTCAACACTAACGCAAGTGCAAAAAGTGTTTTTTCCACACTAATACAAGTGCAAAAGTGGTTTCCTGCACCAACACAAGTGCGAAAAGTGGTTTTTCAACACTAACACAAGTGCAAAAAGTGTTTTTTCCACACTAATGCAAGTGCAAAAGTGGTTTTTCAACACTAACACAAGTGCAAAAAGTGTTTTTTCCACACTAATTCAAGTGCAAAAGTGGTTTCCTGCACCAACACAAGTGCGAAAAGTGGTTTTTCAACACTAACACAAGTGCGAAAAGTGGTTTTTCAACACTAACACAAGTGCAAAAAGTGGTTTTTAAATGCTAACACAAGTGCGAAAAGTGTTTTTTCCACACTAATACAAGTGCAAAAGTGGTTTCCTGCACCAACACAAGTGCGAAAAGTGGTTTTTCAACACTAACACAAGTGCGAAAAGTGGTTTCTCAACACTAACGCAAGTGCAAAAAGTGGTTTTTCCACACTAATACAAGTGCAAAAGTGGTTTCCTGCACCAACACAAGTGCGAAAAGTGGTTTTTCAACACCAACACAAGTGCAAAAAGTGGTTTTTCAACACTATCACAAGTGCAAAAAGTGTTTTTTCCACACTAATATAAGTGCAAAAGTGGTTTCCTGCACCAACACAAGTGCTAAAAGTGGTTTTTCAACACTAACACAAGTGCGAAAAGTGGTTTTTCAACACTAACACAAGTGCGAAAAGTGGTTTTTCCACACTAATACAAGTGCAAAAGTGGTTTCCTGCACCAACACAAGTGCGAAAAGTGGTTTTTCAACACTAACACAAGTGCGAAAAGTGGTTTTTCAACACTATCACAAGTGCAAAAAGTGTTTTTTCCACACTAATACAAGTGCAAAAGTGGTTTCCTGCACCAACACAAGTGCGAAAAGTGGTTTTTCAACACTAACACAAGTGCAAAAAGTGGTTTTTCAACACTAACACAAGTGCGAAAAGTGTTTTTTCCACACTAACACAAGTGCGAAAAGTGGTTTTTCCACACTAATACAAGTGCAAAAGTGTTTTCCTGCACCAACACAAGTGCGAAAAGTGGTTTTTCAACACTAACACAAGTGCGAAAAGTGGTTTTTCAACACTATCACAAGTGCAAAAAGTGTTTTTTCCACACTAATACAAGTGCAAATGTGGTTTCCTGCACCAACACAAGTGCGAAAAGTGGTTTTTCAACACTAACACAAGTGCGAAAAGTGGTTTTTCAACACTAACACAAGTGTGAAAAGTGGTTTTTCAACACTAACACAAGTGCGAAAAGCGGTTTTTCCACACTAATACAAGTGCAAAAGTGGTTTCCTGCACCAACACGAGTGCGAAAAGTGGTTTTTCAACACTAACACAAGTGCAAAAAGTGGTTTTTCAACACTATCACAAGTGCAAAAAGTGTTTTTTCCACACTAATGCAAGTGCAAAAGTGGTTTTTCAACACTAACACAAGTGCGAAAAGTGGTTTTTCACACTAACACAAGTGCGAAAAGTGGTTTTCCACACTAATACAAGTGCAAAAGTGGTTTCCTGCACAAACACAAGTGCGAAAAGTGGTTTTTCAACACTAACACAAGTGCGAAAAGTGGTTTTTCAACACTATCACAAGTGCAAAAAGTGTTTTTTCCACACTAATGCAAGTGCAAAAGTGGTTTTTCAACACTAACACAAGTGCGAAAAGTGGTTTTTCACACTAACACAAGTGCGAAAAGTGGTTTTCCACACTAATACAAGTGCAAAAGTGGTTTCCTGCACAAACACAAGTGCGAAAAGTGGTTTTTCAACACTAACACAAGTGCGAAAAGTGGTTTTTCAACACTACCACAAGTGCAAAAAGTGTTTTTTCCACACTAATACAAGTGCAAAAGTGGTTTTTCAACACTAACACAAGTGCGAAAAGTGGTTTTTCAACACTAACACAAGTGCAAAAGTGGTTTTTCAACACTAACACAAGTGCGAAAAGTGGTTTTTCAACACTAACACAAGTGCAAAAAGTGGTTTTTCCACACTAATACAAGTGCAAAAGTGGTTTCCTGCACCAACACAAGTGCGAAAAGTGGTTTTTCAACACTAACATAAGTGCGAAAAGTGGTTTTTCAACACTATCACAAGTGCAAAAAGTGTTTTTTCCACACTAATACAAGTGCAAAAGTGGTTTCATGCACCAACACAAGTGTGAAAAGTGGTTTTTCAACACTGACACAAGTGCGAAAAGTGGTTTTTCAACACTATCACAAGGGCAAAAAGTGTTTTTTCCACACTAATACAAGTGCAAAAGTGGTTTCCTGCAACAACACAAGTGCGAAAAGTGGTTTTTCAACACTAACACAAGTGCAAAAAGTGTTTTTTCCACACTAATGCAAGTGCAAAAGTGGTTTTTCAACACTAACACAAGTGCAAAAAGTGTTTTTTCCACACTAATTCAAGTGCAAAAGTGGTTTCCTGCACCAACACAAGTGCGAAAAGTGGTTTTTCAACACTAACACAAGTGCGAAAAGTGGTTTTTCAACACTAACACAAGTGCAAAAAGTGGTTTTTAAATGCTAACACAAGTGCGAAAAGTGTTTTTTCCACACTAATACAAGTGCAAAAGTGGTTTCCTGCACCACCACAAGTGCGAAAAGTGGTTTTTCAACACTAACACAAGTGCGAAAAGTGGTTTCTCAACACTAACGCAAGTGCAAAAAGTGGTTTTTCCACACTAATACAAGTGCAAAAGTGGTTTCCTGCACCAACACAAGTGCGAAAAGTGGTTTTTCAACACCAACACAAGTGCAAAAAGTGGTTTTTCAACACTATCACAAGTGCAAAAAGTGTTTTTTCCACACTAATATAAGTGCAAAAGTGGTTTCCTGCACCAACACAAGTGCTAAAAGTGGTTTTTCAACACTAACACAAGTGCGAAAAGTGGTTTTTCAACACTAACACAAGTGCGAAAAGTGGTTTTTCCACACTAATACAAGTGCAAAAGTGGTTTCCTGCACCAACACAAGTGCGAAAAGTGGTTTTTCAACACTAACACAAGTGCGAAAAGTGGTTTTTCAACACTATCACAAGTGCAAAAAGTGTTTTTTCCACACTAATACAAGTGCAAAAGTGGTTTCCTGCACCAACACAAGTGCGAAAAGTGGTTTTTCAACACTAACACAAGTGTGAAAAGTGGTTTCTCAACACTAACACAAGTGCAAAAAGTGGTTTTTCCACACTAATACAAGTGCAAAAGTGGTTTCCTGCACCAACACAAGTGCGAAAAGTGGTTTTTCAACACTAACACAAGTGCAAAAAGTGGTTTTTCAACACTATCACAAGTGCAAAAAGTGTTTTTTCCACACTAATATAAGTGCAAAAGTGGTTTCCTGCACCAACACAAGTGCGAAAAGTGGTTTTTCAACACTAACACAAGTGCGAAAAGTGGTTTTTCAACACTATCACAAGTGCAAAAAGTGGTTTTCCACACTAATACAAGTGCAAAAGTGGTTTCCTGCACCAACACAAGTGCGAAAAGTGGTTTTTCAACACTAACACAAGTACGAAAAGTGTTTTTTCAACACTATCACAAGTGAAAAAGTGTTTTTTCCACACTAATACAAGTGCAAAAGTGGTTTTTCAACGCTAACACAAGTGCGAAAAGTGGTTTTTCAACACTAACACAAGTGCAAAAATTGGTTTTTCCACACTAATACAAGTGCAAAAGTGGTTTCCTGCACCAACACAAGTGCGAAAAGTGGTTTTTCAACACTAGCACAAGTGCGAAAAGTGGTTTTTCAACACTAACACAAGGGCAAAAAGTGGTTTTTAAACGCTAACACAAGTGCGAAAAGTGTTTTTTCCACACTAATACAAGTGCAAAAGTGGTTTCCTGCACCAACACAAGTGCGAAAAGTGGTTTTTCAACACTAACACAAGTGCAAAAAGTGGTTTTTCAACACTAACACAAGTGCGAAAAGTGTTTTTTCCACACTAACACAAGTGCAAAAGTGGTTTCCTGCACCAACACAAGTGCGAAAAGTGGTTTTTCAACACTATCACAAGTGCAAAAAGCGTTTTTTCCACACTAATACAAGTGCGAAAAGTGGTTTTTCAACAATAACACAGGTGCAAAAAGTGTTTTTTCCACACTAATACAAGTGCAAAAGTGGTTTCCTGCACCAACACAAGTGCGAAAAGTGGTTTTTCAATACTAACACAAGTGCGAAAAGTGGTTTCTCAACACTAACACAAGTGCAAAAAGTGGTTTTTTCACACTAATACAAGTGCAAAAGTGGTTTCCTGCACCAACACAAGTGCGAAAAGTGGTTTTTCAACACTAACACAAGTGCGAAAAGTGGTTTTTCAACACTATCACAAGTGCAAAAAGTGTTTTTTCCACACTAATACAAGTGCAAAAGTGGTTTCCTGCACCAACACAAGTGCGAAAAGTGGTTTTTCAACACTAACACAAGTGCGAAAAGTGGTTTTTCAACACTAACACAAGTGTGAAAAGTGGTTTTTCAACACTATCACAAGTGCAAAAAGTGTTTTTTCCACACTAATACAAGTGCAAAAGTGGTTTTTCAACACTAACACAAGTGCGAAAAGTGGTTTTTCAACACTAACACAAGTGCGAAAAGTGGTTTTTCCACACTAATACAAGTGCAAAAGTGGTTTCCTGCACCAACACAAGTGCGAAAAGTGGTTTTTCAACACCAACACAAGTGCGAAAAGTGGTTTTTCAACACTATCACAAGTGCAAAAAGTGTTTTTTCCACAGTAATACAAGTGCGAAAAGTGGTTTTTCAACACTAACACAAGTGCAAAAAGTGTTTTTTCCACACTAATACAAGTGCAAAAGTGGTTTCCTGCACCAACACAAGTGCGAAAAGTGGTTTTTCAACACTAACACAAGTGCGAAAAGTGGTTTTTCAACACTATCACAAGTGCAAAAAGTGTTTTTTCCACACTAATACAAGTGCAAAAGTGGTTTCCTGCACCAACACAAGTGCGAAAAGTGGTTTTTCAACACTAACACAAGTATGAAAAGTGGTTTCTCAACACTAACACAAGTGCAAAAAGTGGTTTTTCCACACTAATACAAGTGCAAAAGTGGTTTCCTGCACCAACACAAGTGCGAAAAGTGGTTTTTCAACACTAACACAAGTGCAAAAAGTGGTTTTTCAACACTATCACAAGTGCAAAAAGTGTTTTTTCCACACTAATATAAGTGCAAAAGTGGTTTCCTGCACCAACACAAGTGCGAAAAGTGGTTTTTCAACACTAACACAAGTGCGAAAAGTGGTTTTTCAACACTATCACAAGTGCAAAAAGTGGTTTTCCACACTAATACAAGTGCAAAAGTGGTTTCCTGCACCAACACAAGTGCGAAAAGTGGTTTTTCAACACTAACACAAGTACGAAAAGTGTTTTTTCAACACTATCACAAGTGAAAAAGTGTTTTTTCCACACTAATACAAGTGCAAAAGTGGTTTTTCAACGCTAACACAAGTGCGAAAAGTGGTTTTTCAACACTAACACAAGTGCGAAAAGTGGTTTTTCAACACTATCACAAGTGCAAAAATTGGTTTTTCCACACTAATACAAGTGCAAAAGTGGTTTCCTGCACCAACACAAGTGCGAAAAGTGGTTTTTCAACACTAGCACAATTGCGAAAAGTGGTTTTTCAACACTAACACAAGGGCAAAAAGTGGTTTTTAAACGCTAACACAAGTGCGAAAAGTGTTTTTTCCACACTAATACAAGTGCAAAAGTGGTTTCCTGCACCAACACAAGTGCGAAAAGTAGTTTTTCAACACTAACACAAGTGCAAAAAGTGGTTTTTCAACACTAACACAAGTGCGAAAAGTGTTTTTTCCACACTAACACAAGTGCAAAAGTGGTTTCCTGCACCAACACAAGTGCGAAAAGTGGTTTTTCAACACTATCACAAGTGCAAAAAGCGTTTTTTCCACACTAATACAAGTGCGAAAAGTGGTTTTTCAACAATAACACAGGTGCAAAAAGTGTTTTTTCCACACTAATACAAGTGCAAAAGTGGTTTCCTGCACCAACACAAGTGCGAAAAGTGGTTTTTCAATACTAACACAAGTGCGAAAAGTGGTTTCTCAACACTAACACAAGTGCAAAAAGTGGTTTTTTCACACTAATACAAGTGCAAAAGTGGTTTCCTGCACCAACACAAGTGCGAAAAGTGGTTTTTCAACACTAACACAAGTGCGAAAAGTGGTTTTTCAACACTATCACAAGTGCAAAAAGTGTTTTTTCCACACTAATACAAGTGCAAAAGTGGTTTCCTGCACCAACACAAGTGCGAAAAGTGGTTTTTCAACACTAACACAAGTGCGAAAAGTGGTTTTTCAACACTAACACAAGTGTGAAAAGTGGTTTTTCAACACTATCACAAGTGCAAAAAGTGTTTTTTCCACACTAATACAAGTGCAAAAGTGGTTTTTCAACACTAACACAAGTGCGAAAAGTGGTTTTTCAACACTAACACAAGTGCGAAAAGTGGTTTTTCCACACTAATACAAGTGCAAAAGTGGTTTCCTGCACCAACACAAGTGCGAAAAGTGGTTTTTCAACACTAACATAAGTGCGAAAAGTGGTTTTTCAACACTATCACAAGTGCAAAAAGTGTTTTTTCCACACTAATACAAGTGCAAAAGTGGTTTCATGCACCAACACAAGTGTGAAAAGTGGTTTTTCAACACTGACACAAGTGCGAAAAGTGGTTTTTCAACACTATCACAAGGGCAAAAAGTGTTTTTTCCACACTAATACAAGTGCAAAAGTGGTTTCCTGCAACAACACAAGTGCGAAAAGTGGTTTTTCAACACTAACACAAGTGCAAAAAGTGTTTTTTCCACACTAATGCAAGTGCAAAAGTGGTTTTTCAACACTAACACAAGTGCAAAAAGTGTTTTTTCCACACTAATTCAAGTGCAAAAGTGGTTTCCTGCACCAACACAAGTGCGAAAAGTGGTTTTTCAACACTAACACAAGTGCGAAAAGTGGTTTTTCAACACTAACACAAGTGCAAAAAGTGGTTTTTAAATGCTAACACAAGTGCGAAAAGTGTTTTTTCCACACTAATACAAGTGCAAAAGTGGTTTCCTGCACCAACACAAGTGCGAAAAGTGGTTTTTCAACACTAACACAAGTGCGAAAAGTGGTTTCTCAACACTAACGCAAGTGCAAAAAGTGTTTTTTCCACACTAATACAAGTGCAAAAGTGGTTTCCTGCACCAACACAAGTGCGAAAAGTGGTTTTTCAACACCAACACAAGTGCAAAAAGTGGTTTTTCAACACTATCACAAGTGCAAAAAGTGTTTTTTCCACACTAATATAAGTGCAAAAGTGGTTTCCTGCACCAACACAAGTGCTAAAAGTGGTTTTTCAACACTAACACAAGTGCGAAAAGTGGTTTTTCAACACTAACACAAGTGCGAAAAGTGGTTTTTCCACACTAATACAAGTGCAAAAGTGGTTTCCTGCACCAACACAAGTGCGAAAAGTGGTTTTTCAACACTAACACAAGTGCGAAAAGTGGTTTTTCAACACTATCACAAGTGCAAAAAGTGTTTTTTCCACACTAATACAAGTGCAAAAGTGGTTTCCTGCACCAACACAAGTGCGAAAAGTGGTTTTTCAACACTAACACAAGTGCAAAAAGTGGTTTTTCAACACTAACACAAGTGCGAAAAGTGTTTTTTCCACACTAACATAAGTGCGAAAAGTGGTTTTTCCACACTAATACAAGTGCAAAAGTGTTTTCCTGCACCAACACAAGTGCGAAAAGTGGTTTTTCAACACTAACACAAGTGCGAAAAGTGGTTTTTCAACACTATCACAAGTGCAAAAAGTGTTTTTTCCACACTAATACAAGTGCAAATGTGGTTTCCTGCACCAACACAAGTGCGAAAAGTGGTTTTTCAACACTAACACAAGTGCGAAAAGTGGTTTTTCAACACTAACACAAGTGTGAAAAGTGGTTTTTCAACACTAACACAAGTGCGAAAAGCGGTTTTTCCACACTAATACAAGTGCAAAAGTGGTTTCCTGCACCAACACGAGTGCGAAAAGTGGTTTTTCAACACTATCACAAGTGCAAAAAGTGTTTTTTCCACACTAATACAAGTGCAAAAGTGGTTTCATGCACCAACACAAGTGTGAAAAGTGGTTTTTCAACACTGACACAAGTGCGAAAAGTGGTTTTTCAACACTATCACAAGGGCAAAAAGTGTTTTTTCCACACTAATACAAGTGCAAAAGTGGTTTCCTGCAACAACACAAGTGCGAAAAGTGGTTTTTCAACACTAACACAAGTGCAAAAAGTGTTTTTTCCACACTAATGCAAGTGCAAAAGTGGTTTTTCAACACTAACACAAGTGCAAAAAGTGTTTTTTCCACACTAATTCAAGTGCAAAAGTGGTTTCCTGCACCAACACAAGTGCGAAAAGTGGTTTTTCAACACTAACACAAGTGCGAAAAGTGGTTTTTCAACACTAACACAAGTGCAAAAAGTGGTTTTTAAATGCTAACACAAGTGCGAAAAGTGTTTTTTCCACACTAATACAAGTGCAAAAGTGGTTTCCTGCACCAACACAAGTGCGAAAAGTGGTTTTTCAACACTAACACAAGTGCGAAAAGTGGTTTCTCAACACTAACGCAAGTGCAAAAAGTGGTTTTTCCACACTAATACAAGTGCAAAAGTGGTTTCCTGCACCAACACAAGTGCGAAAAGTGGTTTTTCAACACCAACACAAGTGCAAAAAGTGGTTTTTCAACACTATCACAAGTGCAAAAAGTGTTTTTTCCACACTAATATAAGTGCAAAAGTGGTTTCCTGCACCAACACAAGTGCTAAAAGTGGTTTTTCAACACTAACACAAGTGCGAAAAGTGGTTTTTCAACACTAACACAAGTGCGAAAAGTGGTTTTTCCACACTAATACAAGTGCAAAAGTGGTTTCCTGCACCAACACAAGTGCGAAAAGTGGTTTTTCAACACTAACACAAGTGCGAAAAGTGGTTTTTCAACACTATCACAAGTGCAAAAAGTGTTTTTTCCACACTAATACAAGTGCAAAAGTGGTTTCCTGCACCAACACAAGTGCGAAAAGTGGTTTTTCAACACTAACACAAGTGCAAAAAGTCGTTTTTCAACACTAACACAAGTGCGAAAAGTGTTTTTTCCACACTAACACAAGTGCGAAAAGTGGTTTTTCCACACTAATACAAGTGCAAAAGTGTTTTCCTGCACCAACACAAGTGCGAAAAGTGGTTTTTCAACACTAACACAAGTGCGAAAAGTGGTTTTTCAACACTATCACAAGTGCAAAAAGTGTTTTTTCCACACTAATACAAGTGCAAATGTGGTTTCCTGCACCAACACAAGTGCGAAAAGTGGTTTTTCAACACTAACACAAGTGCGAAAAGTGGTTTTTCAACACTAACACAAGTGTGAAAAGTGGTTTTTCAACACTAACACAAGTGCGAAAAGCGGTTTTTCCACACTAATACAAGTGCAAAAGTGGTTTCCTGCACCAACACGAGTGCGAAAAGTGGTTTTTCAACACTATCACAAGTGCAAAAAGTGTTTTTTCCACACTAATACAAGTGCAAAAGTGGTTTCATGCACCAACACAAGTGTGAAAAGTGGTTTTTCAACACTGACACAAGTGCGAAAAGTGGTTTTTCAACACTATCACAAGGGCAAAAAGTGTTTTTTCCACACTAATACAAGTGCAAAAGTGGTTTCCTGCAACAACACAAGTGCGAAAAGTGGTTTTTCAACACTAACACAAGTGCAAAAAGTGTTTTTTCCACACTAATGCAAGTGCAAAAGTGGTTTTTCAACACTAACACAAGTGCAAAAAGTGTTTTTTCCACACTAATTCAAGTGCAAAAGTGGTTTCCTGCACCAACACAAGTGCGAAAAGTGGTTTTTCAACACTAACACAAGTGCGAAAAGTGGTTTTTCAACACTAACACAAGTGCAAAAAGTGGTTTTTAAATGCTAACACAAGTGCGAAAAGTGTTTTTTCCACACTAATACAAGTGCAAAAGTGGTTTCCTGCACCAACACAAGTGCGAAAAGTGGTTTTTCAACACTAACACAAGTGCGAAAAGTGGTTTCTCAACACTAACGCAAGTGCAAAAAGTGGTTTTTCCACACTAATACAAGTGCAAAAGTGGTTTCCTGCACCAACACAAGTGCGAAAAGTGGTTTTTCAACACCAACACAAGTGCAAAAAGTGGTTTTTCAACACTATCACAAGTGCAAAAAGTGTTTTTTCCACACTAATATAAGTGCAAAAGTGGTTTCCTGCACCAACACAAGTGCTAAAAGTGGTTTTTCAACACTAACACAAGTGCGAAAAGTGGTTTTTCAACACTAACACAAGTGCGAAAAGTGGTTTTTCCACACTAATACAAGTGCAAAAGTGGTTTCCTGCACCAACACAAGTGCGAAAAGTGGTTTTTCAACACTAACACAAGTGCGAAAAGTGGTTTTTCAACACTATCACAAGTGCAAAAAGTGTTTTTTTCCACACTAATACAAGTGCAAAAGTGGTTTCCTGCACCAACACAAGTGCGAAAAGTGGTTTTTCAACACTAACACAAGTGCAAAAAGTCGTTTTTCAACACTAACACAAGTGCGAAAAGTGTTTTTTTCCACACTAACACAAGTGCGAAAAGTGGTTTTTCCACACTAATACAAGTGCAAAAGTGTTTTCCTGCACCAACACAAGTGCGAAAAGTGGTTTTTCAACACTAACACAAGTGCGAAAAGTGGTTTTTCAACACTATCACAAGTGCAAAAAGTGTTTTTTCCACACTAATACAAGTGCAAATGTGGTTTCCTGCACCAACACAAGTGCGAAAAGTGGTTTTTCAACACTAACACAAGTGCGAAAAGTGGTTTTTCAACACTAACACAAGTGTGAAAAGTGGTTTTTCAACACTAACACAAGTGCGAAAAGCGGTTTTTCCACACTAATACAAGTGCAAAAGTGGTTTCCTGCACCAACACGAGTGCGAAAAGTGGTTTTTCAACACTAACACAAGTGCAAAAAGTGGTTTTTCAACACTATCACAAGTGCAAAAAGTGTTTTTTCCACACTAATGCAAGTGCAAAAGTGGTTTTTCAACACTAACACAAGTGCGAAAAGTGGTTTTTCACACTAACACAAGTGCGAAAAGTGGTTTTCCACACTAATACAAGTGCAAAAGTGGTTTCCTGCACAAACACAAGTGCGAAAAGTGGTTTTTCAACACTAACACAAGTGCGAAAAGTGGTTTTTCAACACTATCACAAGTGCAAAAAGTGTTTTTTCCACACTAATACAAGTGCAAAAGTGGTTTTTCAACACTAACACAAGTGCGAAAAGTGGTTTTTCAACACTAACACAAGTGCGAAAAGTGGTTTTTCCACACTAATACAAGTGCAAAAGTGGTTTCCTGCACCAACACAAGTGCGAAAAGTGGTTTTTCAACACTAACATAAGTGCGAAAAGTGGTTTTTCAACACTATCACAAGTGCAAAAAGTGTTTTTTCCACACTAATACAAGTGCAAAAGTGGTTTCATGCACCAACACAAGTGTGAAAAGTGGTTTTTCAACACTGACACAAGTGCGAAAAGTGGTTTTTCAACACTATCACAAGGGCAAAAAGTGTTTTTTCCACACTAATACAAGTGCAAAAGTGGTTTCCTGCAACAACACAAGTGCGAAAAGTGGTTTTTCAACACTAACACAAGTGCAAAAAGTGTTTTTTCCACACTAATGCAAGTGCAAAAGTGGTTTTTCAACACTAACACAAGTGCAAAAAGTGTTTTTTCCACACTAATTCAAGTGCAAAAGTGGTTTCCTGCACCAACACAAGTGCGAAAAGTGGTTTTTCAACACTAACACAAGTGCGAAAAGTGGTTTTTCAACACTAACACAAGTGCAAAAAGTGGTTTTTAAATGCTAACACAAGTGCGAAAAGTGTTTTTTCCACACTAATACAAGTGCAAAAGTGGTTTCCTGCACCAACACAAGTGCGAAAAGTGGTTTTTCAACACTAACACAAGTGCGAAAAGTGGTTTCTCAACACTAACGCAAGTGCAAAAAGTGGTTTTTCCACACTAATACAAGTGCAAAAGTGGTTTCCTGCACCAACACAAGTGCGAAAAGTGGTTTTTCAACACCAACACAAGTGCAAAAAGTGGTTTTTCAACACTATCACAAGTGCAAAAAGTGTTTTTTCCACACTAATATAAGTGCAAAAGTGGTTTCCTGCACCAACACAAGTGCTAAAAGTGGTTTTTCAACACTAACACAAGTGCGAAAAGTGGTTTTTCAACACTAACACAAGTGCGAAAAGTGGTTTTTCCACACTAATACAAGTGCAAAAGTGGTTTCCTGCACCAACACAAGTGCGAAAAGTGGTTTTTCAACACTAACACAAGTGCGAAAAGTGGTTTTTCAACACTATCACAAGTGCAAAAAGTGTTTTTTCCACACTAATACAAGTGCAAAAGTGGTTTCCTGCACCAACACAAGTGCGAAAAGTGGTTTTTCAACACTAACACAAGTGCAAAAAGTGGTTTTTCAACACTAACACAAGTGCGAAAAGTGTTTTCCACACTAACATAAGTGCGAAAAGTGGTTTTTCCACACTAATACAAGTGCAAAAGTGTTTTCCTGCACCAACACAAGTGCGAAAAGTGGTTTTTCAACACTAACACAAGTGCGAAAAGTGGTTTTTCAACACTATCACAAGTGCAAAAAGTGTTTTTTCCACACTAATACAAGTGCAAATGTGGTTTCCTGCACCAACACAAGTGCGAAAAGTGGTTTTTCAACACTAACACAAGTGCGAAAAGTGGTTTTTCAACACTAACACAAGTGTGAAAAGTGGTTTTTCAACACTAACACAAGTGCGAAAAGCGGTTTTTCCACACTAATACAAGTGCAAAAGTGGTTTCCTGCACCAACACGAGTGCGAAAAGTGGTTTTTCAACACTATCACAAGTGCAAAAAGTGTTTTTTCCACACTAATACAAGTGCAAAAGTGGTTTCATGCACCAACACAAGTGTGAAAAGTGGTTTTTCAACACTGACACAAGTGCGAAAAGTGGTTTTTCAACACTATCACAAGGGCAAAAAGTGTTTTTTCCACACTAATACAAGTGCAAAAGTGGTTTCCTGCAACAACACAAGTGCGAAAAGTGGTTTTTCAACACTAACACAAGTGCAAAAAGTGTTTTTTCCACACTAATGCAAGTGCAAAAGTGGTTTTTCAACACTAACACAAGTGCAAAAAGTGTTTTTTCCACACTAATTCAAGTGCAAAAGTGGTTTCCTGCACCAACACAAGTGCGAAAAGTGGTTTTTCAACACTAACACAAGTGCGAAAAGTGGTTTTTCAACACTAACACAAGTGCAAAAAGTGGTTTTTAAATGCTAACACAAGTGCGAAAAGTGTTTTTTCCACACTAATACAAGTGCAAAAGTGGTTTCCTGCACCAACACAAGTGCGAAAAGTGGTTTTTCAACACTAACACAAGTGCGAAAAGTGGTTTCTCAACACTAACGCAAGTGCAAAAAGTGGTTTTTCCACACTAATACAAGTGCAAAAGTGGTTTCCTGCACCAACACAAGTGCGAAAAGTGGTTTTTCAACACCAACACAAGTGCAAAAAGTGGTTTTTCAACACTATCACAAGTGCAAAAAGTGTTTTTTCCACACTAATATAAGTGCAAAAGTGGTTTCCTGCACCAACACAAGTGCTAAAAGTGGTTTTTCAACACTAACACAAGTGCGAAAAGTGGTTTTTCAACACTAACACAAGTGCGAAAAGTGGTTTTTCCACACTAATACAAGTGCAAAAGTGGTTTCCTGCACCAACACAAGTGCGAAAAGTGGTTTTTCAACACTAACACAAGTGCGAAAAGTGGTTTTTCAACACTATCACAAGTGCAAAAAGTGTTTTTTCCACACTAATACAAGTGCAAAAGTGGTTTCCTGCACCAACACAAGTGCGAAAAGTGGTTTTTCAACACTAACACAAGTGCAAAAAGTGGTTTTTCAACACTAACACAAGTGCGAAAAGTGTTTTTTCCACACTAACACAAGTGCGAAAAGTGGTTTTTCCACACTAATACAAGTGCAAAAGTGTTTTCCTGCACCAACACAAGTGCGAAAAGTGGTTTTTCAACACTAACACAAGTGCGAAAAGTGGTTTTTCAACACTATCACAAGTGCAAAAAGTGTTTTTTCCACACTAATACAAGTGCAAATGTGGTTTCCTGCACCAACACAAGTGCGAAAAGTGGTTTTTCAACACTAACACAAGTGCGAAAAGTGGTTTTTCAACACTAACACAAGTGTGAAAAGTGGTTTTTCAACACTAACACAAGTGCGAAAAGCGGTTTTTCCACACTAATACAAGTGCAAAAGTGGTTTCCTGCACCAACACGAGTGCGAAAAGTGGTTTTTCAACACTAACACAAGTGCAAAAAGTGGTTTTTCAACACTATCACAAGTGCAAAAAGTGTTTTTTCCACACTAATGCAAGTGCAAAAGTGGTTTTTCAACACTAACACAAGTGCGAAAAGTGGTTTTTCACACTAACACAAGTGCGAAAAGTGGTTTTCCACACTAATACAAGTGCAAAAGTGGTTTCCTGCACAAACACAAGTGCGAAAAGTGGTTTTTCAACACTAACACAAGTGCGAAAAGTGGTTTTTCAACACTATCACAAGTGCAAAAAGTGTTTTTTCCACACTAATACAAGTGCAAAAGTGGTTTTTCAACACTAACACAAGTGCGAAAAGTGGTTTTTCAACACTAACACAAGTGCGAAAAGTGGTTTTTCCACACTAATACAAGTGCAAAAGTGGTTTCCTGCACCAACACAAGTGCGAAAAGTGGTTTTTCAACACTAACATAAGTGCGAAAAGTGGTTTTTCAACACTATCACAAGTGCAAAAAGTGTTTTTTCCACACTAATACAAGTGCAAAAGTGGTTTCATGCACCAACACAAGTGTGAAAAGTGGTTTTTCAACACTGACACAAGTGCGAAAAGTGGTTTTTCAACACTATCACAAGGGCAAAAAGTGTTTTTTCCACACTAATACAAGTGCAAAAGTGGTTTCCTGCAACAACACAAGTGCGAAAAGTGGTTTTTCAACACTAACACAAGTGCAAAAAGTGTTTTTTCCACACTAATGCAAGTGCAAAAGTGGTTTTTCAACACTAACACAAGTGCAAAAAGTGTTTTTTCCACACTAATTCAAGTGCAAAAGTGGTTTCCTGCACCAACACAAGTGCGAAAAGTGGTTTTTCAACACTAACACAAGTGCGAAAAGTGGTTTTTCAACACTAACACAAGTGCAAAAAGTGGTTTTTAAATGCTAACACAAGTGCGAAAAGTGTTTTTTCCACACTAATACAAGTGCAAAAGTGGTTTCCTGCACCAACACAAGTGCGAAAAGTGGTTTTTCAACACTAACACAAGTGCGAAAAGTGGTTTCTCAACACTAACGCAAGTGCAAAAAGTGGTTTTTCCACACTAATACAAGTGCAAAAGTGGTTTCCTGCACCAACACAAGTGCGAAAAGTGGTTTTTCAACACCAACACAAGTGCAAAAAGTGGTTTTTCAACACTATCACAAGTGCAAAAAGTGTTTTTTCCACACTAATATAAGTGCAAAAGTGGTTTCCTGCACCAACACAAGTGCTAAAAGTGGTTTTTCAACACTAACACAAGTGCGAAAAGTGGTTTTTCAACACTAACACAAGTGCGAAAAGTGGTTTTTCCACACTAATACAAGTGCAAAAGTGGTTTCCTGCACCAACACAAGTGCGAAAAGTGGTTTTTCAACACTAACACAAGTGCGAAAAGTGGTTTTTCAACACTATCACAAGTGCAAAAAGTGTTTTTTCCACACTAATACAAGTGCAAAAGTGGTTTCCTGCACCAACACAAGTGCGAAAAGTGGTTTTTCAACACTAACACAAGTGCAAAAAGTGGTTTTTCAACACTAACACAAGTGCGAAAAGTGTTTTTTCCACACTAACATAAGTGCGAAAAGTGGTTTTTCCACACTAATACAAGTGCAAAAGTGTTTTCCTGCACCAACACAAGTGCGAAAAGTGGTTTTTCAACACTAACACAAGTGCGAAAAGTGGTTTTTCAACACTATCACAAGTGCAAAAAGTGTTTTTTCCACACTAATACAAGTGCAAATGTGGTTTCCTGCACCAACACAAGTGCGAAAAGTGGTTTTTCAACACTAACACAAGTGCGAAAAGTGTTTTTTCAACACTAACACAAGTGTGAAAAGTGGTTTTTCAACACTAACACAAGTGCGAAAAGCGGTTTTTCCACACTAATACAAGTGCAAAAGTGGTTTCCTGCACCAACACGAGTGCGAAAAGTGGTTTTTCAACACTATCACAAGTGCAAAAAGTGTTTTTTCCACACTAATACAAGTGCAAAAGTGGTTTCATGCACCAACACAAGTGTGAAAAGTGGTTTTTCAACACTGACACAAGTGCGAAAAGTGGTTTTTCAACACTATCACAAGGGCAAAAAGTGTTTTTTCCACACTAATACAAGTGCAAAAGTGGTTTCCTGCAACAACACAAGTGCGAAAAGTGGTTTTTCAACACTAACACAAGTGCAAAAAGTGTTTTTTCCACACTAATGCAAGTGCAAAAGTGGTTTTTCAACACTAACACAAGTGCAAAAAGTGTTTTTTCCACACTAATTCAAGTGCAAAAGTGGTTTCCTGCACCAACACAAGTGCGAAAAGTGGTTTTTCAACACTAACACAAGTGCGAAAAGTGGTTTTTCAACACTAACACAAGTGCAAAAAGTGGTTTTTAAATGCTAACACAAGTGCGAAAAGTGTTTTTTCCACACTAATACAAGTGCAAAAGTGGTTTCCTGCACCAACACAAGTGCGAAAAGTGGTTTTTCAACACTAACACAAGTGCGAAAAGTGGTTTCTCAACACTAACGCAAGTGCAAAAAGTGGTTTTTCCACACTAATACAAGTGCAAAAGTGGTTTCCTGCACCAACACAAGTGCGAAAAGTGGTTTTTCAACACCAACACAAGTGCAAAAAGTGGTTTTTCAACACTATCACAAGTGCAAAAAGTGTTTTTTCCACACTAGTATAAGTGCAAAAGTGGTTTCCTGCACCAACACAAGTGCTAAAAGTGGTTTTTCAACACTAACACAAGTGCGAAAAGTGGTTTTTCAACACTAACACAAGTGCGAAAAGTGGTTTTTCCACACTAATACAAGTGCAAAAGTGGTTTCCTGCACCAACACAAGTGCGAAAAGTGGTTTTTCAACACTAACACAAGTGCGAAAAGTGGTTTTTCAACACTATCACAAGTGCAAAAAGTGTTTTTTCCACACTAATACAAGTGCAAAAGTGGTTTCCTGCACCAACACAAGTGCGAAAAGTGGTTTTTCAACACTAACACAAGTGCAAAAAGTGGTTTTTCAACACTAACACAAGTGCGAAAAGTGTTTTTTCCACACTAACACAAGTGCGAAAAGTGGTTTTTCCACACTAATACAAGTGCAAAAGTGTTTTCCTGCACCAACACAAGTGCGAAAAGTGGTTTTTCAACACTAACACAAGTGCGAAAAGTGGTTTTTCAACACTATCACAAGTGCAAAAAGTGTTTTTTCCACACTAATACAAGTGCAAATGTGGTTTCCTGCACCAACACAAGTGCGAAAAGTGGTTTTTCAACACTAACACAAGTGCGAAAAGTGGTTTTTCAACACTAACACAAGTGTGAAAAGTGGTTTTCAACACTAACACAAGTGCGAAAAGCGGTTTTTCCACACTAATACAAGTGCAAAAGTGGTTTCCTGCACCAACACGAGTGCGAAAAGTGGTTTTTCAACACTAACACAAGTGCAAAAAGTGGTTTTTCAACACTATCACAAGTGCAAAAAGTGTTTTTTCCACACTAATGCAAGTGCAAAAGTGGTTTTTCAACACTAACACAAGTGCGAAAAGTGGTTTTTCACACTAACACAAGTGCGAAAAGTGGTTTTCCACACTAATACAAGTGCAAAAGTGGTTTCCTGCACAAACACAAGTGCGAAAAGTGGTTTTTCAACACTAACACAAGTGCGAAAAGTGGTTTTTCAACACTATCACAAGTGCAAAAAGTGTTTTTTCCACACTAATGCAAGTGCAAAAGTGGTTTTTCAACACTAACACAAGTGCGAAAAGTGGTTTTTCACACTAACACAAGTGCGAAAAGTGGTTTTCCACACTAATACAAGTGCAAAAGTGGTTTCCTGCACAAACACAAGTGCGAAAAGTGGTTTTTCAACACTAACACAAGTGCGAAAAGTGGTTTTTCAACACTACCACAAGTGCAAAAAGTGTTTTTTCCACACTAATACAAGTGCAAAAGTGGTTTTTCAACACTAACACAAGTGCGAAAAGTGGTTTTTCAACACTAACACAAGTGCAAAAGTGGTTTTTCAACACTAACACAAGTGCGAAAAGTGGTTTTTCAACACTAACACAAGTGCAAAAAGTGGTTTTTCCACACTAATACAAGTGCAAAAGTGGTTTCCTGCACCAACACAAGTGCGAAAAGTGGTTTTTCAACACTAACATAAGTGCGAAAAGTGGTTTTTCAACACTATCACAAGTGCAAAAAGTGTTTTTTCCACACTAATACAAGTGCAAAAGTGGTTTCATGCACCAACACAAGTGTGAAAAGTGGTTTTTCAACACTGACACAAGTGCGAAAAGTGGTTTTTCAACACTATCACAAGGGCAAAAAGTGTTTTTTCCACACTAATACAAGTGCAAAAGTGGTTTCCTGCAACAACACAAGTGCGAAAAGTGGTTTTTCAACACTAACACAAGTGCAAAAAGTGTTTTTTCCACACTAATGCAAGTGCAAAAGTGGTTTTTCAACACTAACACAAGTGCAAAAAGTGTTTTTTCCACACTAATTCAAGTGCAAAAGTGGTTTCCTGCACCAACACAAGTGCGAAAAGTGGTTTTTCAACACTAACACAAGTGCGAAAAGTGGTTTTTCAACACTAACACAAGTGCAAAAAGTGGTTTTTAAATGCTAACACAAGTGCGAAAAGTGTTTTTTCCACACTAATACAAGTGCAAAAGTGGTTTCCTGCACCAACACAAGTGCGAAAAGTGGTTTTTCAACACTAACACAAGTGCGAAAAGTGGTTTCTCAACACTAACGCAAGTGCAAAAAGTGGTTTTTCCACACTAATACAAGTGCAAAAGTGGTTTCCTGCACCAACACAAGTGCGAAAAGTGGTTTTTCAACACCAACACAAGTGCAAAAAGTGGTTTTTCAACACTATCACAAGTGCAAAAAGTGTTTTTTCCACACTAATATAAGTGCAAAAGTGGTTTCCTGCACCAACACAAGTGCTAAAAGTGGTTTTTCAACACTAACACAAGTGCGAAAAGTGGTTTTTCAACACTAACACAAGTGCGAAAAGTGGTTTTTCCACACTAATACAAGTGCAAAAGTGGTTTCCTGCACCAACACAAGTGCGAAAAGTGGTTTTTCAACACTAACACAAGTGCGAAAAGTGGTTTTTCAACACTATCACAAGTGCAAAGTGTTTTTTCCACACTAATACAAGTGCAAAAGTGGTTTCCTGCACCAACACAAGTGCGAAAAGTGGTTTTTCAACACTAACACAAGTGCAAAAAGTGGTTTTTCAACACTAACACAAGTGCGAAAAGTGTTTTTTCCACACTAACATAAGTGCGAAAAGTGGTTTTTCCACACTAATACAAGTGCAAAAGTGTTTTCCTGCACCAACACAAGTGCGAAAAGTGGTTTTTCAACACTAACACAAGTGCGAAAAGTGGTTTTTCAACACTATCACAAGTGCAAAAAGTGTTTTTTCCACACTAATACAAGTGCAAATGTGGTTTCCTGCACCAACACAAGTGCGAAAAGTGGTTTTTCAACACTAACACAAGTGCGAAAAGTGGTTTTTCAACACTAACACAAGTGTGAAAAGTGGTTTTTCAACACTAACACAAGTGCGAAAAGCGGTTTTTCCACACTAATACAAGTGCAAAAGTGGTTTCCTGCACCAACACGAGTGCGAAAAGTGGTTTTTCAACACTATCACAAGTGCAAAAAGTGTTTTTTCCACACTAATACAAGTGCAAATGTGGTTTCATGCACCAACACAAGTGTGAAAAGTGGTTTTTCAACACTGACACAAGTGCGAAAAGTGGTTTTTCAACACTATCACAAGGGCAAAAAGTGCTTTTTCCACACTAATACAAGTGCAAAAGTGGTTTCCTGCAACAACACAAGTGCGAAAAGTGGTTTTTCAACACTAACACAAGTGCAAAAAGTGTTTTTTCCACACTAATGCAAGTGCAAAAGTGGTTTTTCAACACTAACACAAGTGCAAAAAGTGTTTTTTCCACACTAATTCAAGTGCAAAAGTGGTTTCCTGCACCAACACAAGTGCGAAAAGTGGTTTTTCAACACTAACACAAGTGCGAAAAGTGGTTTTTCAACACTAACACAAGTGCAAAAAGTGGTTTTTAAATGCTAACACAAGTGCGAAAAGTGTTTTTTCCACACTAATACAAGTGCAAAAGTGGTTTCCTGCACCAACACAAGTGCGAAAAGTGTTTTTTCAACACTAACACAAGTGCGAAAAGTGGTTTCTCAACACTAACGCAAGTGCAAAAAGTGGTTTTTCCACACTAATACAAGTGCAAAAGTGGTTTCCTGCACCAACACAAGTGCGAAAAGTGGTTTTTCAACACCAACACAAGTGCAAAAAGTGGTTTTTCAACACTATCACAAGTGCAAAAAGTGTTTTTTCCACACTAATATAAGTGCAAAAGTGGTTTCCTGCACCAACACAAGTGCTAAAAGTGGTTTTTCAACACTAACACAAGTGCGAAAAGTGGTTTTTCAACACTAACACAAGTGCGAAAAGTGGTTTTTCCACACTAATACAAGTGCAAAAGTGGTTTCCTGCAGCAACACAAGTGCGAAAAGTGGTTTTTCAACACTAACACAAGTGCGAAAAGTGGTTTTTCAACACTATCACAAGTGCAAAAAGTGTTTTTTCCACACTAATACAAGTGCAAAAGTGGTTTCCTGCACCAACACAAGTGCGAAAAGTGGTTTTTCAACACTAACACAAGTGCGAAAAGTGGTTTTTCAACACTATCACAAGTGCAAAAAATGTTTTTTCCACACTAATACAAGTGCAAAAGTGGTTTCCTGCACCAACACAAGTGCGAAAAGTGGTTTTTCAACACTAACACAAGTGTGAAAAGTGGTTTCTCAACACTAACACAAGTGCAAAAAGTGGTTTTTCCACACTAATACAAGTGCAAAAGTGGTTTCCTGCACCAACACAAGTGCGAAAAGTGGTTTTTCAACACTAACACAAGTGCAAAAAGTGGTTTTTCAACACTATCACAAGTGCAAAAAGTGTTTTTTCCACACTAATATAAGTGCAAAAGTGGTTTCCTGCACCAACACAAGTGCGAAAAGTGGTTTTTCAACACTAACACAAGTGCGAAAAGTGGTTTTTCAACACTATCACAAGGGCAAAAAGTGGTTTTCCACACTAATACAAGTGCAAAAGTGGTTTCCTGCACCAACACAAGTGCGAAAAGTGGTTTTTCAACACTAACACAAGTACGAAAAGTGTTTTTTCAACACTATCACAAGTGAAAAAGTGTTTTTTCCACACTAATACAAGTGCGAAAAGTGTTTTTTCCACACTAATACAAGTGCAAAAGTGGTTTCCTGCACCAACACAAGTGCGAAAAGTGGTTTTTCAACACTAACACAAGTGCAAAAAGTGGTTTTTCAACACTAACACAAGTGCGAAAAGTGTTTTTTCCACACTAACACAAGTGCAAAAGTGGTTTCCTGCACCAACACAAGTGCGAAAAGTGGTTTTTCAACACTATCACAAGTGCAAAAAGCGTTTTTTCCACACTAATACAAGTGCGAAAAGTGGTTTTTCAACAATAACACAGGTGCAAAAAGTGTTTTTTCCACACTAATACAAGTGCAAAAGTGGTTTCCTGCACCAACACAAGTGCGAAAAGTGGTTTTTCAATACTAACACAAGTGCGAAAAGTGGTTTCTCAACACTAACACAGTGCAAAAAGTGGTTTTTTCACACTAATACAAGTGCAAAAGTGGTTTCCTGCACCAACACAAGTGCGAAAAGTGGTTTTTCAACACTAACACAAGTGCGAAAAGTGGTTTTTCAACACTATCACAAGTGCAAAAAGTGTTTTTTCCACACTAATACAAGTGCAAAAGTGGTTTCCTGCACCAACACAAGTGCGAAAAGTGGTTTTTCAACACTAACACAAGTGCGAAAAGTGGTTTTTCAACACTAACACAAGTGTGAAAAGTGGTTTTTCAACACTATCACAAGTGCAAAAAGTGTTTTTTCCACACTAATACAAGTGCAAAAGTGGTTTTTCAACACTAACACAAGTGCGAAAAGTGGTTTTTCAACACTAACACAAGTGCGAAAAGTGGTTTTTCCACACTAATACAAGTGCAAAAGTGGTTTCCTGCACCAACACAAGTGCGAAAAGTGGTTTTTCAACAGTAACATAAGTGCGAAAAGTGGTTTTTCAACACTATCACAAGTGCAAAAAGTGTTTTTTCCACACTAATACAAGTGCAAAAGTGGTTTCATGCACCAACACAAGTGTGAAAAGTGGTTTTTCAACACTGACACAAGTGCGAAAAGTGGTTTTTCAACACTATCACAAGGGCAAAAAGTGTTTTTTCCACACTAATACAAGTGCAAAAGTGGTTTCCTGCAACAACACAAGTGCGAAAAGTGGTTTTTCAACACTAACACAAGTGCAAAAAGTGTTTTTTCCACACTAATGCAAGTGCAAAAGTGGTTTTTCAACACTAACACAAGTGCAAAAAGTGTTTTTTCCACACTAATTCAAGTGCAAAAGTGGTTTCCTGCACCAACACAAGTGCGAAAAGTAGTTTTTCAACACTAACACAAGTGCGAAAAGTGGTTTTTCAACACTAACACAAGTGCAAAAAGTGGTTTTTAAATGCTAACACAAGTGCGAAAAGTGTTTTTTCCACACTAATACAAGTGCAAAAGTGGTTTCCTGCACCAACACAAGTGCGAAAAGTGGTTTTTCAACACTAACACAAGTGCGAAAAGTGGTTTCTCAACACTAACGCAAGTGCAAAAAGTGGTTTTTCCACACTAATACAAGTGCAAAAGTGGTTTCCTGCACCAACACAAGTGCGAAAAGTGGTTTTTCAACACCAACACAAGTGCAAAAAGTGGTTTTTCAACACTATCACAAGTGCAAAAAGTGTTTTTTCCACACTAATATAAGTGCAAAAGTGGTTTCCTGCACCAACACAAGTGCTAAAAGTGGTTTTTCAACACTAACACAAGTGCGAAAAGTGGTTTTTCAACACTAACACAAGTGCGAAAAGTGGTTTTTCCACACTAATACAAGTGCAAAAGTGGTTTCCTGCACCAACACAAGTGCGAAAAGTGGTTTTTCAACACTAACACAAGTGCGAAAAGTGGTTTTTCAACACTATCACAAGTGCAAAAAGTGTTTTTTCCACACTAATACAAGTGCAAAAGTGGTTTCCTGCACCAACACAAGTGCGAAAAGTGGTTTTTCAACACTAACACAAGTGCAAAAAGTGGTTTTTCAACACTAACACAAGTGCGAAAAGTGTTTTTTCCACACTAACATAAGTGCGAAAAGTGGTTTTTCCACACTAATACAAGTGCAAAAGTGTTTTCCTGCACCAACACAAGTGCGAAAAGTGGTTTTTCAACACTAACACAAGTGCGAAAAGTGGTTTTTCAACACTATCACAAGTGCAAAAAGTGTTTTTTCCACACTAATACAAGTGCAAATGTGGTTTCCTGCACCAACACAAGTGCGAAAAGTGGTTTTTCAACACTAACACAAGTGCGAAAAGTGGTTTTTCAACACTAACACAAGTGTGAAAAGTGGTTTTTCAACACTAACACAAGTGCGAAAAGCGGTTTTTCCACACTAATACAAGTGCAAAAGTGGTTTCCTGCACCAACACGAGTGCGAAAAGTGGTTTTTCAACACTATCACAAGTGCAAAAAGTGTTTTTTCCACACTAATACAAGTGCAAAAGTGGTTTCATGCACCAACACAAGTGTGAAAAGTGGTTTTTCAACACTGACACAAGTGCGAAAAGTGGTTTTTCAACACTATCACAAGGGCAAAAAGTGTTTTTTCCACACTAATACAAGTGCAAAAGTGGTTTCCTGCAACAACACAGGTGCGAAAAGTGGTTTTTCAACACTAACACAAGTGCAAAAAGTGTTTTTTCCACACTAATGCAAGTGCAAAAGTGGTTTTTCAACACTAACACAAGTGCAAAAAGTGTTTTTTCCACACTAATTCAAGTGCAAAAGTGGTTTCCTGCACCAACACAAGTGCGAAAAGTGGTTTTTCAACACTAACACAAGTGCGAAAAGTGGTTTTTCAACACTAACACAAGTGCAAAAAGTGGTTTTTAAATGCTAACACAAGTGCGAAAAGTGTTTTTTCCACACTAATACAAGTGCAAAAGTGGTTTCCTGCACCAACACAAGTGCGAAAAGTGGTTTTTCAACACTAACACAAGTGCGAAAAGTGGTTTCTCAACACTAACGCAAGTGCAAAAAGTGGTTTTTCCACACTAATACAAGTGCAAAAGTGGTTTCCTGCACCAACACAAGTGCGAAAAGTGGTTTTTCAACACCAACACAAGTGCAAAAAGTGGTTTTTCAACACTATCACAAGTGCAAAAAGTGTTTTTTCCACACTAATATAAGTGCAAAAGTGGTTTCCTGCACCAACACAAGTGCTAAAAGTGGTTTTTCAACACTAACACAAGTGCGAAAAGTGGTTTTTCAACACTAACACAAGTGCGAAAAGTGGTTTTTCCACACTAATACAAGTGCAAAAGTGGTTTCCTGCACCAACACAAGTGCGAAAAGTGGTTTTTCAACACTAACACAAGTGCGAAAAGTGGTTTTTCAACACTATCACAAGTGCAAAAAGTGTTTTTTCCACACTAATACAAGTGCAAAAGTGGTTTCCTGCACCAACACAAGTGCGAAAAGTGGTTTTTCAACACTAACACAAGTGCAAAAAGTGGTTTTTCAACACTAACACAAGTGCGAAAAGTGTTTTTCCACACTAACACAAGTGCGAAAAGTGGTTTTTCCACACTAATACAAGTGCAAAAGTGTTTTCCTGCACCAACACAAGTGCGAAAAGTGGTTTTTCAACACTAACACAAGTGCGAAAAGTGGTTTTTCAACACTATCACAAGTGCAAAAAGTGTTTTTTCCACACTAATACAAGTGCAAATGTGGTTTCCTGCACAAACACAAGTGCGAAAAGTGGTTTTTCAACACTAACACAAGTGCGAAAAGTGGTTTTTCAACACTAACACAAGTGTGAAAAGTGGTTTTTCAACACTAACACAAGTGCGAAAAGCGGTTTTTCCACACTAATACAAGTGCAAAAGTGGTTTCCTGCACCAACACGAGTGCGAAAAGTGGTTTTTCAACACTAACACAAGTGCAAAAAGTGGTTTTTCAACACTATCACAAGTGCAAAAAGTGTTTTTTCCACACTAATGCAAGTGCAAAAGTGGTTTTTCAACACTAACACAAGTGCGAAAAGTGGTTTTTCACACTAACACAAGTGCGAAAAGTGGTTTTCCACACTAATACAAGTGCAAAAGTGGTTTCCTGCACAAACACAAGTGCGAAAAGTGGTTTTTCAACACTAACACAAGTGCGAAAAGTGGTTTTTCCACACTATCACAAGTGCAAAAAGTGTTTTTTCCACACTAATGCAAGTGCAAAAGTGGTTTTTCAACACTAACACAAGTGCGAAAAGTGGTTTTTCACACTAACACAAGTGCGAAAAGTGGTTTTCCACACTAATACAAGTGCAAAAGTGGTTTCCTGCACAAACACAAGTGCGAAAAGTGGTTTTTCAACACTAACACAAGTGCGAAAAGTGGTTTTTCAACACTACCACAAGTGCAAAAAGTGTTTTTTCCACACTAATACAAGTGCAAAAGTGGTTTTTCAACACTAACACAAGTGCGAAAAGTGGTTTTTCAACACTAACACAAGTGCAAAAGTGGTTTTTCAACACTAACACAAGTGCGAAAAGTGGTTTTTCAACACTAACACAAGTGCAAAAAGTGGTTTTTCCACACTAATACAAGTGCAAAAGTGGTTTCCTGCACCAACACAAGTGCGAAAAGTGGTTTTTCAACACTAACATAAGTGCGAAAAGTGGTTTTTCAACACTATCACAAGTGCAAAAAGTGTTTTTTCCACACTAATACAAGTGCAAAAGTGGTTTCATGCACCAACACAAGTGTGAAAAGTGGTTTTTCAACACTGACACAAGTGCGAAAAGTGGTTTTTCAACACTATCACAAGGGCAAAAAGTGTTTTTTCCACACTAATACAAGTGCAAAAGTGGTTTCCTGCAACAACACAAGTGCGAAAAGTGGTTTTTCAACACTAACACAAGTGCAAAAAGTGTTTTTTCCACACTAATGCAAGTGCAAAAGTGGTTTTTCAACACTAACACAAGTGCAAAAAGTGTTTTTTCCACACTAATTCAAGTGCAAAAGTGGTTTCCTGCACCAACACAAGTGCGAAAAGTGGTTTTTCAACACTAACACAAGTGCGAAAAGTGGTTTTTCAACACTAACACAAGTGCAAAAAGTGGTTTTTAAATGCTAACACAAGTGCGAAAAGTGTTTTTTCCACACTAATACAAGTGCAAAAGTGATTTCCTGCACCAACACAAGTGCGAAAAGTGGTTTTTCAACACTAACACAAGTGCGAAAAGTGGTTTCTCAACACTAACGCAAGTGCAAAAAGTGGTTTTTCCACACTAATACAAGTGCAAAAGTGGTTTCCTGCACCAACACAAGTGCGAAAAGTGGTTTTTCAACACCAACACAAGTGCAAAAAGTGGTTTTTCAACACTATCACAAGTGCAAAAAGTGTTTTTTCCACACTAATATAAGTGCAAAAGTGGTTTCCTGCACCAACACAAGTGCTAAAAGTGGTTTTTCAACACTAACACAAGTGCGAAAAGTGGTTTTTCAACACTAACACAAGTGCGAAAAGTGGTTTTTCCACACTAATACAAGTGCAAAAGTGGTTTCCTGCACCAACACAAGTGCGAAAAGTGGTTTTTCAACACTAACACAAGTGCGAAAAGTGGTTTTTCAACACTATCACAAGTGCAAAAAGTGTTTTTTCCACACTAATACAAGTGCAAAAGTGGTTTCCTGCACCAACACAAGTGCGAAAAGTGGTTTTTCAACACTAACACAAGTGCAAAAAGTGGTTTTTCAACACTAACACAAGTGCGAAAAGTGTTTTTTCCACACTAACATAAGTGCGAAAAGTGGTTTTTCCACACTAATACAAGTGCAAAAGTGTTTTCCTGCACCAACACAAGTGCGAAAAGTGGTTTTCAACACTAACACAAGTGCGAAAAGTGGTTTTTCAACACTATCACAAGTGCAAAAAGTGTTTTTTCCACACTAATACAAGTGCAAATGTGGTTTCCTGCACCAACACAAGTGCGAAAAGTGGTTTTTCAACACTAACACAAGTGCGAAAAGTGGTTTTTCAACACTAACACAAGTGTGAAAAGTGGTTTTTCAACACTAACACAAGTGCGAAAAGCGGTTTTTCCACACTAATACAAGTGCAAAAGTGGTTTCCTGCACCAACACGAGTGCGAAAAGTGGTTTTTCAACACTATCACAAGTGCAAAAAGTGTTTTTTCCACACTAATACAAGTGCAAAAGTGGTTTCATGCACCAACACAAGTGTGAAAAGTGGTTTTTCAACACTGACACAAGTGCGAAAAGTGGTTTTTCAACACTATCACAAGGGCAAAAAGTGTTTTTTCCACACTAATACAAGTGCAAAAGTGGTTTCCTGCAACAACACAAGTGCGAAAAGTGGTTTTTCAACACTAACACAAGTGCAAAAAGTGTTTTTTCCACACTAATGCAAGTGCAAAAGTGGTTTTTCAACACCAACACAAGTGCAAAAAGTGTTTTTTCCACACTAATTCAAGTGCAAAAGTGGTTTCCTGCACCAACACAAGTGCGAAAAGTGGTTTTTCAACACTAACACAAGTGCGAAAAGTGGTTTTTCAACACTAACACAAGTGCAAAAAGTGGTTTTTAAACGCTAACACAAGTGCGAAAAGTGTTTTTTCCACACTAATACAAGTGCAAAAGTGGTTTCCTGCACCAACACAAGTGCGAAAAGTGGTTTTTCAACACTAACACAAGTGCAAAAAGTGGTTTCTCAACACTAACGCAAGTGCAAAAAGTGGTTTTTCCACACTAATACAAGTGCAAAAGTGGTTTCCTGCACCAACACAAGTGCGAAAAGTGGTTTTTCAACACCAACACAAGTGCAAAAAGTGGTTTTTCAACACTATCACAAGTGCAAAAAGTGTTTTTTCCACACTAATATAAGTGCAAAAGTGGTTTCCTGCACCAACACAAGTGCTAAAAGTGGTTTTTCAACACTAACACAAGTGCGAAAAGTGGTTTTTCAACACTAACACAAGTGCGAAAAGTGGTTTTTCCACACTAATACAAGTGCAAAAGTGGTTTCCTGCACCAACACAAGTGCGAAAAGTGGTTTTTCAACACTAACACAAGTGCGAAAAGTGGTTTTTCAACACTATCACAAGTGCAAAAAGTGTTTTTTCCACACTAATACAAGTGCAAAAGTGGTTTCCTGCACCAACACAAGTGCGAAAAGTGGTTTTTCAACACTAACACAAGTGCAAAAAGTGGTTTTTCAACACTAACACAAGTGCGAAAAGTGTTTTTTCCACACTAACACAAGTGCGAAAAGTGGTTTTTCCACACTAATACAAGTGCAAAAGTGTTTTCCTGCACCAACACAAGTGCGAAAAGTGGTTTTTCAACACTAACACAAGTGCGAAAAGTGGTTTTTCAACACTATCACAAGTGCAAAAAGTGTTTTTTCCACACTAATACAAGTGCAAATGTGGTTTCCTGCACCAACACAAGTGCGAAAAGTGGTTTTTCAACACTAACACAAGTGCGAAAAGTGGTTTTTCAACACTAACACAAGTGTGAAAAGTGGTTTTTTCAACACTAACACAAGTGCGAAAAGCGGTTTTTCCACACTAATACAAGTGCAAAAGTGGTTTCCTGCACCAACACGAGTGCGAAAAGTGGTTTTTCAACACTAACACAAGTGCAAAAAGTGGTTTTTCAACACTATCACAAGTGCAAAAAGTATTTTTTCCACACTAATGCAAGTGCAAAAGTGGTTTTTCAACACTAACACAAGTGCGAAAAGTGGTTTTTCACACTAACACAAGTGCGAAAAGTGGTTTTCCACACTAATGCAAGTGCAAAAGTGGTTTCCTGCACAAACACAAGTGCGAAAAGTGGGTTTTCAACACTAACACAAGTGCGAAAAGTGGTTTTTCAACACTATCACAAGTGCAAAAAGTGTTTTTTCCACACTAATGCAAGTGCAAAAGTGGTTTTTCAACACTAACACAAGTGCGAAAAGTGGTTTTTCACACTAACACAAGTGCGAAAAGTGGTTTTCCACACTAATACAAGTGCAAAAGTGGTTTCCTGCACAAACACAAGTGCGAAAAGTGGTTTTTCAACACTAACACAAGTGCGAAAAGTGGTTTTTCAACACTACCACAAGTGCAAAAAGTGTTTTTTCCACACTAATACAAGTGCAAAAGTGGTTTTTCAACACTAACACAAGTGCGAAAAGTGGTTTTTCAACACTAACACAAGTGCAAAAGTGGTTTTTCAACACTAACACAAGTGCGAAAAGTGGTTTTTCAACACTAACACAAGTGCGAAAAGTGGTTTTTCCACACTAATACAAGTGCAAAAGTGGTTTCCTGCACCAACACAAGTGCGAAAAGTGGTTTTTCAACACTAACATAAGTGCGAAAAGTGGTTTTTCAACACTATCACAAGTGCAAAAAGTGTTTTTTCCACACTAATACAAGTGCAAAAGTGGTTTCATGCACCAACACAAGTGTGAAAAGTGGTTTTTCAACACTGACACAAGTGCGAAAAGTGGTTTTTCAACACTATCACAAGGGCAAAAAGTGTTTTTTCCACACTAATACAAGTGCAAAAGTGGTTTCCTGCAACAACACAAGTGCGAAAAGTGGTTTTTCAACACTAACACAAGTGCAAAAAGTGTTTTTTCCACACTAATGCAAGTGCAAAAGTGGTTTTTCAACACTAACACAAGTGCAAAAAGTGTTTTTTCCACACTAATTCAAGTGCAAAAGTGGTTTCCTGCTCCAACACAAGTGCGAAAAGTGGTTTTTCAACACTAACACAAGTGCGAAAAGTGGTTTTTCAACACTAACACAAGTGCAAAAAGTGGTTTTTAAATGCTAACACAAGTGCGAAAAGTGTTTTTTCCACACTAATACAAGTGCAAAAGTGGTTTCCTGCACCAACACAAGTGCGAAAAGTGGTTTTTCAACACTAACACAAGTGCGAAAAGTGGTTACTCAACACTAACGCAAGTGCAAAAAGTGGTTTTTCCACACTAATACAAGTGCAAAAGTGGTTTCCTGCACCAACACAAGTGCGAAAAGTGGTTTTTCAACACCAACACAAGTGCAAAAAGTGGTTTTTCAACACTATCACAAGTGCAAAAAGTGTTTTTTCCACACTAATATAAGTGCAAAAGTGGTTTCCTGCACCAACACAAGTGCTAAAAGTGGTTTTTCAACACTAACACAAGTGCGAAAAGTGGTTTTTCAACACTAACACAAGTGCGAAAAGTGGTTTTTCCACACTAATACAAGTGCAAAAGTGGTTTCCTGCACCAACACAAGTGCGAAAAGTGGTTTTTCAACACTAACACAAGTGCGAAAAGTGGTTTTTCAACACTATCACAAGTGCAAAAAGTGTTTTTTCCACACTAATACAAGTGCAAAAGTGGTTTCCTGCACCAACACAAGTGCGAAAAGTGGTTTTTCAACACTAACACAAGTGCAAAAAGTGGTTTTTCAACACTAACACAAGTGCGAAAAGTGTTTTTTCCACACTAACACAAGTGCGAAAAGTGGTTTTTCCACACTAATACAAGTGCAAAAGTGTTTTCCTGCACCAACACAAGTGCGAAAAGTGGTTTTTCAACACTAACACAAGTGCGAAAAGTGGTTTTTCAACACTATCACAAGTGCAAAAAGTGTTTTTTCCACACTAATACAAGTGCAAATGTGGTTTCCTGCACCAACACAAGTGCGAAAAGTGGTTTTTCAACACTAACACAAGTGCGAAAAGTGGTTTTTCAACACTAACACAAGTGTGAAAAGTGGTTTTTCAACACTAACACAAGTGCGAAAAGCGGTTTTTCCACACTAATACAAGTGCAAAAGTGGTTTCCTGCACCAACACGAGTGCGAAAAGTGGTTTTTCAACACTAACACAAGTGCAAAAAGTGGTTTTTCAACACTATCACAAGTGCAAAAAGTGTTTTTTCCACACTAATGCAAGTGCAAAAGTGGTTTTTCAACACTAACACAAGTGCGAAAAGTGGTTTTTCCGCACTAATACAAATGCAAAAGTGGTTTCCTGCACCAACACAAGTGCGAAAAGTGGTTTCTCAACACTAACGCAAGGGTGAAAAGTGGTTTTTCAACACTAACACAAGTGCGAAAAGCGGTTTTTCCACACTAATACAAGTGCAAAAGTGGTTTCCTGCACCAACACGAGTGCGAAAAGTGGTTTTTCAACACTATCACAAGTGCAAAAAGTGTTTTTTCCACACTAATACAAGTGCAAAAGTGGTTTCATGCACCAACACAAGTGTGAAAGTGGTTTTTCAACACTGACACAAGTGCGAAAAGTGGTTTTTCAACACTATCACAAGGGCAAAAAGTGTTTTTTCCACACTAATACAAGTGCAAAAGTGGTTTCCTGCAACAACACAAGTGCGAAAAGTGGTTTTTCAACACTAACACAAGTGCAAAAAGTGTTTTTTCCACACTAATGCAAGTGCAAAAGTGGTTTTTCAACACTAACACAAGTGCAAAAAGTGTTTTTTCCACACTAATTCAAGTGCAAAAGTGGTTTCCTGCACCAACACAAGTGCGAAAAGTGGTTTTTCAACACTAACACAAGTGCGAAAAGTGGTTTTTCAACACTAACACAAGTGCAAAAAGTGGTTTTTAAATGCTAACACAAGTGCGAAAAGTGTTTTTTCCACACTAATACAAGTGCAAAAGTGGTTTCCTGCACCAACACAAGTGCGAAAAGTGGTTTTTCAACACTAACACAAGTGCGAAAAGTGGTTTCTCAACACTAACGCAAGTGCAAAAAGTGGTTTGTCCACACTAATACAAGTGCAAAAGTGGTTTCCTGCACCAACACAAGTGCGAAAAGTGGTTTTTCAACACCAACACAAGTGCAAAAAGTGGTTTTTCAACACTATCACAAGTGCAAAAAGTGTTTTTTCCACACTAATATAAGTGCAAAAGTGGTTTCCTGCACCAACACAAGTGCTAAAAGTGGTTTTTCAACACTAACACAAGTGCGAAAAGTGGTTTTTCAACACTAACACAAGTGCGAAAAGTGGTTTTTCCACACTAATACAAGTGCAAAAGTGTTTTCCTGCACCAACACAAGTGCGAAAAGTGGTTTTTCAACACTAACACAAGTGCGAAAAGTGGTTTTTCAACACTATCACAAGTGCAAAAAGTGTTTTTTCCACACTAATACAAGTGCAAAAGTGGTTTCCTGCACCAACACAAGTGCGAAAAGTGGTTTTTCAACACTAACACAAGTGCAAAAAGTGGTTTTTCAACACTAACACAAGTGCGAAAAGTGTTTTTTCCACACTAACACAAGTGCGAAAAGTGGTTTTTCCACACTAATACAAGTGCAAAAGTGTTTTCCTGCACCAACACAAGTGCGAAAAGTGGTTTTTCAACACTAACACAAGTGCGAAAAGTGGTTTTTCAACACTATCACAAGTGCAAAAAGTGTTTTTTCCACACTAATACAAGTGCAAATGTGGTTTCCTGCACCAACACAAGTGCGAAAAGTGGTTTTTCAACACTAACACAAGTGCGAAAAGTGGTTTTTCAACACTAACACAAGTGTGAAAAGTGGTTTTTTCAACACTAACACAAGTGCGAAAAGCGGTTTTTCCACACTAATACAAGTGCAAAAGTGGTTTCCTGCACCAACACGAGTGCGAAAAGTGGTTTTTCAACACTAACACAAGTGCAAAAAGTGGTTTTTCAACACTATCACAAGTGCAAAAAGTATTTTTTCCACACTAATGCAAGTGCAAAAGTGGTTTTTCAACACTAACACAAGTGCGAAAAGTGGTTTTTCACACTAACACAAGTGCGAAAAGTGGTTTTCCACACTAATGCAAGTGCAAAAGTGGTTTCCTGCACAAACACAAGTGCGAAAAGTGGGTTTTCAACACTAACACAAGTGCGAAAAGTGGTTTTTCAACACTATCACAAGTGCAAAAAGTGTTTTTTCCACACTAATGCAAGTGCAAAAGTGGTTTTTCAACACTAACACAAGTGCGAAAAGTGGTTTTTCACACTAACACAAGTGCGAAAAGTGGTTTTCCACACTAATACAAGTGCAAAAGTGGTTTCCTGCACAAACACAAGTGCGAAAAGTGGTTTTTCAACACTAACACAAGTGCGAAAAGTGGTTTTTCAACACTACCACAAGTGCAAAAAGTGTTTTTTCCACACTAATACAAGTGCAAAAGTGGTTTTTCAACACTAACACAAGTGCGAAAAGTGGTTTTTCAACACTAACACAAGTGCAAAAGTGGTTTTTCAACACTAACACAAGTGCGAAAAGTGGTTTTTCAACACTAACACAAGTGCGAAAAGTGGTTTTTCCACACTAATACAAGTGCAAAAGTGGTTTCCTGCACCAACACAAGTGCGAAAAGTGGTTTTTCAACACTAACATAAGTGCGAAAAGTGGTTTTTCAACACTATCACAAGTGCAAAAAGTGTTTTTTCCACACTAATACAAGTGCAAAAGTGGTTTCATGCACCAACACAAGTGTGAAAAGTGGTTTTTCAACACTGACACAAGTGCGAAAAGTGGTTTTTCAACACTATCACAAGGGCAAAAAGTGTTTTTTCCACACTAATACAAGTGCAAAAGTGGTTTCCTGCAACAACACAAGTGCGAAAAGTGGTTTTTCAACACTAACACAAGTGCAAAAAGTGTTTTTTCCACACTAATGCAAGTGCAAAAGTGGTTTTTCAACACTAACACAAGTGCAAAAAGTGTTTTTTCCACACTAATTCAAGTGCAAAAGTGGTTTCCTGCACCAACACAAGTGCGAAAAGTGGTTTTTCAACACTAACACAAGTGCGAAAAGTGGTTTTTCAACACTAACACAAGTGCAAAAAGTGGTTTTTAAATGCTAACACAAGTGCGAAAAGTGTTTTTTCCACACTAATACAAGTGCAAAAGTGGTTTCCTGCACCAACACAAGTGCGAAAAGTGGTTTTTCAACACTAACACAAGTGCGAAAAGTGGTTACTCAACACTAACGCAAGTGCAAAAAGTGGTTTTTCCACACTAATACAAGTGCAAAAGTGGTTTCCTGCACCAACACAAGTGCGAAAAGTGGTTTTTCAACACCAACACAAGTGCAAAAAGTGGTTTTTCAACACTATCACAAGTGCAAAAAGTGTTTTTTCCACACTAATATAAGTGCAAAAGTGGTTTCCTGCACCAACACAAGTGCTAAAAGTGGTTTTTCAACACTAACACAAGTGCGAAAAGTGGTTTTTCAACACTAACACAAGTGCGAAAAGTGGTTTTTCCACACTAATACAAGTGCAAAAGTGGTTTCCTGCACCAACACAAGTGCGAAAAGTGGTTTTTCAACACTAACACAAGTGCGAAAAGTGGTTTTTCAACACTATCACAAGTGCAAAAAGTGTTTTTTCCACACTAATACAAGTGCAAAAGTGGTTTCCTGCACCAACACAAGTGCGAAAAGTGGTTTTTCAACACTAACACAAGTGCAAAAAGTGGTTTTTCAACACTAACACAAGTGCGAAAAGTGTTTTTTCCACACTAACACAAGTGCGAAAAGTGGTTTTTCCACACTAATACAAGTGCAAAAGTGTTTTCCTGCACCAACACAAGTGCGAAAAGTGGTTTTTCAACACTAACACAAGTGCGAAAAGTGGTTTTTCAACACTATCACAAGTGCAAAAAGTGTTTTTTCCACACTAATACAAGTGCAAATGTGGTTTCCTGCACCAACACAAGTGCGAAAAGTGGTTTTTCAACACTAACACAAGTGCGAAAAGTGGTTTTTCAACACTAACACAAGTGTGAAAAGTGGTTTTTCAACACTAACACAAGTGCGAAAAGCGGTTTTTCCACACTAATACAAGTGCAAAAGTGGTTTCCTGCACCAACACGAGTGCGAAAAGTGGTTTTTCAACACTAACACAAGTGCAAAAAGTGGTTTTTCAACACTATCACAAGTGCAAAAAGTGTTTTTTCCACACTAATGCAAGTGCAAAAGTGGTTTTTCAACACTAACACAAGTGCGAAAAGTGGTTTTTCCGCACTAATACAAATGCAAAAGTGGTTTCCTGCACCAACACAAGTGCGAAAAGTGGTTTCTCAACACTAACGCAAGGGTGAAAAGTGGTTTTTCAACACTAACACAAGTGCGAAAAGCGGTTTTTCCACACTAATACAAGTGCAAAAGTGGTTTCCTGCACCAACACGAGTGCGAAAAGTGGTTTTTCAACACTATCACAAGTGCAAAAAGTGTTTTTTCCACACTAATACAAGTGCAAAAGTGGTTTCATGCACCAACACAAGTGTGAAAGTGGTTTTTCAACACTGACACAAGTGCGAAAAGTGGTTTTTCAACACTATCACAAGGGCAAAAAGTGTTTTTTCCACACTAATACAAGTGCAAAAGTGGTTTCCTGCAACAACACAAGTGCGAAAAGTGGTTTTTCAACACTAACACAAGTGCAAAAAGTGTTTTTTCCACACTAATGCAAGTGCAAAAGTGGTTTTTCAACACTAACACAAGTGCAAAAAGTGTTTTTTCCACACTAATTCAAGTGCAAAAGTGGTTTCCTGCACCAACACAAGTGCGAAAAGTGGTTTTTCAACACTAACACAAGTGCGAAAAGTGGTTTTTCAACACTAACACAAGTGCAAAAAGTGGTTTTTAAATGCTAACACAAGTGCGAAAAGTGTTTTTTCCACACTAATACAAGTGCAAAAGTGGTTTCCTGCACCAACACAAGTGCGAAAAGTGGTTTTTCAACACTAACACAAGTGCGAAAAGTGGTTTCTCAACACTAACGCAAGTGCAAAAAGTGGTTTGTCCACACTAATACAAGTGCAAAAGTGGTTTCCTGCACCAACACAAGTGCGAAAAGTGGTTTTTCAACACCAACACAAGTGCAAAAAGTGGTTTTTCAACACTATCACAAGTGCAAAAAGTGTTTTTTCCACACTAATATAAGTGCAAAAGTGGTTTCCTGCACCAACACAAGTGCTAAAAGTGGTTTTTCAACACTAACACAAGTGCGAAAAGTGGTTTTTCAACACTAACACAAGTGCGAAAAGTGGTTTTTCCACACTAATACAAGTGCAAAAGTGGTTTCCTGCACCAACACAAGTGCGAAAAGTGGTTTTTCAACACTAACACAAGTGCGAAAAGTGGTTTTTCAACACTATCACAAGTGCAAAAAGTGTTTTTTCCACACTAATACAAGTGCAAAAGTGGTTTCCTGCACCAACACAAGTGCGAAAAGTGGTTTTTCAACACTAACACAAGTGCAAAAAGTGGTTTTTCAACACTAACACAAGTGCGAAAAGTGTTTTTTCCACACTAACACAAGTGCGAAAAGTGGTTTTTCCACACTAATACAAGTGCAAAAGTGTTTTCCTGCACCAACACAAGTGCGAAAAGTGGTTTTTCAACACTAACACAAGTGCGAAAAGTGGTTTTTCAACACTATCACAAGTGCAAAAAGTGTTTTTTCCACACTAATACAAGTGCAAATGTGGTTTCCTGCACCAACACAAGTGCGAAAAGTGGTTTTTCAACACTAACACAAGTGCGAAAAGTGGTTTTTCAACACTAACACAAGTGTGAAAAGTGGTTTTTCAACACTAACACAAGTGCGAAAAGCGGTTTTTCCACACTAATACAAGTGCAAAAGTGGTTTCCTGCACCAACACGAGTGCGAAAAGTGGTTTTTCAACACTAACACAAGTGCAAAAAGTGGTTTTTCAACACTATCACAAGTGCAAAAAGTGTTTTTTCCACACTAATGCAAGTGCAAAAGTGGTTTTTCAACACTAACACAAGTGCGAAAAGTGGTTTTTCACACTAACACAAGTGCGAAAAGTGGTTTTCCACACTAATACAAGTGCAAAAGTGGTTTCCTGCACAAACACAAGTGCGAAAAGTGGTTTTTCAACACTAACACAAGTGCGAAAAGTGGTTTTTCACACTATCACAAGTGCAAAAAGTGTTTTTTCCACACTAATGCAAGTGCAAAAGTGGTTTTTCAACACTAACACAAGTGCGAAAAGTGGTTTTTCACACTAACACAAGTGCGAAAAGTGGTTTTCCACACTAATACAAGTGCAAAAGTGGTTTCCTGCACAAACACAAGTGCGAAAAGTGGTTTTTCAACACTAACACAAGTGCGAAAAGTGGTTTTTCAACACTACCACAAGTGCAAAAAGTGTTTTTTCCACACTAATACAAGTGCAAAAGTGGTTTTTCAACACTAACACAAGTGCGAAAAGTGGTTTTTCAACACTAGCACAAGTGCAAAAGTGGTTTTTCAACACTAACACAAGTGCGAAAGGTGGTTTTTCAACACTAACACAAGTGCGAAAAGTGGTTTTTCCACACTAATACAAGTGCAAAAGTGGTTTCCTGCACCAACACAAGTGCGAAAAGTGGTTTTTCAACACTAACATAAGTGCGAAAAGTGGTTTTTCAACACTATCACAAGTGCAAAAAGTGTTTTTTCCACACTAATACAAGTGCAAAAGTGGTTTCATGCACCAACACAAGTGTGAAAAGTGGTTTTTCAACACTGACACAAGTGCGAAAAGTGGTTTTTCAACACTATCACAAGGGCAAAAAGTGTTTTTTCCACACTAATACAAGTGCAAAAGTGGTTTCCTGCAACAACACAAGTGCGAAAAGTGGTTTTTCAACACTAACACAAGTGCAAAAAGTGTTTTTTCCACACTAATGCAAGTGCAAAAGTGGTTTCCTGCACCAACACAAGTGCGAAAAGTGGTTTTTCAACACTAACACAAGTGCGAAAAGTGGTTTTTCAACACTAACACAAGTGCAAAAAGTGGTTTTTAAATGCTAACACAAGTGCAAAAAGTATTTTTTCCACACTAATGCAAGTGCAAAAGTGGTTTTTCAACACTAACACAAGTGCGAAAAGTGGTTTTTCACACTAACACAAGTGCGAAAAGTGGTTTTCCACACTAATACAAGTGCAAAAGTGGTTTCCTGCACAAACACAAGTGCGAAAAGTGGTTTTTCAACACTAACACAAGTGCGAAAAGTGGTTTTTCAACACTATCACAAGTGCAAAAAGTGTTTTTTCCACACTAATGCAAGTGCAAAAGTGGTTTTTCAACACTAACACAAGTGCGAAAAGTGGTTTTTCACACTAACACAAGTGCGAAAAGTGGTTTTCCACACTAATACAAGTGCAAAAGTGGTTTCCTGCACAAACACAAGTGCGAAAAGTGGTTTTTCAACACTAACACAAGTGCGAAAAGTGGTTTTTCAACACTACCACAAGTGCAAAAAGTGTTTTTTCCACACTAATACAAGTGCAAAAGTGGTTTTTCAACACTAACACAAGTGCGAAAAGTGGTTTTTCAACACTAACACAAGTGCAAAAGTGGTTTTTCAACACTAACACAAGTGCGAAAAGTGGTTTTTCAACACTAACACAAGTGCGAAAAGTGGTTTTTCCACACTAATACAAGTGCAAAAGTGGTTTCCTGCACCAACACAAGTGCGAAAAGTGGTTTTTCAACACTAACATAAGTGCGAAAAGTGGTTTTTCAACACTATCACAAGTGCAAAAAGTGTTTTTTCCACACTAATACAAGTGCAAAAGTGGTTTCATGCACCAACACAAGTGTGAAAAGTGGTTTTTCAACACTGACACAAGTGCGAAAAGTGGTTTTTCAACACTATCACAAGGGCAAAAAGTGTTTTTTCCACACTAATACAAGTGCAAAAGTGGTTTCCTGCACCAACACAAGTGCGAAAAGTGGTTTTTCAACACTAACACAAGTGCGAAAAGTGGTTTCTCAACACTAACGCAAGTGCAAAAAGTGGTTTTTCCACACTAATACAAGTGCAAAAGTGGTTTCCTGCACCAACACAAGTGCGAAAAGTGGTTTTTCAACACCAACACAAGTGCAAAAAGTGGTTTTTCAACACTATCACAAGTGCAAAAAGTGTTTTTTCCACACTAATATAAGTGCAAAAGTGGTTTCCTGCACCAACACAAGTGCTAAAAGTGGTTTTTCAACACTAACACAAGTGCGAAAAGTGGTTTTTCAACACTAACACAAGTGCGAAAAGTGGTTTTTCCACACTAATACAAGTGCAAAAGTGGTTTCCTGCACCAACACAAGTGCGAAAAGTGGTTTTTCAACACTAACACAAGTGCGAAAAGTGGTTTTTCAACACTATCACAAGTGCAAAAAGTGTTTTTTCCACACTAATACAAGTGCAAAAGTGGTTTCCTGCACCAACACAAGTGCGAAAAGTGGTTTTTCAACACTAACACAAGTGCAAAAAGTGGTTTTTCAACACTAACACAAGTGCGAAAAGTGTTTTTTCCACACTAACATAAGTGCGAAAAGTGGTTTTTCCACACTAATACAAGTGCAAAAGTGTTTTCCTGCACCAACACAAGTGCGAAAAGTGGTTTTCAACACTAACACAAGTGCGAAAAGTGGTTTTTCAACACTATCACAAGTGCAAAAAGTGTTTTTTCCACACTAATACAAGTGCAAATGTGGTTTCCTGCACCAACACAAGTGCGAAAAGTGGTTTTTCAACACTAACACAAGTGCGAAAAGTGGTTTTTCAACACTAACACAAGTGTGAAAAGTGGTTTTTCAACACTAACACAAGTGCGAAAAGCGGTTTTTCCACACTAATACAAGTGCAAAAGTGGTTTCCTGCACCAACACGAGTGCGAAAAGTGGTTTTTCAACACTATCACAAGTGCAAAAAGTGTTTTTTCCACACTAATACAAGTGCAAAAGTGGTTTCATGCACCAACACAAGTGTGAAAAGTGGTTTTTCAACACTGACACAAGTGCGAAAAGTGGTTTTTCAACACTATCACAAGGGCAAAAAGTGTTTTTTCCACACTAATACAAGTGCAAAAGTGGTTTCCTGCAACAACACAAGTGCGAAAAGTGGTTTTTCAACACTAACACAAGTGCAAAAAGTGTTTTTTCCACACTAATGCAAGTGCAAAAGTGGTTTTTCAACACCAACACAAGTGCAAAAAGTGTTTTTTCCACACTAATTCAAGTGCAAAAGTGGTTTCCTGCACCAACACAAGTGCGAAAAGTGGTTTTTCAACACTAACACAAGTGCGAAAAGTGGTTTTTCAACACTAACACAAGTGCAAAAAGTGGTTTTTAAACGCTAACACAAGTGCGAAAAGTGTTTTTTCCACACTAATACAAGTGCAAAAGTGGTTTCCTGCACCAACACAAGTGCGAAAAGTGGTTTTTCAACACTAACACAAGTGCAAAAAGTGGTTTCTCAACACTAACGCAAGTGCAAAAAGTGGTTTTTCCACACTAATACAAGTGCAAAAGTGGTTTCCTGCACCAACACAAGTGCGAAAAGTGGTTTTTCAACACCAACACAAGTGCAAAAAGTGGTTTTTCAACACTATCACAAGTGCAAAAAGTGTTTTTTCCACACTAATATAAGTGCAAAAGTGGTTTCCTGCACCAACACAAGTGCTAAAAGTGGTTTTTCAACACTAACACAAGTGCGAAAAGTGGTTTTTCAACACTAACACAAGTGCGAAAAGTGGTTTTTCCACACTAATACAAGTGCAAAAGTGGTTTCCTGCACCAACACAAGTGCGAAAAGTGGTTTTTCAACACTAACACAAGTGCGAAAAGTGGTTTTTCAACACTATCACAAGTGCAAAAAGTGTTTTTTCCACACTAATACAAGTGCAAAAGTGGTTTCCTGCACCAACACAAGTGCGAAAAGTGGTTTTTCAACACTAACACAAGTGCAAAAAGTGGTTTTTCAACACTAACACAAGTGCGAAAAGTGTTTTTTCCACACTAACACAAGTGCGAAAAGTGGTTTTTCCACACTAATACAAGTGCAAAAGTGTTTTCCTGCACCAACACAAGTGCGAAAAGTGGTTTTTCAACACTAACACAAGTGCGAAAAGTGGTTTTTCAACACTATCACAAGTGCAAAAAGTGTTTTTTCCACACTAATACAAGTGCAAATGTGGTTTCCTGCACCAACACAAGTGCGAAAAGTGGTTTTTCAACACTAACACAAGTGCGAAAAGTGGTTTTTCAACACTAACACAAGTGTGAAAAGTGGTTTTTTCAACACTAACACAAGTGCGAAAAGCGGTTTTTCCACACTAATACAAGTGCAAAAGTGGTTTCCTGCACCAACACGAGTGCGAAAAGTGGTTTTTCAACACTAACACAAGTGCAAAAAGTGGTTTTTCAACACTATCACAAGTGCAAAAAGTATTTTTTCCACACTAATGCAAGTGCAAAAGTGGTTTTTCAACACTAACACAAGTGCGAAAAGTGGTTTTTCACACTAACACAAGTGCGAAAAGTGGTTTTCCACACTAATGCAAGTGCAAAAGTGGTTTCCTGCACAAACACAAGTGCGAAAAGTGGGTTTTCAACACTAACACAAGTGCGAAAAGTGGTTTTTCAACACTATCACAAGTGCAAAAAGTGTTTTTTCCACACTAATGCAAGTGCAAAAGTGGTTTTTCAACACTAACACAAGTGCGAAAAGTGGTTTTTCACACTAACACAAGTGCGAAAAGTGGTTTTCCACACTAATACAAGTGCAAAAGTGGTTTCCTGCACAAACACAAGTGCGAAAAGTGGTTTTTCAACACTAACACAAGTGCGAAAAGTGGTTTTTCAACACTACCACAAGTGCAAAAAGTGTTTTTTCCACACTAATACAAGTGCAAAAGTGGTTTTTCAACACTAACACAAGTGCGAAAAGTGGTTTTTCAACACTAACACAAGTGCAAAAGTGGTTTTTCAACACTAACACAAGTGCGAAAAGTGGTTTTTCAACACTAACACAAGTGCGAAAAGTGGTTTTTCCACACTAATACAAGTGCAAAAGTGGTTTCCTGCACCAACACAAGTGCGAAAAGTGGTTTTTCAACACTAACATAAGTGCGAAAAGTGGTTTTTCAACACTATCACAAGTGCAAAAAGTGTTTTTTCCACACTAATACAAGTGCAAAAGTGGTTTCATGCACCAACACAAGTGTGAAAAGTGGTTTTTCAACACTGACACAAGTGCGAAAAGTGGTTTTTCAACACTATCACAAGGGCAAAAAGTGTTTTTTCCACACTAATACAAGTGCAAAAGTGGTTTCCTGCAACAACACAAGTGCGAAAAGTGGTTTTTCAACACTAACACAAGTGCAAAAAGTGTTTTTTCCACACTAATGCAAGTGCAAAAGTGGTTTTTCAACACTAACACAAGTGCAAAAAGTGTTTTTTCCACACTAATTCAAGTGCAAAAGTGGTTTCCTGCACCAACACAAGTGCGAAAAGTGGTTTTTCAACACTAACACAAGTGCGAAAAGTGGTTTTTCAACACTAACACAAGTGCAAAAAGTGGTTTTTAAATGCTAACACAAGTGCGAAAAGTGTTTTTTCCACACTAATACAAGTGCAAAAGTGGTTTCCTGCACCAACACAAGTGCGAAAAGTGGTTTTTCAACACTAACACAAGTGCGAAAAGTGGTTACTCAACACTAACGCAAGTGCAAAAAGTGGTTTTTCCACACTAATACAAGTGCAAAAGTGGTTTCCTGCACCAACACAAGTGCGAAAAGTGGTTTTTCAACACCAACACAAGTGCAAAAAGTGGTTTTTCAACACTATCACAAGTGCAAAAAGTGTTTTTTCCACACTAATATAAGTGCAAAAGTGGTTTCCTGCACCAACACAAGTGCTAAAAGTGGTTTTTCAACACTAACACAAGTGCGAAAAGTGGTTTTTCAACACTAACACAAGTGCGAAAAGTGGTTTTTCCACACTAATACAAGTGCAAAAGTGGTTTCCTGCACCAACACAAGTGCGAAAAGTGGTTTTTCAACACTAACACAAGTGCGAAAAGTGGTTTTTCAACACTATCACAAGTGCAAAAAGTGTTTTTTCCACACTAATACAAGTGCAAAAGTGGTTTCCTGCACCAACACAAGTGCGAAAAGTGGTTTTTCAACACTAACACAAGTGCAAAAAGTGGTTTTTCAACACTAACACAAGTGCGAAAAGTGTTTTTTCCACACTAACACAAGTGCGAAAAGTGGTTTTTCCACACTAATACAAGTGCAAAAGTGTTTTCCTGCACCAACACAAGTGCGAAAAGTGGTTTTTCAACACTAACACAAGTGCGAAAAGTGGTTTTTCAACACTATCACAAGTGCAAAAAGTGTTTTTTCCACACTAATACAAGTGCAAATGTGGTTTCCTGCACCAACACAAGTGCGAAAAGTGGTTTTTCAACACTAACACAAGTGCGAAAAGTGGTTTTTCAACACTAACACAAGTGTGAAAAGTGGTTTTTCAACACTAACACAAGTGCGAAAAGCGGTTTTTCCACACTAATACAAGTGCAAAAGTGGTTTCCTGCACCAACACGAGTGCGAAAAGTGGTTTTTCAACACTAACACAAGTGCAAAAAGTGGTTTTTCAACACTATCACAAGTGCAAAAAGTGTTTTTTCCACACTAATGCAAGTGCAAAAGTGGTTTTTCAACACTAACACAAGTGCGAAAAGTGGTTTTTCCGCACTAATACAAATGCAAAAGTGGTTTCCTGCACCAACACAAGTGCGAAAAGTGGTTTCTCAACACTAACGCAAGGGTGAAAAGTGGTTTTTCAACACTAACACAAGTGCGAAAAGCGGTTTTTCCACACTAATACAAGTGCAAAAGTGGTTTCCTGCACCAACACGAGTGCGAAAAGTGGTTTTTCAACACTATCACAAGTGCAAAAAGTGTTTTTTCCACACTAATACAAGTGCAAAAGTGGTTTCATGCACCAACACAAGTGTGAAAGTGGTTTTTCAACACTGACACAAGTGCGAAAAGTGGTTTTTCAACACTATCACAAGGGCAAAAAGTGTTTTTTCCACACTAATACAAGTGCAAAAGTGGTTTCCTGCAACAACACAAGTGCGAAAAGTGGTTTTTCAACACTAACACAAGTGCAAAAAGTGTTTTTTCCACACTAATGCAAGTGCAAAAGTGGTTTTTCAACACTAACACAAGTGCAAAAAGTGTTTTTTCCACACTAATTCAAGTGCAAAAGTGGTTTCCTGCACCAACACAAGTGCGAAAAGTGGTTTTTCAACACTAACACAAGTGCGAAAAGTGGTTTTTCAACACTAACACAAGTGCAAAAAGTGGTTTTTAAATGCTAACACAAGTGCGAAAAGTGTTTTTTCCACACTAATACAAGTGCAAAAGTGGTTTCCTGCACCAACACAAGTGCGAAAAGTGGTTTTTCAACACTAACACAAGTGCGAAAAGTGGTTTCTCAACACTAACGCAAGTGCAAAAAGTGGTTTTTCCACACTAATACAAGTGCAAAAGTGGTTTCCTGCACCAACACAAGTGCGAAAAGTGGTTTTTCAACACCAACACAAGTGCAAAAAGTGGTTTTTCAACACTATCACAAGTGCAAAAAGTGTTTTTTCCACACTAATATAAGTGCAAAAGTGGTTTCCTGCACCAACACAAGTGCTAAAAGTGGTTTTTCAACACTAACACAAGTGCGAAAAGTGGTTTTTCAACACTAACACAAGTGCGAAAAGTGGTTTTTCCACACTAATACAAGTGCAAAAGTGGTTTCCTGCACCAACACAAGTGCGAAAAGTGGTTTTTCAACACTAACACAAGTGCGAAAAGTGGTTTTTCAACACTATCACAAGTGCAAAAAGTGTTTTTTCCACACTAATACAAGTGCAAAAGTGGTTTCCTGCACCAACACAAGTGCGAAAAGTGGTTTTTCAACACTAACACAAGTGCAAAAAGTGGTTTTTCAACACTAACACAAGTGCGAAAAGTGTTTTTTCCACACTAACACAAGTGCGAAAAGTGGTTTTTCCACACTAATACAAGTGCAAAAGTGTTTTCCTGCACCAACACAAGTGCGAAAAGTGGTTTTTCAACACTAACACAAGTGCGAAAAGTGGTTTTTCAACACTATCACAAGTGCAAAAAGTGTTTTTTCCACACTAATACAAGTGCAAATGTGGTTTCCTGCACCAACACAAGTGCGAAAAGTGGTTTTTCAACACTAACACAAGTGCGAAAAGTGGTTTTTCAACACTAACACAAGTGTGAAAAGTGGTTTTTCAACACTAACACAAGTGCGAAAAGCGGTTTTTCCACACTAATACAAGTGCAAAAGTGGTTTCCTGCACCAACACGAGTGCGAAAAGTGGTTTTTCAACACTAACACAAGTGCAAAAAGTGGTTTTTCAACACTATCACAAGTGCAAAAAGTGTTTTTTCCACACTAATGCAAGTGCAAAAGTGGTTTTTCAACACTAACACAAGTGCGAAAAGTGGTTTTTCACACTAACACAAGTGCGAAAAGTGGTTTTCCACACTAATACAAGTGCAAAAGTGGTTTCCTGCACAAACACAAGTGCGAAAAGTGGTTTTTCAACACTAACACAAGTGCGAAAAGTGGTTTTTCACACTATCACAAGTGCAAAAAGTGTTTTTTCCACACTAATGCAAGTGCAAAAGTGGTTTTTCAACACTAACACAAGTGCGAAAAGTGGTTTTTCACACTAACACAAGTGCGAAAAGTGGTTTTCCACACTAATACAAGTGCAAAAGTGGTTTCCTGCACAAACACAAGTGCGAAAAGTGGTTTTTCAACACTAACACAAGTGCGAAAAGTGGTTTTTCAACACTACCACAAGTGCAAAAAGTGTTTTTTCCACACTAATACAAGTGCAAAAGTGGTTTTTCAACACTAACACAAGTGCGAAAAGTGGTTTTTCAACACTAGCACAAGTGCAAAAGTGGTTTTTCAACACTAACACAAGTGCGAAAGGTGGTTTTTCAACACTAACACAAGTGCGAAAAGTGGTTTTTCCACACTAATACAAGTGCAAAAGTGGTTTCCTGCACCAACACAAGTGCGAAAAGTGGTTTTTCAACACTAACATAAGTGCGAAAAGTGGTTTTTCAACACTATCACAAGTGCAAAAAGTGTTTTTTCCACACTAATACAAGTGCAAAAGTGGTTTCATGCACCAACACAAGTGTGAAAAGTGGTTTTTCAACACTGACACAAGTGCGAAAAGTGGTTTTTCAACACTATCACAAGGGCAAAAAGTGTTTTTTCCACACTAATACAAGTGCAAAAGTGGTTTCCTGCAACAACACAAGTGCGAAAAGTGGTTTTTCAACACTAACACAAGTGCAAAAAGTGTTTTTTCCACACTAATGCAAGTGCAAAAGTGGTTTCCTGCACCAACACAAGTGCGAAAAGTGGTTTTTCAACACTAACACAAGTGCGAAAAGTGGTTTTTCAACACTAACACAAGTGCAAAAAGTGGTTTTTAAATGCTAACACAAGTGCAAAAAGTATTTTTTCCACACTAATGCAAGTGCAAAAGTGGTTTTTCAACACTAACACAAGTGCGAAAAGTGGTTTTTCACACTAACACAAGTGCGAAAAGTGGTTTTCCACACTAATACAAGTGCAAAAGTGGTTTCCTGCACAAACACAAGTGCGAAAAGTGGTTTTTCAACACTAACACAAGTGCGAAAAGTGGTTTTTCAACACTATCACAAGTGCAAAAAGTGTTTTTTCCACACTAATGCAAGTGCAAAAGTGGTTTTTCAACACTAACACAAGTGCGAAAAGTGGTTTTTCACACTAACACAAGTGCGAAAAGTGGTTTTCCACACTAATACAAGTGCAAAAGTGGTTTCCTGCACAAACACAAGTGCGAAAAGTGGTTTTTCAACACTAACACAAGTGCGAAAAGTGGTTTTTCAACACTACCACAAGTGCAAAAAGTGTTTTTTCCACACTAATACAAGTGCAAAAGTGGTTTTTCAACACTAACACAAGTGCGAAAAGTGGTTTTTCAACACTAACACAAGTGCAAAAGTGGTTTTTCAACACTAACACAAGTGCGAAAAGTGGTTTTTCAACACTAACACAAGTGCGAAAAGTGGTTTTTCCACACTAATACAAGTGCAAAAGTGGTTTCCTGCACCAACACAAGTGCGAAAAGTGGTTTTTCAACACTAACATAAGTGCGAAAAGTGGTTTTTCAACACTATCACAAGTGCAAAAAGTGTTTTTTCCACACTAATACAAGTGCAAAAGTGGTTTCATGCACCAACACAAGTGTGAAAAGTGGTTTTTCAACACTGACACAAGTGCGAAAAGTGGTTTTTCAACACTATCACAAGGGCAAAAAGTGTTTTTTCCACACTAATACAAGTGCAAAAGTGGTTTCCTGCAACAACACAAGTGCGAAAAGTGGTTTTTCAACACTAACACAAGTGCAAAAAGTGTTTTTTCCACACTAATGCAAGTGCAAAAGTGGTTTTTCAACACTAACACAAGTGCAAAAAGTGTTTTTTCCACACTAATTCAAGTGCAAAAGTGGTTTCCTGCACCAACACAAGTGCGAAAAGTGGTTTTTCAACACTAACACAAGTGCGAAAAGTGGTTTTTCAACACTAACACAAGTGCAAAAAGTGGTTTTTAAATGCTAACACAAGTGCGAAAAGTGTTTTTTCCACACTAATACAAGTGCAAAAGTGGTTTCCTGCACCAACACAAGTGCGAAAAGTGGTTTTTCAACACTAACACAAGTGCGAAAAGTGGTTACTCAACACTAACGCAAGTGCAAAAAGTGGTTTTTCCACACTAATACAAGTGCAAAAGTGGTTTCCTGCACCAACACAAGTGCGAAAAGTGGTTTTTCAACACCAACACAAGTGCAAAAAGTGGTTTTTCAACACTATCACAAGTGCAAAAAGTGTTTTTTCCACACTAATATAAGTGCAAAAGTGGTTTTTCAACACTAACACAAGTGCGAAAAGTGGTTTTTCACACTAACACAAGTGCGAAAAGTGGTTTTCCACACTAATACAAGTGCAAAAGTGGTTTCCTGCACAAACACAAGTGCGAAAAGTGGTTTTTCAACACTAACACAAGTGCGAAAAGTGGTTTTTCACACTAACACAAGTGCGAAAAGTGGTTTTCCACACTAATACAAGTGCAAAAGTGGTTTCCTGCACAAACACAAGTGCGAAAAGTGGTTTTTCAACACTAACACAAGTGCGAAAAGTGGTTTTTCACACTATCACAAGTGCAAAAAGTGTTTTTTCCACACTAATGCAAGTGCAAAAGTGGTTTTTCAACACTAACACAAGTGCGAAAAGTGGTTTTTCACACTAACACAAGTGCGAAAAGTGGTTTTCCACACTAATACAAGTGCAAAAGTGGTTTCCTGCACAAACACAAGTGCGAAAAGTGGTTTTTCAACACTAACACAAGTGCGAAAAGTGGTTTTTCAACACTACCACAAGTGCAAAAAGTGTTTTTTCCACACTAATACAAGTGCAAAAGTGGTTTTTCAACACTAACACAAGTGCGAAAAGTGGTTTTTCAACACTAGCACAAGTGCAAAAGTGGTTTTTCAACACTAACACAAGTGCGAAAGGTGGTTTTTCAACACTAACACAAGTGCGAAAAGTGGTTTTTCCACACTAATACAAGTGCAAAAGTGGTTTCCTGCACCAACACAAGTGCGAAAAGTGGTTTTTCAACACTAACATAAGTGCGAAAAGTGGTTTTTCAACACTATCACAAGTGCAAAAAGTGTTTTTTCCACACTAATACAAGTGCAAAAGTGGTTTCATGCACCAACACAAGTGTGAAAAGTGGTTTTTCAACACTGACACAAGTGCGAAAAGTGGTTTTTCAACACTATCACAAGGGCAAAAAGTGTTTTTTCCACACTAATACAAGTGCAAAAGTGGTTTCCTGCAACAACACAAGTGCGAAAAGTGGTTTTTCAACACTAACACAAGTGCAAAAAGTGTTTTTTCCACACTAATGCAAGTGCAAAAGTGGTTTCCTGCACCAACACAAGTGCGAAAAGTGGTTTTTCAACACTAACACAAGTGCGAAAAGTGGTTTTTCAACACTAACACAAGTGCAAAAAGTGGTTTTTAAATGCTAACACAAGTGCAAAAAGTATTTTTTCCACACTAATGCAAGTGCAAAAGTGGTTTTTCAACACTAACACAAGTGCGAAAAGTGGTTTTTCACACTAACACAAGTGCGAAAAGTGGTTTTCCACACTAATACAAGTGCAAAAGTGGTTTCCTGCACAAACACAAGTGCGAAAAGTGGTTTTTCAACACTAACACAAGTGCGAAAAGTGGTTTTTCAACACTATCACAAGTGCAAAAAGTGTTTTTTCCACACTAATGCAAGTGCAAAAGTGGTTTTTCAACACTAACACAAGTGCGAAAAGTGGTTTTTCACACTAACACAAGTGCGAAAAGTGGTTTTCCACACTAATACAAGTGCAAAAGTGGTTTCCTGCACAAACACAAGTGCGAAAAGTGGTTTTTCAACACTAACACAAGTGCGAAAAGTGGTTTTTCAACACTACCACAAGTGCAAAAAGTGTTTTTTCCACACTAATACAAGTGCAAAAGTGGTTTTTCAACACTAACACAAGTGCGAAAAGTGGTTTTTCAACACTAACACAAGTGCAAAAGTGGTTTTTCAACACTAACACAAGTGCGAAAAGTGGTTTTTCAACACTAACACAAGTGCGAAAAGTGGTTTTTCCACACTAATACAAGTGCAAAAGTGGTTTCCTGCACCAACACAAGTGCGAAAAGTGGTTTTTCAACACTAACATAAGTGCGAAAAGTGGTTTTTCAACACTATCACAAGTGCAAAAAGTGTTTTTTCCACACTAATACAAGTGCAAAAGTGGTTTCATGCACCAACACAAGTGTGAAAAGTGGTTTTTCAACACTGACACAAGTGCGAAAAGTGGTTTTTCAACACTATCACAAGGGCAAAAAGTGTTTTTTCCACACTAATACAAGTGCAAAAGTGGTTTCCTGCAACAACACAAGTGCGAAAAGTGGTTTTTCAACACTAACACAAGTGCAAAAAGTGTTTTTTTCCACACTAATGCAAGTGCAAAAGTGGTTTTTCAACACTAACACAAGTGCAAAAAGTGTTTTTTCCACACTAATTCAAGTGCAAAAGTGGTTTCCTGCACCAACACAAGTGCGAAAAGTGGTTTTTCAACACTAACACAAGTGCGAAAAGTGGTTTTTCAACACTAACACAAGTGCAAAAAGTGGTTTTTAAATGCTAACACAAGTGCGAAAAGTGTTTTTTCCACACTAATACAAGTGCAAAAGTGGTTTCCTGCACCAACACAAGTGCGAAAAGTGGTTTTTCAACACTAACACAAGTGCGAAAAGTGGTTACTCAACACTAACGCAAGTGCAAAAAGTGGTTTTTCCACACTAATACAAGTGCAAAAGTGGTTTCCTGCACCAACACAAGTGCGAAAAGTGGTTTTTCAACACCAACACAAGTGCAAAAAGTGGTTTTTCAACACTATCACAAGTGCAAAAAGTGTTTTTTCCACACTAATATAAGTGCAAAAGTGGTTTCCTGCACCAACACAAGTGCTAAAAGTGGTTTTTCAACACTAACACAAGTGCGAAAAGTGGTTTTTCAACACTAACACAAGTGCGAAAAGTGGTTTTTCCACACTAATACAAGTGCAAAAGTGGTTTCCTGCACCAACACAAGTGCGAAAAGTGGTTTTTCAACACTAACACAAGTGCGAAAAGTGGTTTTTCAACACTATCACAAGTGCAAAAAGTGTTTTTTCCACACTAATACAAGTGCAAAAGTGGTTTCCTGCACCAACACAAGTGCGAAAAGTGGTTTTTCAACACTAACACAAGTGCAAAAAGTGGTTTTTCAACACTAACACAAGTGCGAAAAGTGTTTTTTCCACACTAACACAAGTGCGAAAAGTGGTTTTTCCACACTAATACAAGTGCAAAAGTGTTTTCCTGCACCAACACAAGTGCGAAAAGTGGTTTTTCAACACTAACACAAGTGCGAAAAGTGGTTTTTCAACACTATCACAAGTGCAAAAAGTGTTTTTTCCACACTAATACAAGTGCAAATGTGGTTTCCTGCACCAACACAAGTGCGAAAAGTGGTTTTTCAACACTAACACAAGTGCGAAAGAGTGGTTTTTCAACACTAACACAAGTGTGAAAAGTGGTTTTTCAACACTAACACAAGTGCGAAAAGCGGTTTTTCCACACTAATACAAGTGCAAAAGTGGTTTCCTGCACCAACACGAGTGCGAAAAGTGGTTTTTCAACACTAACACAAGTGCAAAAAGTGGTTTTTCAACACTATCACAAGTGCAAAAAGTGTTTTTTCCACACTAATGCAAGTGCAAAAGTGGTTTTTCAACACTAACACAAGTGCGAAAAGTGGTTTTTCCACACTAATACAAATGCAAAAGTGGTTTCCTGCACCAACACAAGTGCGAAAAGTGGTTTCTCAACACTAACGCAAGGGTGAAAAGTGGTTTTTCAACACTAACACAAGTGCGAAAAGCGGTTTTTCCACACTAATACAAGTGCAAAAGTGGTTTCCTGCACCAACACGAGTGCGAAAAGTGGTTTTTCAACACTATCACAAGTGCAAAAAGTGTTTTTTCCACACTAATACAAGTGCAAAAGTGGTTTCATGCACCAACACAAGTGTGAAAAGTGGTTTTTCAACACTGACACAAGTGCGAAAAGTGGTTTTTCAACACTATCACAAGGGCAAAAAGTGTTTTTTCCACACTAATACAAGTGCAAAAGTGGTTTCCTGCAACAACACAAGTGCGAAAAGTGGTTTTTCAACACTAACACAAGTGCAAAAAGTGTTTTTTCCACACTAATGCAAGTGCAAAAGTGGTTTTTCAACACTAACACAAGTGCAAAAAGTGTTTTTTCCACACTAATTCAAGTGCAAAAGTGGTTTCCTGCACCAACACAAGTGCGAAAAGTGGTTTTTCAACACCAACACAAGTGCAAAAAGTGGTTTTTCAACACTATCACAAGTGCAAAAAGTGTTTTTTCCACACTAATATAAGTGCAAAAGTGGTTTTTCAACACTAACACAAGTGCGAAAAGTGGTTTTTCACACTAACACAAGTGCGAAAAGTGGTTTTCCACACTAATACAAGTGCAAAAGTGGTTTCCTGCACAAACACAAGTGCGAAAAGTGGTTTTTCAACACTAACACAAGTGCGAAAAGTGGTTTTTCACACTAACACAAGTGCGAAAAGTGGTTTTCCACACTAATACAAGTGCAAAAGTGGTTTCCTGCACAAACACAAGTGCGAAAAGTGGTTTTTCAACACTAACACAAGTGCGAAAAGTGGTTTTTCACACTATCACAAGTGCAAAAAGTGTTTTTTCCACACTAATGCAAGTGCAAAAGTGGTTTTTCAACACTAACACAAGTGCGAAAAGTGGTTTTTCACACTAACACAAGTGCGAAAAGTGGTTTTCCACACTAATACAAGTGCAAAAGTGGTTTCCTGCACAAACACAAGTGCGAAAAGTGGTTTTTCAACACTAACACAAGTGCGAAAAGTGGTTTTTCAACACTACCACAAGTGCAAAAAGTGTTTTTTCCACACTAATACAAGTGCAAAAGTGGTTTTTCAACACTAACACAAGTGCGAAAAGTGGTTTTTCAACACTAGCACAAGTGCAAAAGTGGTTTTTCAACACTAACACAAGTGCGAAAGGTGGTTTTTCAACACTAACACAAGTGCGAAAAGTGGTTTTTCCACACTAATACAAGTGCAAAAGTGGTTTCCTGCACCAACACAAGTGCGAAAAGTGGTTTTTCAACACTAACATAAGTGCGAAAAGTGGTTTTTCAACACTATCACAAGTGCAAAAAGTGTTTTTTCCACACTAATACAAGTGCAAAAGTGGTTTCATGCACCAACACAAGTGTGAAAAGTGGTTTTTCAACACTGACACAAGTGCGAAAAGTGGTTTTTCAACACTATCACAAGGGCAAAAAGTGTTTTTTCCACACTAATACAAGTGCAAAAGTGGTTTCCTGCAACAACACAAGTGCGAAAAGTGGTTTTTCAACACTAACACAAGTGCAAAAAGTGTTTTTTCCACACTAATGCAAGTGCAAAAGTGGTTTCCTGCACCAACACAAGTGCGAAAAGTGGTTTTTCAACACTAACACAAGTGCGAAAAGTGGTTTTTCAACACTAACACAAGTGCAAAAAGTGGTTTTTAAATGCTAACACAAGTGCAAAAAGTATTTTTTCCACACTAATGCAAGTGCAAAAGTGGTTTTTCAACACTAACACAAGTGCGAAAAGTGGTTTTTCACACTAACACAAGTGCGAAAAGTGGTTTTCCACACTAATACAAGTGCAAAAGTGGTTTCCTGCACAAACACAAGTGCGAAAAGTGGTTTTTCAACACTAACACAAGTGCGAAAAGTGGTTTTTCAACACTATCACAAGTGCAAAAAGTGTTTTTTCCACACTAATGCAAGTGCAAAAGTGGTTTTTCAACACTAACACAAGTGCGAAAAGTGGTTTTTCACACTAACACAAGTGCGAAAAGTGGTTTTCCACACTAATACAAGTGCAAAAGTGGTTTCCTGCACAAACACAAGTGCGAAAAGTGGTTTTTCAACACTAACACAAGTGCGAAAAGTGGTTTTTCAACACTACCACAAGTGCAAAAAGTGTTTTTTCCACACTAATACAAGTGCAAAAGTGGTTTTTCAACACTAACACAAGTGCGAAAAGTGGTTTTTCAACACTAACACAAGTGCAAAAGTGGTTTTTCAACACTAACACAAGTGCGAAAAGTGGTTTTTCAACACTAACACAAGTGCGAAAAGTGGTTTTTCCACACTAATACAAGTGCAAAAGTGGTTTCCTGCACCAACACAAGTGCGAAAAGTGGTTTTTCAACACTAACATAAGTGCGAAAAGTGGTTTTTCAACACTATCACAAGTGCAAAAAGTGTTTTTTCCACACTAATACAAGTGCAAAAGTGGTTTCATGCACCAACACAAGTGTGAAAAGTGGTTTTTCAACACTGACACAAGTGCGAAAAGTGGTTTTTCAACACTATCACAAGGGCAAAAAGTGTTTTTTCCACACTAATACAAGTGCAAAAGTGGTTTCCTGCAACAACACAAGTGCGAAAAGTGGTTTTTCAACACTAACACAAGTGCAAAAAGTGTTTTTTCCACACTAATGCAAGTGCAAAAGTGGTTTTTCAACACTAACACAAGTGCAAAAAGTGTTTTTTCCACACTAATTCAAGTGCAAAAGTGGTTTCCTGCACCAACACAAGTGCGAAAAGTGGTTTTTCAACACTAACACAAGTGCGAAAAGTGGTTTTTCAACACTAACACAAGTGCAAAAAGTGGTTTTTAAATGCTAACACAAGTGCGAAAAGTGTTTTTTCCACACTAATACAAGTGCAAAAGTGGTTTCCTGCACCAACACAAGTGCGAAAAGTGGTTTTTCAACACTAACACAAGTGCGAAAAGTGGTTACTCAACACTAACGCAAGTGCAAAAAGTGGTTTTTCCACACTAATACAAGTGCAAAAGTGGTTTCCTGCACCAACACAAGTGCGAAAAGTGGTTTTTCAACACCAACACAAGTGCAAAAAGTGGTTTTTCAACACTATCACAAGTGCAAAAAGTGTTTTTTCCACACTAATATAAGTGCAAAAGTGGTTTCCTGCACCAACACAAGTGCTAAAAGTGGTTTTTCAACACTAACACAAGTGCGAAAAGTGGTTTTTCAACACTAACACAAGTGCGAAAAGTGGTTTTTCCACACTAATACAAGTGCAAAAGTGGTTTCCTGCACCAACACAAGTGCGAAAAGTGGTTTTTCAACACTAACACAAGTGCGAAAAGTGGTTTTTCAACACTATCACAAGTGCAAAAAGTGTTTTTTCCACACTAATACAAGTGCAAAAGTGGTTTCCTGCACCAACACAAGTGCGAAAAGTGGTTTTTCAACACTAACACAAGTGCAAAAAGTGGTTTTTCAACACTAACACAAGTGCGAAAAGTGTTTTTTCCACACTAACACAAGTGCGAAAAGTGGTTTTTCCACACTAATACAAGTGCAAAAGTGTTTTCCTGCACCAACACAAGTGCGAAAAGTGGTTTTTCAACACTAACACAAGTGCGAAAAGTGGTTTTTCAACACTATCACAAGTGCAAAAAGTGTTTTTTCCACACTAATACAAGTGCAAATGTGGTTTCCTGCACCAACACAAGTGCGAAAAGTGGTTTTTCAACACTAACACAAGTGCGAAAAGTGGTTTTTCAACACTAACACAAGTGTGAAAAGTGGTTTTTCAACACTAACACAAGTGCGAAAAGCGGTTTTTCCACACTAATACAAGTGCAAAAGTGGTTTCCTGCACCAACACGAGTGCGAAAAGTGGTTTTTCAACACTAACACAAGTGCAAAAAGTGGTTTTTCAACACTATCACAAGTGCAAAAAGTGTTTTTTCCACACTAATGCAAGTGCAAAAGTGGTTTTTCAACACTAACACAAGTGCGAAAAGTGGTTTTTCCACACTAATACAAATGCAAAAGTGGTTTCCTGCACCAACACAAGTGCGAAAAGTGGTTTCTCAACACTAACGCAAGGGTGAAAAGTGGTTTTTCAACACTAACACAAGTGCGAAAAGCGGTTTTTCCACACTAATACAAGTGCAAAAGTGGTTTCCTGCACCAACACGAGTGCGAAAAGTGGTTTTTCAACACTATCACAAGTGCAAAAAGTGTTTTTTCCACACTAATACAAGTGCAAAAGTGGTTTCATGCACCAACACAAGTGTGAAAAGTGGTTTTTCAACACTGACACAAGTGCGAAAAGTGGTTTTTCAACACTATCACAAGGGCAAAAAGTGTTTTTTCCACACTAATACAAGTGCAAAAGTGGTTTCCTGCAACAACACAAGTGCGAAAAGTGGTTTTTCAACACTAACACAAGTGCAAAAAGTGTTTTTTCCACACTAATGCAAGTGCAAAAGTGGTTTTTCAACACTAACACAAGTGCAAAAAGTGTTTTTTCCACACTAATTCAAGTGCAAAAGTGGTTTCCTGCACCAACACAAGTGCGAAAAGTGGTTTTTCAACACTAACACAAGTGCGAAAAGTGGTTTTTCAACACTAACACAAGTGCAAAAAGTGGTTTTTCAACACTAACACAAGTGCAAAAAGTGTTTTTTCCACACTAATGCAAGTGCAAAAGTGGTTTTTCAACACTAACACAAGTGCAAAAAGTGTTTTTTCCACACTAATTCAAGTGCAAAAGTGGTTTCCTGCACCAACACAAGTGCGAAAAGTGGTTTTTCAACACTAACACAAGTGCGAAAAGTGGTTTTTCAACACTAACACAAGTGCAAAAAGTGGTTTTTAAATGCTAACACAAGTGCGAAAAGTGGTTTTTCAACACTAACACAAGTGCGAAAAGTGGTTTCTCAACACTAACGCAAGTGCAAAAAGTGGTTTGTCCACACTAATACAAGTGCAAAAGTGGTTTCCTGCACCAACACAAGTGCGAAAAGTGGTTTTTCAACACCAACACAAGTGCAAAAAGTGGTTTTTCAACACTATCACAAGTGCAAAAAGTGTTTTTTCCACACTAATATAAGTGCAAAAGTGGTTTCCTGCACCAACACAAGTGCTAAAAGTGGTTTTTCAACACTAACACAAGTGCGAAAAGTGGTTTTTCAACACTAACACAAGTGCGAAAAGTGGTTTTTCCACACTAATACAAGTGCAAAAGTGGTTTCCTGCACCAACACAAGTGCGAAAAGTGGTTTTTCAACACTAACACAAGTGCGAAAAGTGGTTTTTCAACACTATCACAAGTGCAAAAAGTGTTTTTTCCACACTAATACAAGTGCAAAAGTGGTTTCCTGCACCAACACAAGTGCGAAAAGTGGTTTTTCAACACTAACACAAGTGCAAAAAGTGGTTTTTCAACACTAACACAAGTGCGAAAAGTGTTTTTTCCACACTAACACAAGTGCGAAAAGTGGTTTTTCCACACTAATACAAGTGCAAAAGTGTTTTCCTGCACCAACACAAGTGCGAAAAGTGGTTTTTCAACACTAACACAAGTGCGAAAAGTGGTTTTTCAACACTATCACAAGTGCAAAAAGTGTTTTTTCCACACTAATACAAGTGCAAATGTGGTTTCCTGCACCAACACAAGTGCGAAAAGTGGTTTTTCAACACTAACACAAGTGCGAAAAGTGGTTTTTCAACACTAACACAAGTGTGAAAAGTGGTTTTTCAACACTAACACAAGTGCGAAAAGCGGTTTTTCCACACTAATACAAGTGCAAAAGTGGTTTCCTGCACCAACACGAGTGCGAAAAGTGGTTTTTCAACACTAACACAAGTGCAAAAAGTGGTTTTTCAACACTATCACAAGTGCAAAAAGTGTTTTTTCCACACTAATGCAAGTGCAAAAGTGGTTTTTCAACACTAACACAAGTGCGAAAAGTGGTTTTTCACACTAACACAAGTGCGAAAAGTGGTTTTCCACACTAATACAAGTGCAAAAGTGGTTTCCTGCACAAACACAAGTGCGAAAAGTGGTTTTTCAACACTAACACAAGTGCGAAAAGTGGTTTTTCACACTATCACAAGTGCAAAAAGTGTTTTTTCCACACTAATGCAAGTGCAAAAGTGGTTTTTCAACACTAACACAAGTGCGAAAAGTGGTTTTTCACACTAACACAAGTGCGAAAAGTGGTTTTCCACACTAATACAAGTGCAAAAGTGGTTTCCTGCACAAACACAAGTGCGAAAAGTGGTTTTTCAACACTAACACAAGTGCGAAAAGTGGTTTTTCAACACTACCACAAGTGCAAAAAGTGTTTTTTCCACACTAATACAAGTGCAAAAGTGGTTTTTCAACACTAACACAAGTGCGAAAAGTGGTTTTTCAACACTAACACAAGTGCAAAAGTGGTTTTTCAACACTAACACAAGTGCGAAAGGTGGTTTTTCAACACTAACACAAGTGCGAAAAGTGGTTTTTCCACACTAATACAAGTGCAAAAGTGGTTTCCTGCACCAACACAAGTGCGAAAAGTGGTTTTTCAACACTAACATAAGTGCGAAAAGTGGTTTTTCAACACTATCACAAGTGCAAAAAGTGTTTTTTCCACACTAATACAAGTGCAAAAGTGGTTTCATGCACCAACACAAGTGTGAAAAGTGGTTTTTCAACACTGACACAAGTGCGAAAAGTGGTTTTTCAACACTATCACAAGGGCAAAAAGTGTTTTTTCCACACTAATACAAGTGCAAAAGTGGTTTCCTGCAACAACACAAGTGCGAAAAGTGGTTTTTCAACACTAACACAAGTGCAAAAAGTGTTTTTTCCACACTAATGCAAGTGCAAAAGTGGTTTCCTGCACCAACACAAGTGCGAAAAGTGGTTTTTCAACACTAACACAAGTGCGAAAAGTGGTTTTTCAACACTAACACAAGTGCAAAAAGTGGTTTTTAAATGCTAACACAAGTGCGAAAAGTGTTTTTTCCACACTAATACAAGTGCAAAAGTGGTTTCCTGCACCAACACAAGTGCGAAAAGTGGTTTTTCAACACTAACACAAGTGCGAAAAGTGGTTTCTCAACACTAACGCAAGTGCAAAAAGTGGTTTTTCCACACTAATACAAGTGCAAAAGTGGTTTCCTGCACCAACACAAGTGCGAAAAGTGGTTTTTCAACACCAACACAAGTGCAAAAAGTGGTTTTTCAACACTATCACAAGTGCAAAAAGTGTTTTTTCCACACTAATATAAGTGCAAAAGTGGTTTCCTGCACCAACACAAGTGCGAAAAGTGGTTTTTCAACACCAACACAAGTGCAAAAAGTGGTTTTTCAACACTAACACAAGTGCAAAAAGTGTTTTTTCCACACTAATGCAAGTGCAAAAGTGGTTTTTCAACACTAACACAAGTGCGAAAAGTGGTTTTTCCACACTAATACAGATGCAAAAGTGGTTTCCTGCACCAACACAAGTGCGAAAAGTGGTTTCTCAACACTAACGCAAGTGCAAAAAGTGGTTTTTCCACACTAATACAAGTGCAAAAGTGGTTTCCTGCACCAACACAAGTGCGAAAAGTGGTTTTTCAACACCAACACAAGTGCAAAAAGTGGTTTTTCAACACTATCACAAGTGCAAAAAGTGTTTTTTCCACACTAATATAAGTGCAAAAGTGGTTTCCTGCACCAACACAAGTGCTAAAAGTGGTTTTTCAACACTAACACAAGTGCGAAAAGTGGTTTTTCAACACTAACACAAGTGCGAAAAGTGGTTTTTCCACACTAATACAAGTGCAAAAGTGGTTTCCTGCACCAACACAAGTGCGAAAAGTGGTTTTTCAACACTAACACAAGTGCGAAAAGTGGTTTTTCAACACTATCACAAGTGCAAAAAGTGTTTTTTCCACACTAATACAAGTGCAAAAGTGGTTTCCTGCACCAACACAAGTGCGAAAAGTGGTTTTTCAACACTACCACAAGTGCAAAAAGTGTTTTTTCCACACTAATACAAGTGCAAAAGTGGTTTTTCAACACTAACACAAGTGCGAAAAGTGGTTTTTCAACACTAACACAAGTGCAAAAGTGGTTTTTCAACACTAACACAAGTGCGAAAGGTGGTTTTTCAACACTAACACAAGTGCGAAAAGTGGTTTTTCCACACTAATACAAGTGCAAAAGTGGTTTCCTGCACCAACACAAGTGCGAAAAGTGGTTTTTCAACACTAACATAAGTGCGAAAAGTGGTTTTTCAACACTATCACAAGTGCAAAAAGTGTTTTTTCCACACTAATACAAGTGCAAAAGTGGTTTCATGCACCAACACAAGTGTGAAAAGTGGTTTTTCAACACTGACACAAGTGCGAAAAGTGGTTTTTCAACACTATCACAAGGGCAAAAAGTGTTTTTTCCACACTAATACAAGTGCAAAAGTGGTTTCCTGCAACAACACAAGTGCGAAAAGTGGTTTTTCAACACTAACACAAGTGCAAAAAGTGTTTTTTCCACACTAATGCAAGTGCAAAAGTGGTTTCCTGCACCAACACAAGTGCGAAAAGTGGTTTTTCAACACTAACACAAGTGCGAAAAGTGGTTTTTCAACACTAACACAAGTGCAAAAAGTGGTTTTTAAATGCTAACACAAGTGCGAAAAGTGTTTTTTCCACACTAATACAAGTGCAAAAGTGGTTTCCTGCACCAACACAAGTGCGAAAAGTGGTTTTTCAACACTAACACAAGTGCGAAAAGTGGTTTCTCAACACTAACGCAAGTGCAAAAAGTGGTTTTTCCACACTAATACAAGTGCAAAAGTGGTTTCCTGCACCAACACAAGTGCGAAAAGTGGTTTTTCAACACCAACACAAGTGCAAAAAGTGGTTTTTCAACACTATCACAAGTGCAAAAAGTGTTTTTTCCACACTAATATAAGTGCAAAAGTGGTTTCCTGCACCAACACAAGTGCGAAAAGTGGTTTTTCAACACCAACACAAGTGCAAAAAGTGGTTTTTCAACACTAACACAAGTGCAAAAAGTGTTTTTTCCACACTAATGCAAGTGCAAAAGTGGTTTTTCAACACTAACACAAGTGCGAAAAGTGGTTTTTCCACACTAATACAGATGCAAAAGTGGTTTCCTGCACCAACACAAGTGCGAAAAGTGGTTTCTCAACACTAACGCAAGTGCAAAAAGTGGTTTTTCCACACTAATACAAGTGCAAAAGTGGTTTCCTGCACCAACACAAGTGCGAAAAGTGGTTTTTCAACACCAACACAAGTGCAAAAAGTGGTTTTTCAACACTATCACAAGTGCAAAAAGTGTTTTTTCCACACTAATATAAGTGCAAAAGTGGTTTCCTGCACCAACACAAGTGCTAAAAGTGGTTTTTCAACACTAACACAAGTGCGAAAAGTGGTTTTTCAACACTAACACAAGTGCGAAAAGTGGTTTTTCCACACTAATACAAGTGCAAAAGTGGTTTCCTGCACCAACACAAGTGCGAAAAGTGGTTTTTCAACACTAACACAAGTGCGAAAAGTGGTTTTTCAACACTATCACAAGTGCAAAAAGTGTTTTTTCCACACTAATACAAGTGCAAAAGTGGTTTCCTGCACCAACACAAGTGCGAAAAGTGGTTTTTCAACACTAACACAAGTGCAAAAAGTGGTTTTTCAACACTAACACAAGTGCGAAAAGTGTTTTTTCCACACTAACATAAGTGCGAAAAGTGGTTTTTCCACACTAATACAAGTGCAAAAGTGTTTTCCTGCACCAACACAAGTGCGAAAAGTGGTTTTTCAACACTAACACAAGTGCGAAAAGTGGTTTTTCAACACTATCACAAGTGCAAAAAGTGTTTTTTCCACACTAATACAAGTGCAAATGTGGTTTCCTGCACCAACACAAGTGCGAAAAGTGGTTTTTCAACACTAACACAAGTGCGAAAAGTGGTTTTTCAACACTAACACAAGTGTGAAAAGTGGTTTTTCAACACTAACACAAGTGCGAAAAGCGGTTTTTCCACACTAATACAAGTGCAAAAGTGGTTTCCTGCACCAACACGAGTGCGAAAAGTGGTTTTTCAACACTAACACAAGTGCAAAAAGTGGTTTTTCAACACTATCACAAGTGCAAAAAGTGTTTTTTCCACACTAATGCAAGTGCAAAAGTGGTTTTTCAACACTAACACAAGTGCGAAAAGTGGTTTTTCACACTAACACAAGTGCGAAAAGTGGTTTTCCACACTAATACAAGTGCAAAAGTGGTTTCCTGCACAAACACAAGTGCGAAAAGTGGTTTTTCAACACTAACACAAGTGCGAAAAGTGGTTTTTCAACACTATCACAAGTGCAAAAAGTGTTTTTCCACACTAATGCAAGTGCAAAAGTGGTTTTTCAACACTAACACAAGTGCGAAAAGTGGTTTTTCACACTAACACAAGTGCGAAAAGTGGTTTTCCACACTAATACAAGTGCAAAAGTGGTTTCCTGCACAAACACAAGTGCGAAAAGTGGTTTTTCAACACTAACACAAGTGCGAAAAGTGGTTTTTCAACACTACCACAAGTGCAAAAAGTGTTTTTTCCACACTAATACAAGTGCAAAAGTGGTTTTTCAACACTAACACAAGTGCGAAAAGTGGTTTTTCAACACTAACACAAGTGCAAAAGTGGTTTTTCAACACTAACACAAGTGCGAAAAGTGGTTTTTCAACACTAACACAAGTGCGAAAAGTGGTTTTTCCACACTAATACAAGTGCAAAAGTGGTTTCCTGCACCAACACAAGTGCGAAAAGTGGTTTTTCAACACTAACATAAGTGCGAAAAGTAGTTTTTCAACACTATCACAAGTGCAAAAAGTGTTTTTTCCACACTAATACAAGTGCAAAAGTGGTTTCACATGCACCAACACAAGTGTGAAAAGTGGTTTTTCAACACTGACACAAGTGCGAAAAGTGGTTTTTCAACACTATCACAAGGGCAAAAAGTGTTTTTTCCACACTAATACAAGTGCAAAAGTGGTTTCCTGCAACAACACAAGTGCGAAAAGTGGTTTTTCAACACTAACACAAGTGCAAAAAGTGTTTTTTCCACACTAATGCAAGTGCAAAAGTGGTTTTTCAACACTAACACAAGTGCAAAAAGTGTTTTTTCCACACTAATTCAAGTGCAAAAGTGGTTTCCTGCACCAACACAAGTGCGAAAAGTGGTTTTTCAACACTAACACAAGTGCGAAAAGTGGTTTTTCAACACTAACACAAGTGCAAAAAGTGGTTTTTAAATGCTAACACAAGTGCGAAAAGTGTTTTTTCCACACTAATACAAGTGCAAAAGTGGTTTCCTGCACCAACACAAGTGCGAAAAGTGGTTTTTCAACACTAACACAAGTGCGAAAAGTGGTTTCTCAACACTAACGCAAGTGCAAAAAGTGGTTTTTCCACACTAATACAAGTGCAAAAGTGGTTTCCTGCACCAACACAGGTGCGAAAAGTGGTTTTTCAACACCAACACAAGTGCAAAAAGTGGTTTTTCAACACTATCACAAGTGCAAAAAGTGTTTTTTCCACACTAATATAAGTGCAAAAGTGGTTTCCTGCACCAACACAAGTGCTAAAAGTGGTTTTTCAACACTAACACAAGTGCGAAAAGTGGTTTTTCAACACTAACACAAGTGCGAAAAGTGGTTTTTCCACACTAATACAAGTGCAAAAGTGGTTTCCTGCACCAACACAAGTGCGAAAAGTGGTTTTTCAACACTAACACAAGTGCAAAAAGTGGTTTTTCAACACTATCACAAGTGCAAAAAGTGTTTTTTCCACACTAATACAAGTGCAAAAGTGGTTTCCTGCACCAACACAAGTGCGAAAAGTGGTTTTTCAACACTAACACAAGTGCAAAAAGTGGTTTTTCAACACTAACACAAGTGCGAAAAGTGTTTTTTCCACACTAACACAAGTGCGAAAAGTGGTTTTTCCACACTAATACAAGTGCAAAAGTGTTTTCCTGCACCAACACAAGTGCGAAAAGTGGTTTTTCAACACTAACACAAGTGCGAAAAGTGGTTTTTCAACACTATCACAAGTGCAAAAAGTGTTTTTTCCACACTAATACAAGTGCAAATGTGGTTTCCTGCACCAACACAAGTGCGAAAAGTGGTTTTTCAACACTAACACAAGTGCGAAAAGTGGTTTTTCAACACTAACACAAGTGTGAAAAGTGGTTTTTCAACACTAACACAAGTGCGAAAAGCGGTTTTTCCACACTAATACAAGTGCAAAAGTGGTTTCCTGCACCAACACGAGTGCGAAAAGTGGTTTTTCAACACTAACACAAGTGCAAAAAGTGGTTTTTCAACACTATCACAAGTGCAAAAAGTGTTTTTTCCACACTAATGCAAGTGCAAAAGTGGTTTTTCAACACTAACACAAGTGCGAAAAGTGGTTTTTCACACTAACACAAGTGCGAAAAGTGGTTTTCCACACTAATACAAGTGCAAAAGTGGTTTCCTGCACAAACACAAGTGCGAAAAGTGGTTTTTCAACACTAACACAAGTGCGAAAAGTGGTTTTTCAACACTACCACAAGTGCAAAAAGTGTTTTTTCCACACTAATACAAGTGCAAAAGTGGTTTTTCAACACTAACACAAGTGCGAAAAGTGGTTTTTCAACACTAACACAAGTGCGAAAAGTGGTTTTTCCACAATAATACAAGTGCAAAAGTGGTTTCCTGCACCAACACAAGTGCGAAAAGTGGTTTTTCAACACTAACACAAGTGCGAAAAGTGGTTTTTCAACACTATCACAAGTGCAAAAAGTGTTTTTTCCACACTAATACAAGTGCAAAAGTGGTTTTTCAACACTAACACAAGTGCAAAAAGTGTTTTTTCCACACTAATTCAAGTGCAAAAGTGGTTTCCTGCACCAACACAAGTGCGAAAAGTGGTTTTTCAACACTAACACAAGTGCGAAAAGTGGTTTTTCAATACTAACACAAGTGCGAAAAGTGGTTTTTCAACACTAACACAAGTGCAAAAAGTGTTTTTTCCACACTAATACAAGTGCAAAAGTGGTTTTTCAACACTAAAACAAGTGCGAAAAGTGGTTTTTCAACACTAACACAAGTGCAAAAAGTGGTTTTTCCACACTAATACAAGTGCAAAAGTGGTTTCCTGCACCAACACAAGTGCGAAAAGTGGTTTTTCAACACTAACATAAGTGCGAAAAGTGGTTTTTCAACACTATCACAAGTGCAAAAAGTGTTTTTTCCACACTAATACAAGTGCAAAAGTGGTTTCATGCACCAACACAAGTGTGAAAAGTGGTTTTTCAACACTGACACAAGTGCGAAAAGTGGTTTTTCAACACTATCACAAGGGCAAAAAGTGTTTTTTCCACACTAATACAAGTGCAAAAGTGGTTTCTTGCAACAACACAAGTGCGAAAAGTGGTTTTTCAACACTAACACAAGTGCAAAAAGTGTTTTTTCCACACTAATGCAAGTGCAAAAGTGGTTTTTCAACACTAACACAAGTGCAAAAAGTGTTTTTTCCACACTAATTCAAGTGCAAAAGTGGTTTCCTGCACCAACACAAGTGCGAAAAGTGGTTTTTCAACACTAACACAAGTGCGAAAAGTGGTTTTTCAACACTAACACAAGTGCAAAAAGTGGTTTTTAAATGCTAACACAAGTGCGAAAAGTGTTTTTTCCACACTAATACAAGTGCAAAAGTGGTTTCCTGCACCAACACAAGTGCGAAAAGTGGTTTTTCAACACTAACACAAGTGCGAAAAGTGGTTGCTCAACACTAACGCAAGTGCAAAAAGTGGTTTTTCCACACTAATACAAGTGCAAAAGTGGTTTCCTGCACCAACACAAGTGCGAAAAGTGGTTTTTCAACACCAACACAAGTGCAAAAAGTGGTTTTTCAACACTATCACAAGTGCAAAAAGTGTTTTTTCCACACTAATATAAGTGCAAAAGTGGTTTCCTGCACCAACACAAGTGCTAAAAGTGGTTTTTCAACACTAACACAAGTGCGAAAAGTGGTTTTTCAACACTAACACAAGTGCGAAAAGTGGTTTTCCACACTAATACAAGTGCAAAAGTGGTTTCCTGCACCAACACAAGTGCGAAAAGTGGTTTTTCAACACTAACACAAGTGCGAAAAGTGGTTTTTCAACACTATCACAAGTGCAAAAAGTGTTTTTTCCACACTAATACAAGTGCAAAAGTGGTTTCCTGCACCAACGCAAGTGCGAAAAGTGGTTTTTCAACACTAACACAAGTGCAAAAAGTGGTTTTTCAACACTAACACAAGTGCGAAAAGTGTATTTTCCACACTAACATAAGTGCGAAAAGTGGTTTTTCAACACTAACACAAGTGCGAAAAGTGTTTTTTCCACACTAATACAAGTGCAAAAGTGGTTTCCTGCACCAACACAAGTGCGAAAAGTGGTTTTTCAACACTAACACAAGTGCGAAAAGTGGTTTCTCAACACTAACGCAAGTGCAAAAAGTGGTTTTTCCACACTAATACAAGTGCAAAAGTGGTTTCCTGCACCAACACAAGTGTGAAAAGTGGTTTTTCAACACCAACACAAGTGCAAAAAGTGGTTTTTCAACACTATCACAAGTGCAAAAAGTGTTTTTTCCACACTAATATAAGTGCAAAAGTGGTTTCCTGCACCAACACAAGTGCTAAAAGTGGTTTTTCAACACTAACACAAGTGCGAAAAGTGGTTTTTCAACACTAACACAAGTGCGAAAAGTGGTTTTTCCACACTAATACAAGTGCAAAAGTGGTTTCCTGCACCAACACAAGTGCGAAAAGTGGTTTTTCAACACTAACACAAGTGCGAAAAGTGGTTTTTCAATACTATCACAAGTGCAAAAAGTGTTTTTTCCACACTAATACAAGTGCAAAAGTGGTTTCCTGCACCAACACAAGTGCGAAAAGTGGTTTTTCAACACTAACACAAGTGCAAAAAGTGGTTTTTCAACACTAACACAAGTGCGAAAAGTGTTTTTTCCACACTAACACAAGTGCGAAAAGTGGTTTTTCCACACTAATACAAGTGCAAAAGTGTTTTCCTGCACCAACACAAGTGCGAAAAGTGGTTTTTCAACACTAACACAAGTGCGAAAAGTGGTTTTTCAACACTATCACAAGTGCAAAAAGTGTTTTTTCCACACTAATACAAGTGCAAATGTGGTTTCCTGCACCAACACAAGTGCGAAAAGTGGTTTTTCAACACGAACACAAGTGCGAAAAGTGGTTTTTCAACACTAACACAAGTGTGAAAAGTGGTTTTTCAACACTAACACAAGTGCGAAAAGCGGTTTTTCCACACTAATACAAGTGCAAAAGTGGTTTCCTGCACCAACACGAGTGCGAAAAGTGGTTTTTCAACACTAACACAAGTGCAAAAAGTGGTTTTTCAACACTATCACAAGTGCAAAAAGTGTTTTTTCCACACTAATGCAAGTGCAAAAGTGGTTTTTCAACACTAACACAAGTGCGAAAAGTGGTTTTTCACACTAACACAAGTGCGAAAAGTGGTTTTCCACACTAATACAAGTGCAAAAGTGGTTTCCTGCACAAACACAAGTGCGAAAAGTGGTTTTTCAACACTAACACAAGTGCGAAAAGTGGTTTTTCAACACTATCACAAGTGCAAAAAGTGTTTTTCCACACTAATGCAAGTGCAAAAGTGGTTTTTCAACACTAACACAAGTGCGAAAAGTGGTTTTTCACACTAACACAAGTGCGAAAAGTGGTTTTCCACACTAATACAAGTGCAAAAGTGGTTTCCTGCACAAACACAAGTGCGAAAAGTGGTTTTTCAACACTAACACAAGTGCGAAAAGTGGTTTTTCAACACTACCACAAGTGCAAAAAGTGTTTTTTCCACACTAATACAAGTGCAAAAGTGGTTTTTCAACACTAACACAAGTGCGAAAAGTGGTTTTTCAACACTAACACAAGTGCAAAAGTGGTTTTTCAACACTAACACAAGTGCGAAAAGTGGTTTTTCAACACTAACACAAGTGCGAAAAGTGGTTTTTCCACACTAATACAAGTGCAAAAGTGGTTTCCTGCACCAACACAAGTGCGAAAAGTGGTTTTTCAACACTAACATAAGTGCGAAAAGTGGTTTTTCAACACTATCACAAGTGCAAAAAGTGTTTTTTCCACACTAATACAAGTGCAAAAGTGGTTTCATGCACCAACACAAGTGTGAAAAGTGGTTTTTCAACACTGACACAAGTGCGAAAAGTGGTTTTTCAACACTATCACAAGGGCAAAAAGTGTTTTTTCCACACTAATACAAGTGCAAAAGTGGTTTCCTGCAACAACACAAGTGCGAAAAGTGGTTTTTCAACACTAACACAAGTGCAAAAAGTGTTTTTTCCACACTAATGCAAGTGCAAAAGTGGTTTTTCAACACTAACACAAGTGCAAAAAGTGTTTTTTCCACACTAATTCAAGTGCAAAAGTGGTTTCCTGCACCAACACAAGTGCGAAAAGTGGTTTTTCAACACTAACACAAGTGCGAAAAGTGGTTTTTCAACACTAACACAAGTGCAAAAAGTGGTTTTTAAATGCTAACACAAGTGCGAAAAGTGTTTTTTCCACACTAATACAAGTGCAAAAGTGGTTTCCTGCACCAACACAAGTGCGAAAAGTGGTTTTTCAACACTAACACAAGTGCGAAAAGTGGTTTCTCAACACTAACGCAAGTGCAAAAAGTGGTTTTTCCACACTAATACAAGTGCAAAAGTGGTTTCCTGCACCAACACAGGTGCGAAAAGTGGTTTTTCAACACCAACACAAGTGCAAAAAGTGGTTTTTCAACACTATCACAAGTGCAAAAAGTGTTTTTTCCACACTAATATAAGTGCAAAAGTGGTTTCCTGCACCAACACAAGTGCTAAAAGTGGTTTTTCAACACTAACACAAGTGCGAAAAGTGGTTTTTCAACACTAACACAAGTGCGAAAAGTGGTTTTTCCACACCAATACAAGTGCAAAAGTGGTTTCCTGCACCAACACAAGTGCGAAAAGTGGTTTTTCAACACTAACACAAGTGCAAAAAGTGGTTTTTCAACACTATCACAAGTGCAAAAAGTGTTTTTTCCACACTAATACAAGTGCAAAAGTGGTTTCCTGCACCAACACAAGTGCGAAAAGTGGTTTTTCAACACTAACACAAGTGCAAAAAGTGGTTTTTCAACACTAACACAAGTGCGAAAAGTGTTTTTTCCACACTAACACAAGTGCGAAAAGTGGTTTTTCCACACTAATACAAGTGCAAAAGTGTTTTCCTGCACCAACACAAGTGCGAAAAGTGGTTTTTCAACACTAACACAAGTGCGAAAAGTGGTTTTTCAACACTATCACAAGTGCAAAAAGTGTTTTTTCCACACTAATACAAGTGCAAATGTGGTTTCCTGCACCAACACAAGTGCGAAAAGTGGTTTTTCAACACTAACACAAGTGCGAAAAGTGGTTTTTCAACACTAACACAAGTGTGAAAAGTGGTTTTTCAACACTAACACAAGTGAGAAAAGCGGTTTTTCCACACTAATACAAGTGCAAAAGTGGTTTCCTGCACCAACACGAGTGCGAAAAGTGGTTTTTCAACACTAACACAAGTGCAAAAAGTGGTTTTTCAACACTATCACAAGTGCAAAAAGTGTTTTTTCCACACTAATGCAAGTGCAAAAGTGGTTTTTCAACACTAACACAAGTGCGAAAAGTGGTTTTTCACACTAACACAAGTGCGAAAAGTGGTTTTCCACACTAATACAAGTGCAAAAGTGGTTTCCTGCACAAACACAAGTGCGAAAAGTGGTTTTTCAACACTAACACAAGTGCGAAAAGTGGTTTTTCAACACTACCACAAGTGCAAAAAGTGTTTTTTCCACACTAATACAAGTGCAAAAGTGGTTTTTCAACACTAACACAAGTGCGAAAAGTGGTTTTTCAACACTAACACAAGTGCGAAAAGTGGTTTTTCCACAATAATACAAGTGCAAAAGTGGTTTCCTGCACCAACACAAGTGCGAAAAGTGGTTTTTCAACACTAACACAAGTGCGAAAAGTGGTTTTTCAACACTATCACAAGTGCAAAAAGTGTTTTTTCCACACTAATACAAGTGCAAAAGTGGTTTTTCAACACTAACACAAGTGCAAAAAGTGTTTTTTCCACACTAATTCAAGTGCAAAAGTGGTTTCCTGCACCAACACAAGTGCGAAAAGTGGTTTTTCAACACTAACACAAGTGCGAAAAGTGGTTTTTCAATACTAACACAAGTGCGAAAAGTGGTTTTTCAACACTAACACAAGTGCAAAAAGTGTTTTTTCCACACTAATACAAGTGCAAAAGTGGTTTTTCAACACTAAAACAAGTGCGAAAAGTGGTTTTTCAACACTAACACAAGTGCAAAAAGTGGTTTTTCCACACTAATACAAGTGCAAAAGTGGTTTCCTGCACCAACACAAGTGCGAAAAGTGGTTTTTCAACACTAACATAAGTGCGAAAAGTGGTTTTTCAACACTATCACAAGTGCAAAAAGTGTTTTTTCCACACTAATACAAGTGCAAAAGTGGTTTCATGCACCAACACAAGTGTGAAAAGTGGTTTTTCAACACTGACACAAGTGCGAAAAGTGGTTTTTCAACACTATCACAAGGGCAAAAAGTGTTTTTTCCACACTAATACAAGTGCAAAAGTGGTTTCTTGCAACAACACAAGTGCGAAAAGTGGTTTTTCAACACTAACACAAGTGCAAAAAGTGTTTTTTCCACACTAATGCAAGTGCAAAAGTGGTTTTTCAACACTAACACAAGTGCAAAAAGTGTTTTTTCCACACTCATTCAAGTGCAAAAGTGGTTTCCTGCACCAACACAAGTGCGAAAAGTGGTTTTTCAACACTAACACAAGTGCGAAAAGTGGTTTTTCAACACTAACACAAGTGCAAAAAGTGGTTTTTAAATGCTAACACAAGTGCGAAAAGTGTTTTTTCCACACTAATACAAGTGCAAAAGTGGTTTCCTGCACCAACACAAGTGCGAAAAGTGGTTTTTCAACACTAACACAAGTGCGAAAAGTGGTTGCTCAACACTAACGCAAGTGCAAAAAGTGGTTTTTCCACACTAATACAAGTGCAAAAGTGGTTTCCTGCACCAACACAAGTGCGAAAAGTGGTTTTTCAACACCAACACAAGTGCAAAAAGTGGTTTTTCAACACTATCACAAGTGCAAAAAGTGTTTTTTCCACACTAATATAAGTGCAAAAGTGGTTTCCTGCACCAACACAAGTGCTAAAAGTGGTTTTTCAACACTAACACAAGTGCGAAAAGTGGTTTTTCAACACTAACACAAGTGCGAAAAGTGGTTTTCCACACTAATACAAGTGCAAAAGTGGTTTTTCCACACTAATACAAGTGCAAAAGTGTTTTCCTGCACCAACACAAGTGCGAAAAGTGGTTTTTCAACACTAACACAAGTGCGAAAAGTGGTTTTTCAACACTATCACAAGTGCAAAAAGTGTTTTTTCCACACTAATACAAGTGCAAATGTGGTTTCCTGCACCAACACAAGTGCGAAAAGTGGTTTTTCAACACTAACACAAGTGCGAAAAGTGGTTTTTCAACACTAACACAAGTGTGAAAAGTGGTTTTTCAACACTAACACAAGTGCGAAAAGCGGTTTTTCCACACTAATACAAGTGCAAAAGTGGTTTCCTGCACCAACACGAGTGCGAAAAGTGGTTTTTCAACACTAACACAAGTGCAAAAAGTGGTTTTTCAACACTATCACAAGTGCAAAAAGTGTTTTTTCCACACTAATGCAAGTGCAAAAGTGGTTTTTCAACACTAACACAAGTGCGAAAAGTGGTTTTTCACACTAACACAAGTGCGAAAAGTGGTTTTCCACACTAATACAAGTGCAAAAGTGGTTTCCTGCACAAACACAAGTGCGAAAAGTGGTTTTTCAACACTAACACAAGTGCGAAAAGTGGTTTTTCAACACTATCACAAGTGCAAAAAGTGTTTTTCCACACTAATGCAAGTGCAAAAGTGGTTTTTCAACACTAACACAAGTGCGAAAAGTGGTTTTTCACACTAACACAAGTGCGAAAAGTGGTTTTCCACACTAATACAAGTGCAAAAGTGGTTTCCTGCACAAACACAAGTGCGAAAAGTGGTTTTTCAACACTAACACAAGTGCGAAAAGTGGTTTTTCAACACTACCACAAGTGCAAAAAGTGTTTTTTCCACACTAATACAAGTGCAAAAGTGGTTTTTCAACACTAACACAAGTGCGAAAAGTGGTTTTTCAACACTAACACAAGTGCAAAAGTGGTTTTTCAACACTAACACAAGTGCGAAAAGTGGTTTTTCAACACTAACACAAGTGCGAAAAGTGGTTTTTCCACACTAATACAAGTGCAAAAGTGGTTTCCTGCACCAACACAAGTGCGAAAAGTGGTTTTTCAACACTAACATAAGTGCGAAAAGTAGTTTTTCAACACTATCACAAGTGCAAAAAGTGTTTTTTCCACACTAATACAAGTGCAAAAGTGGTTTCACATGCACCAACACAAGTGTGAAAAGTGGTTTTTCAACACTGACACAAGTGCGAAAAGTGGTTTTTCAACACTATCACAAGGGCAAAAAGTGTTTTTTCCACACTAATACAAGTGCAAAAGTGGTTTCCTGCAACAACACAAGTGCGAAAAGTGGTTTTTCAACACTAACACAAGTGCAAAAAGTGTTTTTTCCACACTAATGCAAGTGCAAAAGTGGTTTTTCAACACTAACACAAGTGCAAAAAGTGTTTTTTCCACACTAATTCAAGTGCAAAAGTGGTTTCCTGCACCAACACAAGTGCGAAAAGTGGTTTTTCAACACTAACACAAGTGCGAAAAGTGGTTTTTCAACACTAACACAAGTGCAAAAAGTGGTTTTTAAATGCTAACACAAGTGCGAAAAGTGTTTTTTCCACACTAATACAAGTGCAAAAGTGGTTTCCTGCACCAACACAAGTGCGAAAAGTGGTTTTTCAACACTAACACAAGTGCGAAAAGTGGTTTCTCAACACTAACGCAAGTGCAAAAAGTGGTTTTTCCACACTAATACAAGTGCAAAAGTGGTTTCCTGCACCAACACAGGTGCGAAAAGTGGTTTTTCAACACCAACACAAGTGCAAAAAGTGGTTTTTCAACACTATCACAAGTGCAAAAAGTGTTTTTTCCACACTAATATAAGTGCAAAAGTGGTTTCCTGCACCAACACAAGTGCTAAAAGTGGTTTTTCAACACTAACACAAGTGCGAAAAGTGGTTTTTCAACACTAACACAAGTGCGAAAAGTGGTTTTTCCACACTAATACAAGTGCAAAAGTGGTTTCCTGCACCAACACAAGTGCGAAAAGTGGTTTTTCAACACTAACACAAGTGCAAAAAGTGGTTTTTCAACACTATCACAAGTGCAAAAAGTGTTTTTTCCACACTAATACAAGTGCAAAAGTGGTTTCCTGCACCAACACAAGTGCGAAAAGTGGTTTTTCAACACTAACACAAGTGCAAAAAGTGGTTTTTCAACACTAACACAAGTGCGAAAAGTGTTTTTTCCACACTAACACAAGTGCGAAAAGTGGTTTTTCCACACTAATACAAGTGCAAAAGTGTTTTCCTGCACCAACACAAGTGCGAAAAGTGGTTTTTCAACACTAACACAAGTGCGAAAAGTGGTTTTTCAACACTATCACAAGTGCAAAAAGTGTTTTTTCCACACTAATACAAGTGCAAATGTGGTTTCCTGCACCAACACAAGTGCGAAAAGTGGTTTTTCAACACTAACACAAGTGCGAAAAGTGGTTTTTCAACACTAACACAAGTGTGAAAAGTGGTTTTTCAACACTAACACAAGTGCGAAAAGCGGTTTTTCCACACTAATACAAGTGCAAAAGTGGTTTCCTGCACCAACACGAGTGCGAAAAGTGGTTTTTCAACACTAACACAAGTGCAAAAAGTGGTTTTTCAACACTATCACAAGTGCAAAAAGTGTTTTTTCCACACTAATGCAAGTGCAAAAGTGGTTTTTCAACACTAACACAAGTGCGAAAAGTGGTTTTTCACACTAACACAAGTGCGAAAAGTGGTTTTCCACACTAATACAAGTGCAAAAGTGGTTTCCTGCACAAACACAAGTGCGAAAAGTGGTTTTTCAACACTAACACAAGTGCGAAAAGTGGTTTTTCAACACTACCACAAGTGCAAAAAGTGTTTTTTCCACACTAATACAAGTGCAAAAGTGGTTTTTCAACACTAACACAAGTGCGAAAAGTGGTTTTTCAACACTAACACAAGTGCGAAAAGTGGTTTTTCCACAATAATACAAGTGCAAAAGTGGTTTCCTGCACCAACACAAGTGCGAAAAGTGGTTTTTCAACACTAACACAAGTGCGAAAAGTGGTTTTTCAACACTATCACAAGTGCAAAAAGTGTTTTTTCCACACTAATACAAGTGCAAAAGTGGTTTTTCAACACTAACACAAGTGCAAAAAGTGTTTTTTCCACACTAATTCAAGTGCAAAAGTGGTTTCCTGCACCAACACAAGTGCGAAAAGTGGTTTTTCAACACTAACACAAGTGCGAAAAGTGGTTTTTCAATACTAACACAAGTGCGAAAAGTGGTTTTTCAACACTAACACAAGTGCAAAAAGTGTTTTTTCCACACTAATACAAGTGCAAAAGTGGTTTTTCAACACTAAAACAAGTGCGAAAAGTGGTTTTTCAACACTAACACAAGTGCAAAAAGTGGTTTTTCCACACTAATACAAGTGCAAAAGTGGTTTCCTGCACCAACACAAGTGCGAAAAGTGGTTTTTCAACACTAACATAAGTGCGAAAAGTGGTTTTTCAACACTATCACAAGTGCAAAAAGTGTTTTTTCCACACTAATACAAGTGCAAAAGTGGTTTCATGCACCAACACAAGTGTGAAAAGTGGTTTTTCAACACTGACACAAGTGCGAAAAGTGGTTTTTCAACACTATCACAAGGGCAAAAAGTGTTTTTTCCACACTAATACAAGTGCAAAAGTGGTTTCTTGCAACAACACAAGTGCGAAAAGTGGTTTTTCAACACTAACACAAGTGCAAAAAGTGTTTTTTCCACACTAATGCAAGTGCAAAAGTGGTTTTTCAACACTAACACAAGTGCAAAAAGTGTTTTTTCCACACTAATTCAAGTGCAAAAGTGGTTTCCTGCACCAACACAAGTGCGAAAAGTGGTTTTTCAACACTAACACAAGTGCGAAAAGTGGTTTTTCAACACTAACACAAGTGCAAAAAGTGGTTTTTAAATGCTAACACAAGTGCGAAAAGTGTTTTTTCCACACTAATACAAGTGCAAAAGTGGTTTCCTGCACCAACACAAGTGCGAAAAGTGGTTTTTCAACACTAACACAAGTGCGAAAAGTGGTTGCTCAACACTAACGCAAGTGCAAAAAGTGGTTTTTCCACACTAATACAAGTGCAAAAGTGGTTTCCTGCACCAACACAAGTGCGAAAAGTGGTTTTTCAACACCAACACAAGTGCAAAAAGTGGTTTTTCAACACTATCACAAGTGCAAAAAGTGTTTTTTCCACACTAATATAAGTGCAAAAGTGGTTTCCTGCACCAACACAAGTGCTAAAAGTGGTTTTTCAACACTAACACAAGTGCGAAAAGTGGTTTTTCAACACTAACACAAGTGCGAAAAGTGGTTTTCCACACTAATACAAGTGCAAAAGTGGTTTTCCTGCACCAACACAAGTGCGAAAAGTGGTTTTTCAACACTAACACAAGTGCGAAAAGTGGTTTTTCAACACTATCACAAGTGCAAAAAGTGTTTTTTCCACACTAATACAAGTGCAAAAGTGGTTTCCTGCACCAACGCAAGTGCGAAAAGTGGTTTTTCAACACTAACACAAGTGCAAAAAGTGGTTTTTCAACACTAACACAAGTGCGAAAAGTGTATTTTCCACACTAACATAAGTGCGAAAAGTGGTTTTTCAACACTAACACAAGTGCGAAAAGTGTTTTTTCCACACTAATACAAGTGCAAAAGTGGTTTCCTGCACCAACACAAGTGCGAAAAGTGGTTTTTCAACACTAACACAAGTGCGAAAAGTGGTTTCTCAACACTAACGCAAGTGCAAAAAGTGGTTTTTCCACACTAATACAAGTGCAAAAGTGGTTTCCTGCACCAACACAAGTGTGAAAAGTGGTTTTTCAACACCAACACAAGTGCAAAAAGTGGTTTTTCAACACTATCACAAGTGCAAAAAGTGTTTTTTCCACACTAATATAAGTGCAAAAGTGGTTTCCTGCACCAACACAAGTGCTAAAAGTGGTTTTTCAACACTAACACAAGTGCGAAAAGTGGTTTTTCAACACTAACACAAGTGCGAAAAGTGGTTTTTCCACACTAATACAAGTGCAAAAGTGGTTTCCTGCACCAACACAAGTGCGAAAAGTGGTTTTTCAACACTAACACAAGTGCGAAAAGTGGTTTTTCAATACTATCACAAGTGCAAAAAGTGTTTTTTCCACACTAATACAAGTGCAAAAGTGGTTTCCTGCACCAACACAAGTGCGAAAAGTGGTTTTTCAACACTAACACAAGTGCAAAAAGTGGTTTTTCAACACTAACACAAGTGCGAAAAGTGTTTTTTCCACACTAACACAAGTGCGAAAAGTGGTTTTTCCACACTAATACAAGTGCAAAAGTGTTTTCCTGCACCAACACAAGTGCGAAAAGTGGTTTTTCAACACTAACACAAGTGCGAAAAGTGGTTTTTCAACACTATCACAAGTGCAAAAAGTGTTTTTTCCACACTAATACAAGTGCAAATGTGGTTTCCTGCACCAACACAAGTGCGAAAAGTGGTTTTTCAACACGAACACAAGTGCGAAAAGTGGTTTTTCAACACTAACACAAGTGTGAAAAGTGGTTTTTCAACACTAACACAAGTGCGAAAAGCGGTTTTTCCACACTAATACAAGTGCAAAAGTGGTTTCCTGCACCAACACGAGTGCGAAAAGTGGTTTTTCAACACTAACACAAGTGCAAAAAGTGGTTTTTCAACACTATCACAAGTGCAAAAAGTGTTTTTTCCACACTAATGCAAGTGCAAAAGTGGTTTTTCAACACTAACACAAGTGCGAAAAGTGGTTTTTCACACTAACACAAGTGCGAAAAGTGGTTTTCCACACTAATACAAGTGCAAAAGTGGTTTCCTGCACAAACACAAGTGCGAAAAGTGGTTTTTCAACACTAACACAAGTGCGAAAAGTGGTTTTTCAACACTATCACAAGTGCAAAAAGTGTTTTTCCACACTAATGCAAGTGCAAAAGTGGTTTTTCAACACTAACACAAGTGCGAAAAGTGGTTTTTCACACTAACACAAGTGCGAAAAGTGGTTTTCCACACTAATACAAGTGCAAAAGTGGTTTCCTGCACAAACACAAGTGCGAAAAGTGGTTTTTCAACACTAACACAAGTGCGAAAAGTGGTTTTTCAACACTACCACAAGTGCAAAAAGTGTTTTTTCCACACTAATACAAGTGCAAAAGTGGTTTTTCAACACTAACACAAGTGCGAAAAGTGGTTTTTCAACACTAACACAAGTGCAAAAGTGGTTTTTCAACACTAACACAAGTGCGAAAAGTGGTTTTTCAACACTAACACAAGTGCGAAAAGTGGTTTTTCCACACTAATACAAGTGCAAAAGTGGTTTCCTGCACCAACACAAGTGCGAAAAGTGGTTTTTCAACACTAACATAAGTGCGAAAAGTGGTTTTTCAACACTATCACAAGTGCAAAAAGTGTTTTTTCCACACTAATACAAGTGCAAAAGTGGTTTCATGCACCAACACAAGTGTGAAAAGTGGTTTTTCAACACTGACACAAGTGCGAAAAGTGGTTTTTCAACACTATCACAAGGGCAAAAAGTGTTTTTTCCACACTAATACAAGTGCAAAAGTGGTTTCCTGCAACAACACAAGTGCGAAAAGTGGTTTTTCAACACTAACACAAGTGCAAAAAGTGTTTTTTCCACACTAATGCAAGTGCAAAAGTGGTTTTTCAACACTAACACAAGTGCAAAAAGTGTTTTTTCCACACTAATTCAAGTGCAAAAGTGGTTTCCTGCACCAACACAAGTGCGAAAAGTGGTTTTTCAACACTAACACAAGTGCGAAAAGTGGTTTTTCAACACTAACACAAGTGCAAAAAGTGGTTTTTAAATGCTAACACAAGTGCGAAAAGTGTTTTTTCCACACTAATACAAGTGCAAAAGTGGTTTCCTGCACCAACACAAGTGCGAAAAGTGGTTTTTCAACACTAACACAAGTGCGAAAAGTGGTTTCTCAACACTAACGCAAGTGCAAAAAGTGGTTTTTCCACACTAATACAAGTGCAAAAGTGGTTTCCTGCACCAACACAGGTGCGAAAAGTGGTTTTTCAACACCAACACAAGTGCAAAAAGTGGTTTTTCAACACTATCACAAGTGCAAAAAGTGTTTTTTCCACACTAATATAAGTGCAAAAGTGGTTTCCTGCACCAACACAAGTGCTAAAAGTGGTTTTTCAACACTAACACAAGTGCGAAAAGTGGTTTTTCAACACTAACACAAGTGCGAAAAGTGGTTTTTCCACACCAATACAAGTGCAAAAGTGGTTTCCTGCACCAACACAAGTGCGAAAAGTGGTTTTTCAACACTAACACAAGTGCAAAAAGTGGTTTTTCAACACTATCACAAGTGCAAAAAGTGTTTTTTCCACACTAATACAAGTGCAAAAGTGGTTTCCTGCACCAACACAAGTGCGAAAAGTGGTTTTTCAACACTAACACAAGTGCAAAAAGTGGTTTTTCAACACTAACACAAGTGCGAAAAGTGTTTTTTCCACACTAACACAAGTGCGAAAAGTGGTTTTTCCACACTAATACAAGTGCAAAAGTGTTTTCCTGCACCAACACAAGTGCGAAAAGTGGTTTTTCAACACTAACACAAGTGCGAAAAGTGGTTTTTCAACACTATCACAAGTGCAAAAAGTGTTTTTTCCACACTAATACAAGTGCAAATGTGGTTTCCTGCACCAACACAAGTGCGAAAAGTGGTTTTTCAACACTAACACAAGTGCGAAAAGTGGTTTTTCAACACTAACACAAGTGTGAAAAGTGGTTTTTCAACACTAACACAAGTGAGAAAAGCGGTTTTTCCACACTAATACAAGTGCAAAAGTGGTTTCCTGCACCAACACGAGTGCGAAAAGTGGTTTTTCAACACTAACACAAGTGCAAAAAGTGGTTTTTCAACACTATCACAAGTGCAAAAAGTGTTTTTTCCACACTAATGCAAGTGCAAAAGTGGTTTTTCAACACTAACACAAGTGCGAAAAGTGGTTTTTCACACTAACACAAGTGCGAAAAGTGGTTTTCCACACTAATACAAGTGCAAAAGTGGTTTCCTGCACAAACACAAGTGCGAAAAGTGGTTTTTCAACACTAACACAAGTGCGAAAAGTGGTTTTTCAACACTACCACAAGTGCAAAAAGTGTTTTTTCCACACTAATACAAGTGCAAAAGTGGTTTTTCAACACTAACACAAGTGCGAAAAGTGGTTTTTCAACACTAACACAAGTGCGAAAAGTGGTTTTTCCACAATAATACAAGTGCAAAAGTGGTTTCCTGCACCAACACAAGTGCGAAAAGTGGTTTTTCAACACTAACACAAGTGCGAAAAGTGGTTTTTCAACACTATCACAAGTGCAAAAAGTGTTTTTTCCACACTAATACAAGTGCAAAAGTGGTTTTTCAACACTAACACAAGTGCAAAAAGTGTTTTTTCCACACTAATTCAAGTGCAAAAGTGGTTTCCTGCACCAACACAAGTGCGAAAAGTGGTTTTTCAACACTAACACAAGTGCGAAAAGTGGTTTTTCAATACTAACACAAGTGCGAAAAGTGGTTTTTCAACACTAACACAAGTGCAAAAAGTGTTTTTTCCACACTAATACAAGTGCAAAAGTGGTTTTTCAACACTAAAACAAGTGCGAAAAGTGGTTTTTCAACACTAACACAAGTGCAAAAAGTGGTTTTTCCACACTAATACAAGTGCAAAAGTGGTTTCCTGCACCAACACAAGTGCGAAAAGTGGTTTTTCAACACTAACATAAGTGCGAAAAGTGGTTTTTCAACACTATCACAAGTGCAAAAAGTGTTTTTTCCACACTAATACAAGTGCAAAAGTGGTTTCATGCACCAACACAAGTGTGAAAAGTGGTTTTTCAACACTGACACAAGTGCGAAAAGTGGTTTTTCAACACTATCACAAGGGCAAAAAGTGTTTTTTCCACACTAATACAAGTGCAAAAGTGGTTTCTTGCAACAACACAAGTGCGAAAAGTGGTTTTTCAACACTAACACAAGTGCAAAAAGTGTTTTTTCCACACTAATGCAAGTGCAAAAGTGGTTTTTCAACACTAACACAAGTGCAAAAAGTGTTTTTTCCACACTCATTCAAGTGCAAAAGTGGTTTCCTGCACCAACACAAGTGCGAAAAGTGGTTTTTCAACACTAACACAAGTGCGAAAAGTGGTTTTTCAACACTAACACAAGTGCAAAAAGTGGTTTTTAAATGCTAACACAAGTGCGAAAAGTGTTTTTTCCACACTAATACAAGTGCAAAAGTGGTTTCCTGCACCAACACAAGTGCGAAAAGTGGTTTTTCAACACTAACACAAGTGCGAAAAGTGGTTGCTCAACACTAACGCAAGTGCAAAAAGTGGTTTTTCCACACTAATACAAGTGCAAAAGTGGTTTCCTGCACCAACACAAGTGCGAAAAGTGGTTTTTCAACACCAACACAAGTGCAAAAAGTGGTTTTTCAACACTATCACAAGTGCAAAAAGTGTTTTTTCCACACTAATATAAGTGCAAAAGTGGTTTCCTGCACCAACACAAGTGCTAAAAGTGGTTTTTCAACACTAACACAAGTGCGAAAAGTGGTTTTTCAACACTAACACAAGTGCGAAAAGTGGTTTTCCACACTAATACAAGTGCAAAAGTGGTTTCCTGCACCAACACAAGTGCGAAAAGTGGTTTTTCAACACTAACACAAGTGCGAAAAGTGGTTTTTCAACACTATCACAAGTGCAAAAAGTGTTTTTTCCACACTAATACAAGTGCAAAAGTGGTTTCCTGCACCAACGCAAGTGCGAAAAGTGGTTTTTCAACACTAACACAAGTGCAAAAAGTGGTTTTTCAACACTAACACGAGTGCGAAAAGTGTTTTTTCCACACTAACATAAGTGCGAAAAGTGGTTTTTCAACACTAACACAAGTGCGAAAAGTGTTTTTTCCACACTAATACAAGTGCAAAAGTGGTTTCCTGCACCAACACAAGTGCGAAAAGTGGTTTTTCAACACTAACACAAGTGCGAAAAGTGGTTTCTCAACACTAACGCAAGTGCAAAAAGTGGTTTTTCCACACTAATACAAGTGCAAAAGTGGTTTCCTGCACCAACACAAGTGTGAAAAGTGGTTTTTCAACACCAACACAAGTGCAAAAAGTGGTTTTTCAACACTATCACAAGTGCAAAAAGTGTTTTTTCCACACTAATATAAGTGCAAAAGTGGTTTCCTGCACCAACACAAGTGCTAAAAGTGGTTTTTCAACACTAACACAAGTGCGAAAAGTGGTTTTTCAACACTAACACAAGTGCGAAAAGTGGTTTTTCCACACTAATACAAGTGCAAAAGTGGTTTCCTGCACCAACACAAGTGCGAAAAGTGGTTTTTCAACACTAACACAAGTGCGAAAAGTGGTTTTTCAACACTATCACAAGTGCAAAAAGTGTTTTTTCCACACTAATACAAGTGCAAAAGTGGTTTCCTGCACCAACACAAGTGCGAAAAGTGGTTTTTCAACACTAACACAAGTGCAAAAAGTGGTTTTTCAACACTAACACAAGTGCGAAAAGTGTTTTTTCCACACTAACACAAGTGCGAAAAGTGGTTTTTCCACACTAATACAAGTGCAAAAGTGTTTTCCTGCACCAACACAAGTGCGAAAAGTGGTTTTTCAACACTAACACAAGTGCGAAAAGTGGTTTTTCAACACTATCACAAGTGCAAAAAGTGTATTTTCCACACTAATACAAGTGCAAATGTGGTTTCCTGCACCAACACAAGTGCGAAAAGTGGTTTTTCAACACGAACACAAGTGCGAAAAGTGGTTTTTCAACACTAACACAAGTGTGAAAAGTGGTTTTTCAACACTAACACAAGTGCGAAAAGCGGTTTTTCCACACTAATACAAGTGCAAAAGTGGTTTCCTGCACCAACACGAGTGCGAAAAGTGGTTTTTCAACACTAACACAAGTGCAAAAAGTGGTTTTTCAACACTATCACAAGTGCAAAAAGTGTTTTTTCCACACTAATGCAAGTGCAAAAGTGGTTTTTCAACACTAACACAAGTGCGAAAAGTGGTTTTTCACACTAACACAAGTGCGAAAAGTGGTTTTCCACACTAATACAAGTGCAAAAGTGGTTTCCTGCACAAACACAAGTGCGAAAAGTGGTTTTTCAACACTAACACAAGTGCGAAAAGTGGTTTTTCAACACTACCACAAGTGCAAAAAGTGTTTTTTCCACACTAATACAAGTGCAAAAGTGGTTTTTCAACACTAACACAAGTGCGAAAAGTGGTTTTTCAACACTAACACAAGTGCGAAAAGTGGTTTTTCCACAATAATACAAGTGCAAAAGTGGTTTCCTGCACCAACACAAGTGCGAAAAGTGGTTTTTCAACACTAACACAAGTGCGAAAAGTGGTTTTTCAACACTATCACAAGTGCAAAAAGTGTTTTTTCCACACTAATACAAGTGCAAAAGTGGTTTTTCAACACTAACACAAGTGCAAAAAGTGTTTTTTCCACACTAATTCAAGTGCAAAAGTGGTTTCCTGCACCAACACAAGTGCGAAAAGTGGTTTTTCAACACTAACACAAGTGCGAAAAGTGGTTTTTCAACACTAACACAAGTGCGAAAAGTGGTTTTTCAACACTAACACAAGTGCAAAAAGTGTTTTTTCCACACTAATACAAGTGCAAAAGTGGTTTTTCAACACTAACACAAGTGCGAAAAGTGGTTTTTCAACACTAACACAAGTGCGAAAAGTGGTTTTTCCACACTAATACAAGTGCAAAAGTGGTTTCCTGCACCAACACAAGTGCGAAAAGTGGTTTTTCAACACTAACATAAGTGCGAAAAGTGGTTTTTCAACACTATCACAAGTGCAAAAAGTGTTTTTTCCACACTAATACAAGTGCAAAAGTGGTTTCATGCACCAACACAAGTGTGAAAAGTGGTTTTTCAACACTGACACAAGTGCGAAAAGTGGTTTTTCAACACTATCACAAGGGCAAAAAGTGTTTTTTCCACACTAATACAAGTGCAAAAGTGGTTTCCTGCAACAACACAAGTGCGAAAAGTGGTTTTTCAACACTAACACAAGTGCAAAAAGTGTTTTTTCCACACTAATGCAAGTGCAAAAGTGGTTTTTCAACACTAACACAAGTGCAAAAAGTGTTTTTTCCACACTAATTCAAGTGCAAAAGTGGTTTCCTGCACCAACACAAGTGCGAAAAGTGGTTTTTCAACACTAACACAAGTTCGAAAAGTGGTTTTTCAACACTAACACAAGTGCAAAAAGTGGTTTTTAAATGCTAACACAAGTGCGAAAAGTGTTTTTTCCACACTAATACAAGTGCAAAAGTGGTTTCCTGCACCAACACAAGTGCGAAAAGTGGTTTTTCAACACTAACACAAGTGCGAAAAGTGGTTTCTCAACACTAACGCAAGTGCAAAAAGTGGTTTTTCCACACTAATACAAGTGCAAAAGTGGTTTCCTGCACCAACACAAGTGCGAAAAGTGGTTTTTCAACACCAACACAAGTGCAAAAAGTGGTTTTTCAACACTATCACAAGTGCAAAAAGTGTTTTTTCCACACTAATATAAGTGCAAAAGTGGTTTCCTGCACCAACACAAGTGCTAAAAGTGGTTTTTCAACACTAACACAAGTGCGAAAAGTGGTTTTTCAACACTAACACAAGTGCGAAAAGTGGTTTTTCCACACTAATACAAGTGCAAAAGTGGTTTCCTGCACCAACACAAGTGCGAAAAGTGGTTTTTCAACACTAACACAAGTGCGAAAAGTGGTTTTTCAACACTATCACAAGTGCAAAAAGTGTTTTTTCCACACTAATACAAGTGCAAAAGTGGTTTCCTGCACCAACACAAGTGTGAAAAGTGGTTTTTCAACACTAACACAAGTGCAAAAAGTGGTTTTTCAACACTAACACAAGTGCGAAAAGTGTTTTTTCCACACTAACATAAGTGCGAAAAGTGGTTTTTCCACACTAATACAAGTGCAAAAGTGTTTTCCTGCACCAACACAAGTGCGAAAAGTGGTTTTTCAACACTAACACAAGTGCGAAAAGTGGTTTTTCAACACTATCACAAGTGCAAAAAGTGTTTTTTCCACACTAATACAAGTGCAAATGTGGTTTCCTGCACCAACACAAGTGCGAAAAGTGGTTTTTCAACACTAACACAAGTGCGAAAAGTGGTTTTTCAACACTAACACAAGTGTGAAAAGTGGTTTTTCAACACTAACACAAGTGCGAAAAGCGGTTTTTCCACACTAATACAAGTGCAAAAGTGGTTTCCTGCACCAACACGAGTGCGAAAAGTGGTTTTTCAACACTATCACAAGTGCAAAAAGTGTTTTTTCCACACTAATACAAGTGCAAAAGTGGTTTCATGCACCAACACAAGTGTGAAAAGTGGTTTTTCAACACTGACACAAGTGCGAAAAGTGGTTTTTCAACACTATCACAAGGGCAAAAAGTGTTTTTTCCACACTAATACAAGTGCAAAAGTGGTTTCCTGCAACAACACAAGTGCGAAAAGTGGTTTTTCAACACTAACACAAGTGCAAAAAGTGTTTTTTCCACACTAATGCAAGTGCAAAAGTGGTTTTTCAACACTAACACAAGTGCAAAAAGTGTTTTTTCCACACTAATTCAAGTGCAAAAGTGGTTTCCTGCACCAACACAAGTGCGAAAAGTGGTTTTTCAACACTAACACAAGTGCGAAAAGTGGTTTTTCAACACTAACACAAGTGCAAAAAGTGGTTTTTAAATGCTAACACAAGTGCGAAAAGTGTTTTTTCCACACTAATACAAGTGCAAAAGTGGTTTCCTGCACCAACACAAGTGCGAAAAGTGGTTTTTCAACACTAACACAAGTGCGAAAAGTGGTTTCTCAACACTAACGCAAGTGCAAAAAGTGGTTTTTCCACACTAATACAAGTGCAAAAGTGGTTTCCTGCACCAACACAAGTGCGAAAAGTGGTTTTTCAACACCAACACAAGTGCAAAAAGTGGTTTTTCAACACTATCACAAGTGCAAAAAGTGTTTTTTCCACACTAATATAAGTGCAAAAGTGGTTTCCTGCACCAACACAAGTGCTAAAAGTGGTTTTTCAACACTAACACAAGTGCGAAAAGTGGTTTTTCAACACTAACACAAGTGCGAAAAGTGGTTTTTCCACACTAATACAAGTGCAAAAGTGGTTTCCTGCACCAACACAAGTGCGAAAAGTGGTTTTTCAACACTAACACAAGTGCGAAAAGTGGTTTTTCAACACTATCACAAGTGCAAAAAGTGTTTTTTCCACACTAATACAAGTGCAAAAGTGGTTTCCTGCACCAACACAAGTGCGAAAAGTGGTTTTTCAACACTAACACAAGTGCAAAAAGTGGTTTTTCAACACTAACACAAGTGCGAAAAGTGTTTTTTCCACACTAACACAAGTGCGAAAAGTGGTTTTTCCACACTAATACAAGTGCAAAAGTGTTTTCCTGCACCAACACAAGTGCGAAAAGTGGTTTTTCAACACTAACACAAGTGTGAAAAGTGGTTTTTCAACACTATCACAAGTGCAAAAAGTGTTTTTTCCACACTAATACAAGTGCAAATGTGGTTTCCTGCACCAACACAAGTGCGAAAAGTGGTTTTTCAACACTAACACAAGTGCGAAAAGCGGTTTTTCAACACTAACACAAGTGTGAAAAGTGGTTTTTCAACACTAACACAAGTGCGAAAAGCGGTTTTTCCACACTAATACAAGTGCAAAAGTGGTTTCCTGCACCAACACGAGTGCAAAAAGTGGTTTTTCAACACTATCACAAGTGCAAAAAGTGTTTTTTCCACACTAATGCAAGTGCAAAAGTGGTTTTTCAACACTAACACAAGTGCGAAAAGTGGTTTTTCACACTAACACAAGTGCGAAAAGTGGTTTTCCACACTAATACAAGTGCAAAAGTGGTTTCCTGCACAAACACAAGTGCGAAAAGTGGTTTTTCAACACTAACACAAGTGCGAAAAGTGGTTTTTCAACACTATCACAAGTGCAAAAAGTGTTTTTCCACACTAATGCAAGTGCAAAAGTGGTTTTTCAACACTAACACAAGTGCGAAAAGTGGTTTTTCACACTAACACAAGTGCGAAAAGTGGTTTTCCACACTAATACAAGTGCAAAAGTGATTTCCTGCACAAACGCAAGTGCGAAAAGTGGTTTTTCAACACTAACACAAGTGCGAAAAGTGGTTTTTCAACACTACCACAAGTGCAAAAAGTGTTTTTTCCACACTAATACAAGTGCAAAAGTGGTTTTTCAACACTAACACAAGTGCGAAAAGTGGTTTTTCAACACTAACACAAGTGCAAAAGTGGTTTTTCAACACTAACACAAGTGCGAAAAGTGGTTTTTCAACACTAACACAAGTGCGAAAAGTGGTTTTCCACACTAATACAAGTGCAAAAGTGGTTTCCTGCACCAACACAAGTGCGAAAAGTGGTTTTTCAACACTAACATAAGTGCGAAAAGTGGTTTTTCAACACTATCACAAGTGCAAAAAGTGTTTTTTCCACACTAATACAAGTGCAAAAGTGGTTTCATGCACCAACACAAGTGTGAAAAGTGGTTTTTCAACACTGACACAAGTGCGAAAAGTGGTTTTTCAACACTATCACAAGGGCAAAAAGTGTTTTTTCCACACTAATACAAGTGCAAAAGTGGTTTCCTGCAACAACACAAGTGCGAAAAGTGGTTTTTCAACACTAACACAAGTGCAAAAAGTGTTTTTTCCACACTAATGCAAGTGCAAAAGTGGTTTTTCAACACTAACACAAGTGCAAAAAGTGTTTTTTCCACACTAATTCAAGTGCAAAAGTGGTTTCCTGCACCAACACAAGTGCGAAAAGTGGTTTTTCCACACTAATGCAAGTGCAAAAGTGGTTTTTCAACACTAACACAAGTGCGAAAAGTGGTTTTTCACACTAACACAAGTGCGAAAAGTGGTTTTCCACACTAATACAAGTGCAAAAGTGGTTTCCTGCACAAACACAAGTGCGAAAAGTGGTTTTTCAACACTAACACAAGTGCGAAAAGTGGTTTTTCAACACTATCACAAGTGCAAAAAGTGTTTTTCCACACTAATGCAAGTGCAAAAGTGGTTTTTCAACACTAACACAAGTGCGAAAAGTGGTTTTTCACACTAACACAAGTGCGAAAAGTGGTTTTCCACACTAATACAAGTGCAAAAGTGGTTTCCTGCACAAACACAAGTGCGAAAAGTGGTTTTTCAACACTAACACAAGTGCGAAAAGTGGTTTTTCAACACTACCACAAGTGCAAAAAGTGTTTTTTCCACACTAATACAAGTGCAAAAGTGGTTTTTCAACACTAACACAAGTGCGAAAAGTGGTTTTTCAACACTAACACAAGTGCAAAAGTGGTTTTTCAACACTAACACAAGTGCGAAAAGTGGTTTTTCAACACTAACACAAGTGCGAAAAGTGGTTTTCCACACTAATACAAGTGCAAAAGTGGTTTCCTGCACCAACACAAGTGCGAAAAGTGGTTTTTCAACACTAACATAAGTGCGAAAATTGGTTTTTCAACACTATCACAAGTGCAAAAAGTGTTTTTTCCACACTAATACAAGTGCAAAAGTGGTTTCATGCACCAACACAAGTGTGAAAAGTGGTTTTTCAACACTGACACAAGTGCGAAAAGTGGTTTTTCAACACTATCACAAGGGCAAAAAGTGTTTTTTCCACACTAATACAAGTGCAAAAGTGGTTTCCTGCAACAACACAAGTGCGAAAAGTGGTTTTTCAACACTAACACAAGTGCGAAAAGCGGTTTTTCCACACTAATACAAGTGCAAAAGTGGTTTCCTGCACCAACACGAGTGCGAAAAGTGGTTTTTCAACACTATCACAAGTGCAAAAAGTGTTTTTTCCACACTAATACAAGTGCAAAAGTGGTTTCATGCACCAACACAAGTGTGAAAAGTGGTTTTTCAACACTGACACAAGTGCGAAAAGTGGTTTTTCAACACTATCACAAGGGCAAAAAGTGTTTTTTCCACACTAATACAAGTGCAAAAGTGGTTTCCTGCAACAACACAAGTGCGAAAAGTGGTTTTTCAACACTAACACAAGTGCAAAAAGTGTTTTTTCCACACTAATGCAAGTGCAAAAGTGGTTTTTCAACACTAACACAAGTGCAAAAAGTGTTTTTTCCACACTAATTCAAGTGCAAAAGTGGTTTCCTGCACCAACACAAGTGCGAAAAGTGGTTTTTCAACACTAACACAAGTGCGAAAAGTGGTTTTTCAACACTAACACAAGTGCAAAAAGTGGTTTTTAAATGCTAACACAAGTGCGAAAAGTGTTTTTTCCACACTAATACAAGTGCAAAAGTGGTTTCCTGCACCAACACAAGTGCGAAAAGTGGTTTTTCAACACTAACACAAGTGCGAAAAGTGGTTTCTCAACACTAACGCAAGTGCAAAAAGTGGTTTTTCCACACTAATACAAGTGCAAAAGTGGTTTCCTGCACCAACACAAGTGCGAAAAGTGGTTTTTCAACACCAACACAAGTGCAAAAAGTGGTTTTTCAACACTATCACAAGTGCAAAAAGTGTTTTTTCCACACTAATATAAGTGCAAAAGTGGTTTCCTGCACCAACACAAGTGCTAAAAGTGGTTTTTCAACACTAACACAAGTGCAAAAAGTGTTTTTTCCACACTAATGCAAGTGCAAAAGTGGTTTTTCAACACTAACACAAGTGCAAAAAGTGTTTTTTCCACACTAATTCAAGTGCAAAAGTGGTTTCCTGCACCAACACAAGTGCGAAAAGTGGTTTTTCCACACTAATGCAAGTGCAAAAGTGGTTTTTCAACACTAACACAAGTGCGAAAAGTGGTTTTTCACACTAACACAAGTGCGAAAAGTGGTTTTCCACACTAATACAAGTGCAAAAGTGGTTTCCTGCACAAACACAAGTGCGAAAAGTGGTTTTTCAACACTAACACAAGTGCGAAAAGTGGTTTTTCAACACTATCACAAGTGCAAAAAGTGTTTTTCCACACTAATGCAAGTGCAAAAGTGGTTTTTCAACACTAACACAAGTGCGAAAAGTGGTTTTTCACACTAACACAAGTGCGAAAAGTGGTTTTCCACACTAATACAAGTGCAAAAGTGGTTTCCTGCACAAACACAAGTGCGAAAAGTGGTTTTTCAACACTAACACAAGTGCGAAAAGTGGTTTTTCAACACTACCACAAGTGCAAAAAGTGTTTTTTCCACACTAATACAAGTGCAAAAGTGGTTTTTCAACACTAACACAAGTGCGAAAAGTGGTTTTTCAACACTAACACAAGTGCAAAAGTGGTTTTTCAACACTAACACAAGTGCGAAAAGTGGTTTTTCAACACTAACACAAGTGCGAAAAGTGGTTTTCCACACTAATACAAGTGCAAAAGTGGTTTCCTGCACCAACACAAGTGCGAAAAGTGGTTTTTCAACACTAACATAAGTGCGAAAATTGGTTTTTCAACACTATCACAAGTGCAAAAAGTGTTTTTTCCACACTAATACAAGTGCAAAAGTGGTTTCATGCACCAACACAAGTGTGAAAAGTGGTTTTTCAACACTGACACAAGTGCGAAAAGTGGTTTTTCAACACTATCACAAGGGCAAAAAGTGTTTTTTCCACACTAATACAAGTGCAAAAGTGGTTTCCTGCAACAACACAAGTGCGAAAAGTGGTTTTTCAACACTAACACAAGTGCGAAAAGCGGTTTTTCCACACTAATACAAGTGCAAAAGTGGTTTCCTGCACCAACACGAGTGCGAAAAGTGGTTTTTCAACACTATCACAAGTGCAAAAAGTGTTTTTTCCACACTAATACAAGTGCAAAAGTGGTTTCATGCACCAACACAAGTGTGAAAAGTGGTTTTTCAACACTGACACAAGTGCGAAAAGTGGTTTTTCAACACTATCACAAGGGCAAAAAGTGTTTTTTCCACACTAATACAAGTGCAAAAGTGGTTTCCTGCAACAACACAAGTGCGAAAAGTGGTTTTTCAACACTAACACAAGTGCAAAAAGTGTTTTTTCCACACTAATGCAAGTGCAAAAGTGGTTTTTCAACACTAACACAAGTGCAAAAAGTGTTTTTTCCACACTAATTCAAGTGCAAAAGTGGTTTCCTGCACCAACACAAGTGCGAAAAGTGGTTTTTCAACACTAACACAAGTGCGAAAAGTGGTTTTTCAACACTAACACAAGTGCAAAAAGTGGTTTTTAAATGCTAACACAAGTGCGAAAAGTGTTTTTTCCACACTAATACAAGTGCAAAAGTGGTTTCCTGCACCAACACAAGTGCGAAAAGTGGTTTTTCAACACTAACACAAGTGCGAAAAGTGGTTTCTCAACACTAACGCAAGTGCAAAAAGTGGTTTTTCCACACTAATACAAGTGCAAAAGTGGTTTCCTGCACCAACACAAGTGCGAAAAGTGGTTTTTCAACACCAACACAAGTGCAAAAAGTGGTTTTTCAACACTATCACAAGTGCAAAAAGTGTTTTTTCCACACTAATATAAGTGCAAAAGTGGTTTCCTGCACCAACACAAGTGCTAAAAGTGGTTTTTCAACACTAACACAAGTGCGAAAAGTGGTTTTTCAACACTAACACAAGTGCGAAAAGTGGTTTTTCCACACTAATACAAGTGCAAAAGTGGTTTCCTGCACCAACACAAGTGCGAAAAGTGGTTTTTCAACACTAACACAAGTGCGAAAAGTGGTTTTTCAACACTATCACAAGTGCAAAAAGTGTTTTTTCCACACTAATACAAGTGCAAAAGTGGTTTCCTGCACCAACACAAGTGCGAAAAGTGGTTTTTCAACACTAACACAAGTGCAAAAAGTGGTTTTTCAACACTAACACAAGTGCGAAAAGTGTTTTTTCCACACTAACACAAGTGCGAAAAGTGGTTTTTCCACACTAATACAAGTGCAAAAGTGTTTTCCTGCACCAACACAAGTGCGAAAAGTGGTTTTTCAACACTAACACAAGTGTGAAAAGTGGTTTTTCAACACTATCACAAGTGCAAAAAGTGTTTTTTCCACACTAATACAAGTGCAAATGTGGTTTCCTGCACCAACACAAGTGCGAAAAGTGGTTTTTCAACACTAACACAAGTGCGAAAAGCGGTTTTTCAACACTAACACAAGTGTGAAAAGTGGTTTTTCAACACTAACACAAGTGCGAAAAGCGGTTTTTCCACACTAATACAAGTGCAAAAGTGGTTTCCTGCACCAACACGAGTGCAAAAAGTGGTTTTTCAACACTATCACAAGTGCAAAAAGTGTTTTTTCCACACTAATGCAAGTGCAAAAGTGGTTTTTCAACACTAACACAAGTGCGAAAAGTGGTTTTTCACACTAACACAAGTGCGAAAAGTGGTTTTCCACACTAATACAAGTGCAAAAGTGGTTTCCTGCACAAACACAAGGGCGAAAAGTGGTTTTTCAACACTAACACAAGTGCGAAAAGTGGTTTTTCAACACTATCACAAGTGCAAAAAGTGTTTTTCCACACTAATGCAAGTGCAAAAGTGGTTTTTCAACACTAACACAAGTGCGAAAAGTGGTTTTTCACACTAACACAAGTGCGAAAAGTGGTTTTCCACACTAATACAAGTGCAAAAGTGATTTCCTGCACAAACGCAAGTGCGAAAAGTGGTTTTTCAACACTAACACAAGTGCGAAAAGTGGTTTTTCAACACTACCACAAGTGCAAAAAGTGTTTTTTCCACACTAATACAAGTGCAAAAGTGGTTTTTCAACACTAACACAAGTGCGAAAAGTGGTTTTTCAACACTAACACAAGTGCAAAAGTGGTTTTTCAACACTAACACAAGTGCGAAAAGTGGTTTTTCAACACTAACACAAGTGCGAAAAGTGGTTTTCCACACTAATACAAGTGCAAAAGTGGTTTCCTGCACCAACACAAGTGCGAAAAGTGGTTTTTCAACACTAACATAAGTGCGAAAAGTGGTTTTTCAACACTATCACAAGTGCAAAAAGTGTTTTTTCCACACTAATACAAGTGCAAAAGTGGTTTCATGCACCAACACAAGTGTGAAAAGTGGTTTTTCAACACTGACACAAGTGCGAAAAGTGGTTTTTCAACACTATCACAAGGGCAAAAAGTGTTTTTTCCACACTAATACAAGTGCAAAAGTGGTTTCCTGCAACAACACAAGTGCGAAAAGTGGTTTTTCAACACTAACACAAGTGCAAAAAGTGTTTTTTCCACACTAATGCAAGTGCAAAAGTGGTTTTTCAACACTAACACAAGTGCAAAAAGTGTTTTTTCCACACTAATTCAAGTGCAAAAGTGGTTTCCTGCACCAACACAAGTGCGAAAAGTGGTTTTTCCACACTAATGCAAGTGCAAAAGTGGTTTTTCAACACTAACACAAGTGCGAAAAGTGGTTTTTCACACTAACACAAGTGCGAAAAGTGGTTTTCCACACTAATACAAGTGCAAAAGTGGTTTCCTGCACAAACACAAGTGCGAAAAGTGGTTTTTCAACACTAACACAAGTGCGAAAAGTGGTTTTTCAACACTATCACAAGTGCAAAAAGTGTTTTTCCACACTAATGCAAGTGCAAAAGTGGTTTTTCAACACTAACACAAGTGCGAAAAGTGGTTTTTCACACTAACACAAGTGCGAAAAGTGGTTTTCCACACTAATACAAGTGCAAAAGTGGTTTCCTGCACAAACACAAGTGCGAAAAGTGGTTTTTCAACACTAACACAAGTGCGAAAAGTGGTTTTTCAACACTACCACAAGTGCAAAAAGTGTTTTTTCCACACTAATACAAGTGCAAAAGTGGTTTTTCAACACTAACACAAGTGCGAAAAGTGGTTTTTCAACACTAACACAAGTGCAAAAGTGGTTTTTCAACACTAACACAAGTGCGAAAAGTGGTTTTTCAACACTAACACAAGTGCGAAAAGTGGTTTTCCACACTAATACAAGTGCAAAAGTGGTTTCCTGCACCAACACAAGTGCGAAAAGTGGTTTTTCAACACTAACATAAGTGCGAAAATTGGTTTTTCAACACTATCACAAGTGCAAAAAGTGTTTTTTCCACACTAATACAAGTGCAAAAGTGGTTTCATGCACCAACACAAGTGTGAAAAGTGGTTTTTCAACACTGACACAAGTGCGAAAAGTGGTTTTTCAACACTATCACAAGGGCAAAAAGTGTTTTTTCCACACTAATACAAGTGCAAAAGTGGTTTCCTGCAACAACACAAGTGCGAAAAGTGGTTTTTCAACACTAACACAAGTGCAAAAAGTGTTTTTTCCAAACTAATGCAAGTGCAAAAGTGGTTTTTCAACACTAACACAAGTGCAAAAAGTGTTTTTTCCACACTAATTCAAGTGCAAAAGTGGTTTCCTGCACCAACACAAGTGCGAAAAGTGGTTTTTCAACACTAACACAAGTGCGAAAAGTGGTTTTTCAACACTAACACAAGTGCAAAAAGTGGTTTTTAAATGCTAACACAAGTGCGAAAAGTGTTTTTTCCACACTAATACAAGTGCAAAAGTGGTTTCCTGCACCAACACAAGTGCGAAAAGTGGTTTTTCAACACTAACACAAGTGCGAAAAGTGGTTTCTCAACACTAACGCAAGTGCAAAAAGTGTTTTTTCCACACTAATACAAGTGCAAAAGTGGTTTCCTGCACCAACACAAGTGCGAAAAGTGGTTTTTCAACACCAACACAAGTGCAAAAAGTGGTTTTTCAACACTATCACAAGTGCAAAAAGTGTTTTTTCCACACTAATATAAGTGCAAAAGTGGTTTCCTGCACCAACACAAGTGCTAAAAGTGGTTTTTCAACACTAACACAAGTGCGAAAAGTGGTTTTTCAACACTAACACAAGTGCGAAAAGTGGTTTTTCCACACTAATACAAGTGCAAAAGTGGTTTCCTGCACCAACACAAGTGCGAAAAGTGGTTTTTCAACACTAACACAAGTGCGAAAAGTGGTTTTTCAACACTATCACAAGTGCAAAAAGTGTTTTGTCCACACTAATACAAGTGCAAAAGTGGTTTCCTGCACCAACACAAGTGCGAAAAGTGGTTTTTCAACACTAACACAAGTGCAAAAAGTGGTTTTTCAACACTAACACAAGTGCGAAAAGTGTTTTTTCCACACTAACACAAGTGCGAAAAGTGGTTTTTCCACACTAATACAAGTGCAAAAGTGTTTTCCTGCACCAACACAAGTGCGAAAAGTGGTTTTTCAACACTAACACAAGTGCGAAAAGTGGTTTTTCAACACTATCACAAGTGCAAAAAGTGTTTTTTCCACACTAATACAAGTGCAAATGTGGTTTCCTGCACCAACACAAGTGCGAAAAGTGGTTTTTCAACACTAACACAAGTGCAAAAAGTGGTTTTTCAACACTAACACAAGTGTGAAAAGTGGTTTTTCAACACTAACACAAGTGCGAAAAGCGGTTTTTGCACAATAATACAAGTGCAAAAGTGGTTTCCTGCACCAACACGAGTGCGAAAAGTGGTTTTTCAACACTAACACAAGTGCAAAAAGTGGTTTTTCAACACTATCACAAGTGCAAAAAGTGTTTTTTCCACACTAATGCAAGTGCAAAAGTGGTTTTTCAACACTAACACAAGTGCGAAAAGTGGTTTTTCCACACTAATACAAATGCAAAAGTGGTTTCCTGCACCAACACAAGTGCGAAAAGTGGTTTCTCAACACTAACGCAAGTGCAAAAAGTGGTTTTTCCACACTAATACAAGTGCAAAAGTGGTTTCCTGCACCAACACAAGTGCGAAAAGTGGTTTTTCAACACCAACACAAGTGCAAAAAGTGGTTTTTCAACACTATCACAAGTGCAAAAAGTGTTTTTTCCACACTAATATAAGTGCAAAAGTGGTTTCCTGCACCAACACAAGTGCTAAAAGTGGTTTTTCAACACTAACACAAGTGCGAAAAGTGGTTTTTCAACACTAACACAAGTGCGAAAAGTGGTTTTTCCACACTAATACAAGTGCAAAAGTGGTTTCCTGCACCAACACAAGTGCGAAAAGTGGTTTTTCAACACTAACACAAGTGCGAAAAGTGGTTTTTCAACACTATCACAAGTGCAAAAAGTGTTTTTTCCACACTAATACAAGTGCAAAAGTGGTTTCCTGCACCAACACAAGTGCGAAAAGTGGTTTTTCAACACTAACACAAGTGCAAAAAGTGGTTTTTCAACACTAACACAAGTGCGAAAAGTGTTTTTTCCACACTAACATAAGTGCGAAAAGTGGTTTTTCCACACTAATACAAGTGCAAAAGTGTTTTCCTGCACCAACACAAGTGCGAAAAGTGGTTTTTCAACACTAACACAAGTGCGAAAAGTGGTTTTTCAACACTATCACAAGTGCAAAAAGTGTTTTTTCCACACTAATACAAGTGCAAATGTGGTTTCCTGCACCAACACAAGTGCGAAAAGTGGTTTTTCAACACTAACACAAGTGCGAAAAGTGGTTTTTCAACACTAACACAAGTGTGAAAAGTGGTTTTTCAACACTAACACAAGTGCGAAAAGCGGTTTTTCCACACTAATACAAGTGCAAAAGTGGTTTCCTGCACCAACACGAGTGCGAAAAGTGGTTTTTCAACACTAACACAAGTGCAAAAAGTGGTTTTTCAACACTATCACAAGTGCAAAAAGTGTTTTTTCCACACTAATGCAAGTGCAAAAGTGGTTTTTCAACACTAACACAAGTGCGAAAAGTGGTTTTTCACACTAACACAAGTGCGAAAAGTGGTTTTCCACACTAATACAAGTGCAAAAGTGGTTTCCTGCACAAACACAAGTGCGAAAAGTGGTTTTTCAACACTAACACAAGTGCGAAAAGTGGTTTTTCAACACTATCACAAGTGCAAAAAGTGTTTTTTCCACACTAATGCAAGTGCAAAAGTGGTTTTTCAACACTAACACAAGTGCGAAAAGTGGTTTTTCACACTAACACAAGTGCGAAAAGTGGTTTTCCACACTAATACAAGTGCAAAAGTGGTTTCCTGCACCAACACAAGTGCGAAAAGTGGTTTTTCAACACTAACATAAGTGCGAAAAGTGGTTTTTCAACACTATCACAAGTGCAAAAAGTGTTTTTTCCACACTAATACAAGTGCAAATGTGGTTTCCTGCACCAACACAAGTGCGAAAAGTGGTTTTTCAACACTAACACAAGTGCGAAAAGCGGTTTTTCAACACTAACACAAGTGTGAAAAGTGGTTTTTCAACACTAACACAAGTGCGAAAAGCGGTTTTTCCACACTAATACAAGTGCAAAAGTGGTTTCCTGCACCAACACGAGTGCAAAAAGTGGTTTTTCAACACTATCACAAGTGCAAAAAGTGTTTTTTCCACACTAATGCAAGTGCAAAAGTGGTTTTTCAACACTAACACAAGTGCGAAAAGTGGTTTTTCACACTAACACAAGTGCGAAAAGTGGTTTTCCACACTAATACAAGTGCAAAAGTGGTTTCCTGCACAAACACAAGTGCGAAAAGTGGTTTTTCAACACTAACACAAGTGCGAAAAGTGGTTTTTCAACACTATCACAAGTGCAAAAAGTGTTTTTCCACACTAATGCAAGTGCAAAAGTGGTTTTTCAACACTAACACAAGTGCGAAAAGTGGTTTTTCACACTAACACAAGTGCGAAAAGTGGTTTTCCACACTAATACAAGTGCAAAAGTGGTTTCCTGCACAAACACAAGTGCGAAAAGTGGTTTTTCAACACTAACACAAGTGCGAAAAGTGGTTTTTCAACACTACCACAAGTGCAAAAAGTGTTTTTTCCACACTAATACAAGTGCAAAAGTGGTTTTTCAACACTAACACAAGTGCGAAAAGTGGTTTTTCAACACTAACACAAGTGCAAAAGTGGTTTTTCAACACTAACACAAGTGCGAAAAGTGGTTTTTCAACACTAACACAAGTGCGAAAAGTGGTTTTTCCACACTAATACAAGTGCAAAAGTGGTTTCCTGCACCAACACAAGTGCGAAAAGTGGTTTTTCAACACTAACATAAGTGCGAAAAGTGGTTTTTCAACACTATCACAAGTGCAAAAAGTGTTTTTTCCACACTAATACAAGTGCAAAAGTGGTTTCATGCACCAACACAAGTGTGAAAAGTGGTTTTTCAACACTGACACAAGTGCGAAAAGTGGTTTTTCAACACTATCACAAGGGCAAAAAGTGTTTTTTCCACACTAATACAAGTGCAAAAGTGGTTTCCTGCAACAACACAAGTGCGAAAAGTGGTTTTTCAACACTAACACAAGTGCAAAAAGTGTTTTTTCCACACTAATGCAAGTGCAAAAGTGGTTTTTCAACACTAACACAAGTGCAAAAAGTGTTTTTTCCACACTAATTCAAGTGCAAAAGTGGTTTCCTGCACCAACACAAGTGCGAAAAGTGGTTTTTCAACACTAACACAAGTGCGAAAAGTGGTTTTTCAACACTAACACAAGTGCAAAAAGTGGTTTTTAAATGCTAACACAAGTGCGAAAAGTGTTTTTTCCACACTAATACAAGTGCAAAAGTGGTTTCCTGCACCAACACAAGTGCGAAAAGTGGTTTTTCAACACTAACACAAGTGCAAAAAGTGTTTTTTCCACACTAATGCAAGTGCAAAAGTGGTTTTTCAACACTAACACAAGTGCGAAAAGTGGTTTCTCAACACTAACGCAAGTGCAAAAAGTGGTTTTTCCACACTAATACAAGTGCAAAAGTGGTTTCCTGCACCAACACAAGTGCGAAAAGTGGTTTTTCAACACCAACACAAGTGCAAAAAGTGGTTTTTCAACACTATCACAAGTGCAAAAAGTGTTTTTTCCACACTAATATAAGTGCAAAAGTGGTTTCCTGCACCAACACAAGTGCGAAAAGTGGTTTTTCAACACTAACACAAGTGCGAAAAGTGGTTTTTCAACACTATCACAAGTGCAAAAAGTGTTTTTTCCACACTAATACAAGTGCAAAAGTGGTTTCCTGCACCAACACAAGTGCGAAAAGTGGTTTTTCAACACTAACACAAGTGCAAAAAGTGGTTTTTCAACACTAACACAAGTGCGAAAAGTGTTTTTTCCACACTAACACAAGTGCGAAAAGTGGTTTTTCCACACTAATACAAGTGCAAAAGTGTTTTCCTGCACCAACACAAGTGCGAAAAGTGGTTTTTCAACACTAACACAAGTGCGAAAAGTGGTTTTTCAACACTATCACAAGTGCAAAAAGTGTTTTTTCCACACTAATACAAGTGCAAATGTGGTTTCCTGCACCAACACAAGTGCGAAAAGTGGTTTTTCAACACTAACACAAGTGCGAAAAGTGGTTTTTCAACACTAACACAAGTGTGAAAAGTGGTTTTTCAACACTAACACAAGTGCGAAAAGCGGTTTTTGCACAATAATACAAGTGCAAAAGTGGTTTCCTGCACCAACACGAGTGCGAAAAGTGGTTTTTCAACACTAACACAAGTGCAAAAAGTGGTTTTTCAACACTATCACAAGTGCAAAAAGTGTTTTTTCCACACTAATGCAAGTGCAAAAGTGGTTTTTCAACACTAACACAAGTGCGAAAAGTGGTTTTTCCACACTAATACAAATGCAAAAGTGGTTTCCTGCACCAACACAAGTGCGAAAAGTGGTTTCTCAACACTAACGCAAGTGCAAAAAGTGTTTTTTCCACACTAATACAAGTGCAAAAGTGGTTTCCTGCACCAACACAAGTGCGAAAAGTGGTTTTTCAACACCAACACAAGTGCAAAAAGTGGTTTTTCAACACTATCACAAGTGCAAAAAGTGTTTTTTCCACACTAATATAAGTGCAAAAGTGGTTTCCTGCACCAACACAAGTGCTAAAAGTGGTTTTTCAACACTAACACAAGTGCGAAAAGTGGTTTTTCAACACTAACACAAGTGCGAAAAGTGGTTTTTCCACACTAATACAAGTGCAAAAGTGGTTTCCTGCACCAACACAAGTGCGAAAAGTGGTTTTTCAACACTAACACAAGTGCGAAAAGTGGTTTTTCAACACTATCACAAGTGCAAAAAGTGTTTTTTCCACACTAATACAAGTGCAAAAGTGGTTTCCTGCACCAACACAAGTGCGAAAAGTGGTTTTTCAACACTAACACAAGTGCAAAAAGTGGTTTTTCAACACTAACACAAGTGCGAAAAGTGTTTTTTCCACACTAACATAAGTGCGAAAAGTGGTTTTTCCACACTAATACAAGTGCAAAAGTGTTTTCCTGCACCAACACAAGTGCGAAAAGTGGTTTTTCAACACTAACACAAGTGCGAAAAGTGGTTTTTCAACACTATCACAAGTGCAAAAAGTGTTTTTTCCACACTAATACAAGTGCAAATGTGGTTTCCTGCACCAACACAAGTGCGAAAAGTGGTTTTTCAACACTAACACAAGTGCGACAAGTGGTTTTTCAACACTAACACAAGTGTGAAAAGTGGTTTTTCAACACTAACACAAGTGCGAAAAGCGGTTTTTCCACACTAATACAAGTGCAAAAGTGGTTTCCTGCACCAACACGAGTGCGAAAAGTGGTTTTTCAACACTAACACAAGTGCAAAAAGTGGTTTTTCAACACTATCACAAGTGCAAAAAGTGTTTTTTCCACACTAATGCAAATGCAAAAGTGGTTTTTCAACACTAACACAAGTGCGAAAAGTGGTTTTTCACACTAACACAAGTGCGAAAAGTGGTTTTCCACACTAATACAAGTGCAAAAGTGGTTTCCTGCACAAACACAAGTGCGAAAAGTGGTTTTTCAACACTAACACAAGTGCGAAAAGTGGTTTTTCAACACTATCACAAGTGCAAAAAGTGTTTTTTCCACACTAATGCAAGTGCAAAAGTGGTTTTTCAACACTAACACAAGTGCGAAAAGTGGTTTTTCACACTAACACAAGTGCGAAAAGTGGTTTTCCACACTAATACAAGTGCAAAAGTGGTTTCCTGCACCAACACAAGTGCGAAAAGTGGTTTTTCAACACTAACATAAGTGCGAAAAGTGGTTTTTCAACACTAACACAAGTGCAAAAAGTGGTTTTTCAACACTAACACAAGTGCAAAAAGTGGTTTTTAAATGCTAACACAAGTGCGAAAAGTGTTTTTTCCACACTAATACAAGTGCAAAAGTGGTTTCCTGCACCAACACAAGTGCGAAAAGTGGTTTTTCAACACTAACACAAGTGCAAAAAGTGTTTTTTCCACACTAATGCAAGTGCAAAAGTGGTTTTTCAACACTAACACAAGTGCGAAAAGTGGTTTCTCAACACTAACGCAAGTGCAAAAAGTGGTTTTTCCACACTAATACAAGTGCAAAAGTGGTTTCCTGCACCAACACAAGTGCGAAAAGTGGTTTTTCAACACCAACACAAGTGCAAAAAGTGGTTTTTCAACACTATCACAAGTGCAAAAAGTGTTTTTTCCACACTAATATAAGTGCAAAAGTGGTTTCCTGCACCAACACAAGTGCGAAAAGTGGTTTTTCAACACTAACACAAGTGCGAAAAGTGGTTTTTCAACACTATCACAAGTGCAAAAAGTGTTTTTTCCACACTAATACAAGTGCAAAAGTGGTTTCCTGCACCAACACAAGTGCGAAAAGTGGTTTTTCAACACTAACACAAGTGCAAAAAGTGGTTTTTCAACACTAACACAAGTGCGAAAAGTGTTTTTTCCACACTAACACAGGTGCGAAAAGTGGTTTTTCCACACTAATACAAGTGCAAAAGTGTTTTCCTGCACCAACACAAGTGCGAAAAGTGGTTTTTCAACACTAACACAAGTGCGAAAAGTGGTTTTTCAACACTATCACAAGTGCAAAAAGTGTTTTTTCCACACTAATACAAGTGCAAATGTGGTTTCCTGCACCAACACAAGTGCGAAAAGTGGTTTTTCAACACTAACACAAGTGCGAAAAGTGGTTTTTCAACACTAACACAAGTGTGAAAAGTGGTTTTTCAACACTAACACAAGTGCGAAAAGCGGTTTTTGCACAATAATACAAGTGCAAAAGTGGTTTCCTGCACCAACACGAGTGCGAAAAGTGGTTTTTCAACACTAACACAAGTGCAAAAAGTGGTTTTTCAACACTATCACAAGTGCAAAAAGTGTTTTTTCCACACTAATGCAAGTGCAAAAGTGGTTTTTCAACACTAACACAAGTGCGAAAAGTGGTTTTTCCACACTAATACAAATGCAAAAGTGGTTTCCTGCACCAACACAAGTGCGAAAAGTGGTTTCTCAACACTAACGCAAGTGCAAAAAGTGTTTTTTCCACACTAATACAAGTGCAAAAGTGGTTTCCTGCACCAACACAAGTGCGAAAAGTGGTTTTTCAACACCAACACAAGTGCAAAAAGTGGTTTTTCAACACTATCACAAGTGCAAAAAGTGTTTTTTTCCACACTAATATAAGTGCAAAAGTGGTTTCCTGCACCAACACAAGTGCTAAAAGTGGTTTTTCAACACTAACACAAGTGCGAAAAGTGGTTTTTCAACACTAACACAAGTGCGAAAAGTGGTTTTTCCACACTAATACAAGTGCAAAAGTGGTTTCCTGCACCAACACAAGTGCGAAAAGTGGTTTTTCAACACTAACACAAGTGCGAAAAGTGGTTTTTCAACACTATCACAAGTGCAAAAAGTGTTTTTTCCACACTAATACAAGTGCAAAAGTGGTTTCCTGCACCAACACAAGTGCGAAAAGTGGTTTTTCAACACTAACACAAGTGCAAAAAGTGGTTTTTCAACACTAACACAAGTGCGAAAAGTGTTTTTTCCACACTAACATAAGTGCGAAAAGTGGTTTTTCCACACTAATACAAGTGCAAAAGTGTTTTCCTGCACCAACACAAGTGCGAAAAGTGGTTTTCAACACTAACACAAGTGCGAAAAGTGGTTTTTCAACACTATCACAAGTGCAAAAAGTGTTTTTTCCACACTAATACAAGTGCAAATGTGGTTTCCTGCACCAACACAAGTGCGAAAAGTGGTTTTTCAACACTAACACAAGTGCGACAAGTGGTTTTTCAACACTAACACAAGTGTGAAAAGTGGTTTTTCAACACTAACACAAGTGCGAAAAGCGGTTTTTCCACACTAATACAAGTGCAAAAGTGGTTTCCTGCACCAACACGAGTGCGAAAAGTGGTTTTTCAACACTAACACAAGTGCAAAAAGTGGTTTTTCAACACTATCACAAGTGCAAAAAGTGTTTTTTCCACACTAATGCAAATGCAAAAGTGGTTTTTCAACACTAACACAAGTGCGAAAAGTGGTTTTTCACACTAACACAAGTGCGAAAAGTGGTTTTCCACACTAATACAAGTGCAAAAGTGGTTTCCTGCACAAACACAAGTGCGAAAAGTGGTTTTTCAACACTAACACAAGTGCGAAAAGTGGTTTTTCAACACTATCACAAGTGCAAAAAGTGTTTTTTCCACACTAATGCAAGTGCAAAAGTGGTTTTTCAACACTAACACAAGTGCGAAAAGTGGTTTTTCACACTAACACAAGTGCGAAAAGTGGTTTTCCACACTAATACAAGTGCAAAAGTGGTTTCCTGCACCAACACAAGTGCGAAAAGTGGTTTTTCAACACTAACATAAGTGCGAAAAGTGGTTTTTCAACACTATCACAAGTGCAAAAAGTGTTTTTTCCACACTAATACAAGTGCAAAAGTGGTTTCATGCACCAACACAAGTGTGAAAAGTGGTTTTTCAACACTGACACAAGTGCGAAAAGTGGTTTTTCAACACTATCACAAGGGCAAAAAGTGTTTTTTCAACACTAATACAAGTGCAAAAGTGGTTTCCTGCAACAACACAAGTGCGAAAAGTGGTTTTTCAACACTAACACAAGTGCAAAAAGTGTTTTTTCCACACTAATGCAAGTGCAAAAGTGGTTTTTCAACACTAACACAAGTGCAAAAAGTGTTTTTTCCACACTAATTCAAGTGCAAAAGTGGTTTCCTGCACCAACACAAGTGCGAAAAGTGGTTTTTCAACACTAACACAAGTGCGAAAAGTGGTTTTTCAACACTAACACAAGTGCAAAAAGTGGTTTTTAAATGCTAACACAAGTGCGAAAAGTGTTTTTTCCACACTAATACAAGTGCAAAAGTGGTTTCCTGCACCAACACAAGTGCGAAAAGTGGTTTTTCAACACTAACACAAGTGCGAAAAGTGGTTTCTCAACACTAACGCAAGTGCAAAAAGTGGTGTTTCCACACTAATACAAGTGCAAAAGTGGTTTCCTGCACCAACACAAGTGCGAAAAGTGGTTTTTCAACACCAACACAAGTGCAAAAAGTGGTTTTTCAACACTATCACAAGTGCAAAAAGTGTTTTTTCCACACTAATATAAGTGCAAAAGTGGTTTCCTGTACCAACACAAGTGCTAAAAGTGGTTTTTCAACACTAACACAAGTGCGCAAAGTGGTTTTTCAACACTAACACAAGTGCGAAAAGTGGTTTTTCCACACTAATACAAGTGCAAAAGTGGTTTCCTGCACCAACACAAGTGCGAAAAGTGGTTTTTCAACACTAACACAAGTGCGAAAAGTGGTTTTTCAACACTATCACAAGTGCAAAAAGTGTTTTTTCCACACTAATACAAGTGCAAAAGTGGTTTCCTGCACCAACACAAGTGCGAAAAGTGGTTTTTCAACACTAACACAAGTGCAAAAAGTGGTTTTTCAACACTAACACAAGTGCGAAAAGTGTTTTTTCCACACTAACACAAGTGCGAAAAGTGGTTTTTCCACACTAATACAAGTGCAAAAGTGTTTTCCTGCACCAACACAAGTGCAAATGTGGTTTCCTGCACCAACACAAGTGCGAAAAGTGGTTTTTCAACACTAACACAAGTGCGAAAAGTGGTTTTTCAACACTAACACAAGTGTGAAAAGTGGTTTTTCAACACTAACACAAGTGCGAAAAGCGGTTTTTCCACACTAATACAAGTGCAAAAGTGGTTTCCTGCACCAACACGAGTGCTAAAAGTGGTTTTTCAACACTAACACAAGTGCAAAAAGTGGTTTTTCAACACTATCACAAGTGCAAAAAGTGTTTTTTCCACACTAATGCAAGTGCAAAAGTGGTTTTTCAACACTAACACAAGTGCGAAAAGTGGTTTTTCACACGAACACAAGTGCGAAAAGTGGTTTTCCACACTAATACAAGTGCAAAAGTGGTTTCCTGCACAAACACAAGTGCGAAAAGTGGTTTTTCAACACTAACACAAGTGCGAAAAGTGGTTTTTCCACACTAATACAAGTGCAAAAGTGGTTTCCTGCACAAACACAAGTGCGAAAAGTGGTTTTTCAACACTAACACAAGTGCGAAAAGTGGTTTTTCAACACTAACACAAGTGCGAAAAGTGGTTTTTCAACACTAACACAAGTGCGAAAAGTGGTTTTTCCACACTAATACAAGTGCAAAAGTGGTTTCCTGCACAAACACAAGTGCGAAAAGTGGTTTTTCAACACTAACACAAGTGCGAAAAGTGGTTTTTCAACACTACCACAAGTGCAAAAAGTCTTTTTTCCACACTAACACAAGTGCAAAAGTGGTTTTTCAACATTAACACAAGTGCGAAAAGTGGTTTTTCCACAATAATACAAGTGCAAAAGTGGTTTCCTGCACCAACACAAGTGCGAAAAGTGGTTTTTCAACACTAACACAAGTGCGAAAAGTGGTTTTTCAACACTATCACAAGTGTAAAAAGTGTTTTTTCCACACTAATACAAGTGCAAAAGTGGTTTTTCAACACTAACACAAGTGCAAAAAGTGTTTTTTCCACACTAATTCAAGTGCAAAAGTGGTTTCCTGCACCAACACAAGTGCGAAAAGTGGTTTTTCAACACTAACACAAGTGCGAAAAGTGGTTTTTCAACACTAACACAAGTGCGAAAAGTGGTTTTTCAACACTAACACAAGTGCGAAAAGTGGTTTTTCCACACTAATACAAGTGCAAAAGTGGTTTCCTGCACCAACAAAAGTGCGAAATGTGGTTTTTCAACACTAACACAAGTGCGAAAAGTGGTTTTTCAACACTATAACAAGTGCAAAAAGTGTTTTTTCCACACTAATACAAGTGCAAAAAGTGGTTTTTCAACACTAACACAAGTGCGAAAAGTGGTTTTTCAACACTAACACAAGTGCGAAAAGTGGTTTTTCCACACTAATACATGTGCAAAATTGGTTTCCTGCACCAACACAGTGCGAAAAGTGGTTTTCCACACTAATACAAGTGCAAAAGTGGTTTCCTGCACCAACACAAGTGCGAAAAGTGGTTTTTCAACACTAACACAAGTGCGAAAAGTGGTTTTTCAACACTATCACAAGTGCAAAAAGTGTTTTTTCCACACTAATACAAGTGCAAAAGTGGTTTCCTGCACCAACACAAGTGCGAAAAGTGGTTTTTCAACACTAACACAAGTGCGAAAAGTGGTTTTTCAACACTAACACAAGTGTGAAAAGTGGTTTTTCAACACTATCACAAGTGCAAAAAGTGTTTTTTCCACACTAATACAAGTGCAAAAGTGGTTTTTCAACACTAACGCAAGTGCAAAAAGTGGTTTTTCAACACTAACACAAGTGCGAAAAGTGGTTTTTCCACACTAATACAAGTGCAAAAGTGGTTTCCTGCACCAACACAAGTGCGAAAAGTGGTTTTTCAACACTAACATAAGTGCGAAAAGTGGTTTTCCAACACTATCACAAGTGCAAAAAGTGTTTTTTCCACACTAATACAAGTGCAAAAGTGGTTTCATGCACCAACACAAGTGCGAAAAGTGGTTTTTCAACACTGACACAAGTGCGAAAAGTGGTTTTTCAACTCTATCACAAGGGCAAAAAGTGTTTTTTTCACACTAATACAAGTGCAAAAGTGGTTTCCTGCAACAACACAAGTGCGAAAAGTGGTTTTTCAACACTAACACAAGTGCGAAAAGTGGTTTCTCAACACTAACACAAGTGCGAAAAGTGGTTTTTCCACACTAGTGTAGCAGCATAGCAAACCTGTTGTGCATTTTGTGATACAAGCACCAAATTTGGCACAAATGTACATTAATATGTTGCGAACATTTTCAGATAGTGGGCCACTTGAAATTCCGTAATTTTTTTTTCAAATTTTTTCAAATTTCGTAATTTCAAATTTTTCGGGTGACACCGTCACAATTTCGGTCTTCGAGGCCGGCCGATATAGTGGGGCGGCTTAGCCCAAATATTCAAAAGAATTGTGCATTTTGTGATACAAGCACCAAATTTGGCACAAATGTACATTAATATGTTGCGAACATTGTGTGGTCAGCAATGAAGACGAGAGTCTGAATTACATGTATGCAAAAGACCTTGTGAACCAGTGAAGCAAATACACGGGTAAGCATGAATTAAATCTAGGGCATGATATAATTTCCATGATGTTTACCTCTACACTCAATGGTGGAAGGAGGTAATGTTTTGATCCCAGCTTGTCTGTATGTCTGTTTGTCTGTTAGTCCACAAAATTCCAGACAAAGCTTGTAGTAGTGGTAGTTGTAGTGGTAGTGGTGATAACAGAAATTGTTATATAGAACTGAACTTATATTATTATTATATGCAGAAAATAACTTCATTTCTATATGCCCTGCAGTGGACAGGTTAATTGGTTTATGCACTGAAGGGGTCACCCTGGTGTGCACTGCTGTGTTCTGCCTCACTGAGTTGTTCAGGTATGATGTACTCAGCACAAGCTTCCGGTCGGCCCGGAGGTGGGGGTGCGGGGCCTGTCACGGAACGTCAAAACAAACGGCCTGCCGGGGCCGCCCAAAAGTCGGGCGTGAGGGGCGCGTCCATTAATGGAACGCCTCTCGCTTCCCAGATCGAGGGCCACGTGGTCAGGAGAACCTCGTCCCTTCCGGTCACACTTTGCATATCGGCCGGCCTCGAAGACCGAAATTGTGACGGTGTCACCCGAAAAATTTGAAATTACGAAATTTGAAAAAATTTGAAAAATAAAATTACGGAATTTCAAGTGGCCCAATATCTGAAAATGTTCGCAACATATTAATGTACATTTGTGCCAAATTTGGTGCTTGTATCACAAAATGCACAATTCTTTTGAATATTTGGGCTAAGCCACCCCACTACACTAATACAAGTGCAAAAGTGGTTTCCTGCACCAACACAAGTGCGAAAAGTGGTTTTTCAACACTAACACAAGTGCGAAAAGTGGTTTTTCAACACTATCACAAGTGCAAAAAGTGTTTTTTCCACACTAATACAAGTGCAAAAGTGGTTTCCTGCACCAACACAAGTGCGAAAAGTGGTTTTTCAACACTAACACAAGTGCAAAAAGTGGTTTTTCAACACTAACACAAGTGCGAAAAGTGTTTTTTCCACACCAATACAAGTGCAAAAGTGGTTTCCTGCACCAACACAAGTGCGAAAACTGATTTTTCAACACTATCACAAGTGCAAAAAGTGTTTTTTCCACACTAATACAAGTGCGAAAAGTGGTTTTTCAACACTAACACAAGTGCGAAAAGTGGTTTTTCCACACTAATACAAGTGCAAAAGTGGTTTCCTGCACCAACACAAGTGCGAAAAGTGGTTTTTCAACACTAACACAAGTGCGAAAAGTGGTTTTTCAACATTATCACAAGTGCAAAAAGTGTTTTTTCCACACTAATACAAGTGCAAAAGTGGTTTCCTGGACCAACACAAGTGCGAAAAGTGGTTTTTCAACACTAACACAAGTGCGAAAAGTGGTTTTTCAACACTAACACAAGTGCGAAAAGTGGTTTATCAACACTAACAGAAGTGCGAAAAGCGGTTTTTCCACACTAATACAAGTGCAAAAGTGGTTTCCTGCACCAACACGAGTGCGAAAAGTGGTTTTTCAACACTAACACAAGTGCGAAAAGTGGTTTTTCAACACTATCACAAGTGCAAAAAGTGTTTTTTCCACACTAATGCAAGTGCAAAAGTGGTTTTTCAACACTAACACAAGTGCAAAAGTGGTTTTTCAACACTAACACAAGTGCGAAAAGTGGTTTTTCTACAATAATACAAGTGCAAAAGTGGTTTCCTGCACCAACACAAGTGCGAAAAGTGGTTTTTCAACACTAACACAAGTGCGAAAAGTTGTTTTTCAACACTATCACAAGTGCAAAAAGTGTTTTTTCCACACTAATACAAGTGCAAAAGTGGTTTTTCAACACTAACACAAGTGCAAAAAGTGTTTTTTCCACACTAATTCAAGTGCAAAAGTGGTTTCCTGCACCAATACAAGTGCGAAAAGTAGTTTTTCAACACTAACACAAGTGCGAAAAGTGGTTTTTCAACACTAACACAAGTGTAAAAAGTGGTTTTTAAACGCTAACACAAGTGCGAAAAGTGTTTTTTCCACACTAATACAAGTGCAAAAGTGGTTTCCTGCACCAACACAAGTGCGAAAAGTGGTTTTTCAACACTAACACAAGTGCAAAAAGTGGTTTTTCAACACTAACACAAGTGCGAAAAGTGGTTTTGCCACACTAATACATGTGCAAAATTAGTTTCCTGCACCAACACAAGTGCGAAAAGTGGTTTTCCACACTAATACAAGTGCAAAAGTGGTTTCCTGCACCAACACAAGTGCGAAAAGTGGTTTTTCAACACTAACACAAGTGCGAAAAGTGGTTTTTCAACACTATCACAAGTGCAAAAAGTGTTTTTTCCACACTAATACAAGTGCAAAAGTGGTTTCCTGCACCAACACAAGTGCGAAAAGTGGTTTTTCAACACTAACACAAGTGCGAAAAGTGGTTTTTCAACACTAACACAAGTGTGAAAAGTGGTTTTTCAACACTATCACAAGTGCAAAAAGTGTTTTTTCCACACTAATACAAGTGCAAAAGTGGTTTTTCAACACTAACACAAGTGCGAAAAGTGGTTTTTCAACACTAACACAAGTGCGAAAAGTGGTTTTTCCACACTAATACAAGTGCAAAAGTGGTTTCCTGCACCAACACAAGTGCGAAAAGTGGTTTTTCAACACTAACATAAGTGCGAAAAGTGGTTTTTCAACACTATCACAAGTGCAAAAAGTGTTTTTTCCACACTAATACAAGTGCAAAAGTGGTTTCATGCACCAACACAAGTGCGAAAAGTGGTTTTTCAACACTGACACAAGTGCGAAAAGTGGTTTTTCAACTCTATCACAAGGGCAAAAAGTGTTTTTTCCACACTAATACAAGTGCAAAAGTGGTTTCCTGCAACAACACAAGTGCGAAAAGTGGTTTTTCAACACTAACACAAGTGCGAAAAGTGGTTTCTCAACACTAACACAAGTGCGAAAAGTGGTTTTTCCACAATAGTGTAGCAGCATAGCAAACCTGTTGTGCATTTTGTGATACAAGCACCAAATTTGGCACAAATGTACATTAATATGTTGCGAACATTTTCAGATATTGGGCCACTTGAAATTCCGTAATTTTTTTTTTCAAATTTTTTCAAATTTCGTAATTTCAAATTTTTCGGGTGTCACAATTTCGGTCTTCGAGGCCGGCCGATATAGTGGGGCGGCTTAGCCCAAATATTCAAAAGAATTGTGCATTTTGTGATACAAGCACCAAATTTGGCACAAATGTACATTAATATGTTGCGAACATTGTGTGGTCAGCAATGAAGACGAGAGTCTGAATTACATGTATGCAAAAGACCTTGTGAACCAGTGAAGCAAATACACGGGTAAGCATGAATTAAATCTAGGGCATGATATAATTTCCATGATGTTTACCTCTACACTCAATGGTGGAAGGAGGTAATGTTTTGATCCCAGCTTGTCTGTATGTCTGTTTGTCTGTTAGTCCACAAAATTCCAGACAAAGCTTGTAGTAGTGGTAGTTGTAGTGGTAGTGGTGATAACAGAAATTGTTATATAGAACTGAACTTATATTATTATTATATGCAGAAAATAACTTCATTTCTATATGCCCTGCAGTGGACAGGTTAATTGGTTTATGCACTGAAGGGGTCACCCTGGTGTGCACTGCTGTGTTCTGCCTCACTGAGTTGTTCAGGTATGATGTACTCAGCACAAGCTTCCGGTCGGCCCGGAGGTGGGGGTGCGGGGCCTGTCACGGAACGTCAAAACAAACGGCCTGCCGGGGCCGCCCAAAAGTCGGGCGTGAGGGGCGCGTCCACTAATGGAACGCCTCTCGCTTCCCAGATCGAGGGCCACGTGGTCAGGAGAACCTCGTCCCTTCCGGTCACACTTTGCCTATCGGCCGGCCTCGAAGACCGAAATTGTGACGGTGTCACCCGAAAAATTTGAAATTACGAAATTTGAAAAAATTTGAAAAATAAAATTACGGAATTTCAAGTGGCCCAATATCTGAAAATGTTCGCAACATATTAATGTACATTTGTGCCAAATTTGGTGATTGTATCACAAAATGCACAATTCTTTTGAATATTTGGGCTAAGCCACCCCACTACACTAATACAAGTGCAAAAGTGGTTTCCTGCACCAACACAAGTGCGAAAAGTGGTTTTTCAACACTAACACAAGTGCGAGAAGTGGTTTTCCACACTAATACAAGTGCAAAAGTGGTTTCCTGCACCAACACAAGTGCGAAAAGTGGTTTTTCAACACTAACACAAGTGCGAAAAGTGGTTTTTCAACACAATCACAAGTGCAAAAAGTGTTTTTTCCACACTAATACAAGTGCAAAAGTGGTTTCCTGCACCAACACAAGTGCGAAAAGTGGTTTTTCAGCACTAACACAAGTGCGAAAAGTGGTTTTTCAACACTAACACAAGTGCGAAAAGTGGTTTATCAACACTAACACAAGTGCGAAAAGCGGTTTTTCCACACTAATACAAGTGCAAAAGTGGTTTCCTGCACCAACACGAGTGCGAAAAGTGGTTTTTCAACACTAACACAAGTGCGAAAAGTGGTTTTTCAACACTATCACAAGTGCAAAAAGTGTTTTTTCCACACTAATGCAAGTGCAAAAGTGGTTTTTCAACACTAACACAAGTGCGAAAAGTGGTTTTTCAGCACTAACACAAGTGCGAAAAGTGGTTTATCAACACTAACACAAGTGCGAAAAGCGGTTTTTCCACACTAATACAAGTGCAAAAGTGGTTTCCTGCACCAACACGAGTGCGAAAAGTGGTTTTTCAACACTAACACAAGTGCGAAAAGTGGTTTTTCAACACTATCACAAGTGCAAAAAGTGTTTTTTCCACACTAATGCAAGTGCAAAAGTGGTTTTTCAACACTAACACAAGTGCGAAAAGTGGTTTTTCAACACTAACACAAGTGCGAAAAGTGGTTTTTCTACAATAATACAAGTGCAAAAGTGGTTTCCTGCACCAACACAAGTGCGAAAAGTGGTTTTTCAACACTAACACAAGTGCGAAAAGTGGTTTTTCAACACTATCACAAGTGCAAAAAGTGTTTTTTCCACACTAATACAAGTGCAAAAGTGGTTTTTCAACACTAACACAAGTGCAAAAAGTGTTTTTTCCACACTAATTCAAGTGCAAAAGTGGTTTCCTGCACCAACACAAGTGCGAAAAGTGGTTTTTCAACACTAACACAAGTGCGAAAAGTGGTTTTTCAACACTATCACAAGTGCAAAAAGTGTTTTTTCCACACTAATACAAGTGCAAAAGTGGTTTCCTGCACCAACACAAGTGCGAAAAGTGGTTTTTCAACACTAACACAAGTGCAAAAAGTGGTTTTTCAACACTAACACAAGTGCAAAAAGTGTTTTTTCCACACCAATACAAGTGCAAAAGTGGTTTCCTGCACCAACACAAGTGCGAAAACTGATTTTTCAACACTATCACAAGTGCAAAAAGTGTTTTTTCCACACTAATACAAGTGCGAAAAGTGGTTTTTCAACACTAACACAAGTGCGAAAAGTGGTTTTTCCACACTAATACAAGTGCAAAAGTGGTTTCCTGCACCAACACAAGTGCGAAAAGTGGTTTTTCAACACTAACACAAGTGCGAAAAGTGGTTTTTCAACATTATCACAAGTGCAAAAAGTGTTTTTTCCACACTAATACAAGTGCAAAAGTGGTTTCCTGCACCAACACAAGTGCGAAAAGTGGTTTTTCAACACTAACACAAGTGCGAAAAGTGGTTTTTCAACACTAACACAAGTGCGAAAAGTGGTTTATCAACACTAACACAAGTGCGAAAAGCGGTTTTTCCACACTAATACAAGTGCAAAAGTGGTTTCCTGCACCAACACGAGTGCGAAAAGTGGTTTTTCAACACTAACACAAGTGCGAAAAGTGGTTTTTCAACACTATCACAAGTGCAAAAAGTGTTTTTTCCACACTAATGCAAGTGCAAAAGTGGTTTTTCAACACTAACACAAGTGCGAAAAGTGGTTTTTCAACACTAACACAAGTGCGAAAAGTGGTTTTTCTACAATAATACAAGTGCAAAAGTGGTTTCCTGCACCAACACAAGTGCGAAAAGTGGTTTTTCAACACTAACACAAGTGCGAAAAGTGGTTTTTCAACACTATCACAAGTGCAAAAAGTGTTTTTTCCACACTAATACAAGTGCAAAAGTGGTTTTTCAACACTAACACAAGTGCAAAAAGTGTTTTTTCCACACTAATTCAAGTGCAAAAGTGGTTTCCTGCACCAATACAAGTGCGAAAAGTAGTTTTTCAACACTAACACAAGTGCGAAAAGTGGTTTTTCAACACTAACACAAGTGTAAAAAGTGGTTTTTAAACGCTAACACAAGTGCGAAAAGTGTTTTTTCCACACTAATACAAGTGCAAAAGTGGTTTCCTGCACCAACACAAGTGCGAAAAGTGGTTTTTCAACACTAACACAAGTGCAAAAAGTGGTTTTTCAACACTAACACAAGTGCGAAAAGTGGTTTTTCCACACTAATACATGTGCAAAATTGGTTTCCTGCACCAACACAAGTGCGAAAAGTGGTTTTCCACACTAATACAAGTGCAAAAGTGGTTTCCTGCACCAACACAAGTGCGAAAAGTGGTTTTTCAACACTAACACAAGTGCGAAAAGTGGTTTTTCAACACTATCACAAGTGCAAAAAGTGTTTTTTCCACACTAATACAAGTGCAAAAGTGGTTTCCTGCACCAACACAAGTGCGAAAAGTGGTTTTTCAACACTAACACAAGTGCGAAAAGTGGTTTTTCAACACTAACACAAGTGTGAAAAGTGGTTTTTCAACACTATCACAAGTGCAAAAAGTGTTTTTTCCACACTAATACAAGTGCAAAAGTGGTTTTTCAACACTAACACAAGTGCGAAAAGTGGTTTTTTCAACACTAACACAAGTGCGAAAAGTGGTTTTTCCACACTAATACAAGTGCAAAAGTGGTTTCCTGCACCAACACAAGTGCGAAAAGTGGTTTTTCAACACTAACATAGGTGCGAAAAGTGGTTTTTCAACACTATCACAAGTGCAAAAAGTGTTTTTTCCACACTAATACAAGTGCAAAAGTGGTTTCATGCACCAACACAAGTGCGAAAAGTGGTTTTTCAACACTGACACAAGTGCGAAAAGTGGTTTTTCAACTCTATCACAAGGGCAAAAAGTGTTTTTTCCACACTAATACAAGTGCAAAAGTGGTTTCCTGCAACAACACAAGTGCGAAAAGTGGTTTTTCAACACTAACACAAGTGCGAAAAGTGGTTTCTCAACACTAACACAAGTGCGAAAAGTGGTTTTTCCACAATTTTTTTTTTTTTTTTTTTTTTTTTTTTGTATACAAGATCGAGGCTCGTGAAAGAGCTAACATTAATCACACAAAAAGACAAACCGACACACAAAACACAAGGGGAGCGGTAGACAAGATGGTGAGAGAGGGGGAAGGACACAAAAGAGAGGGGGAAGGACACAAACACAACATTTGAGAACAGGGACATCGGGAGGACTTGGGGGGAGGTGGGAGAGGATTAAAACATATGAACACTGCAAGGACTCTGGGGTGAATTACCGGGGGTAGAAAAGATCAAGGTTTTCGATGGGGGAAGATAAGAGATGGTGGTGAACAGCTGTTTTAAAGACCTGGAGGGACGAGTGGGATTGAAGGGAGTGGGGGAGTTTGTTCCAGAGGCGGGAGAAAAGGGGAATGAAAGAGTGAAGGTGAGCAGAGAGCCTAGACTTTGGCAGTTTAACCAGAAGAGGGTTGCAGGCAGATCTTGTGCGACCTGAAGGAATATTGGGGGGACAGAGCACAGAGAGAGCTGGGGGAGCAAGGCCGGAGAGGAGTCGGTAGAAGACAGAAAGACCACCAACCTGCCTGCGGTGAGTGAGTGAAAGGCCCTCGGCGTTGACTACATCGCAGGAGATTCCAATGATTCTGAAAGCTTTGGCCTCAACAGCGTGAAGCCGAGCAAGGTGTGAGGCAGGAGCACCAGCCCAGAGGGGGGAACAGTATTCCATTGAGCTGCGGATGAAAGCCTTGTATGTGGTGAGGAGCTCAGGTGTGCCAAGGAAGGACTTCGCACGACGGAGGATGCCCAGTCGGCGACTGGCTTTGGAGGCCAGCTTGGAAATGTGGTTTTCCCAAGAAAGATCATGGCAGATAGTGAGACCCAAAAGCTTGAGCGACAGAACTTCTTGGAGAGGATTGTTGAGAAAGTAGATGGGAGGGTTGTCCAGTCGGTCCTTTCGGAGAGACATTGTAAGAGTGTGAGATTTGTCAGGATTGAAAGACATGTTCCACTTGTTTGACCAGTCTGTGATTTTGTCCAGGTCTGCAGAGAGTGAGGAGGCTGCAGACTGCCGATCTGAGGGATGAGGAATGGAGCGACAGAGAGTAGAGTCGTCAGCAAAGAGATAGAGAGGATTTTCAAGAGAGTCAGAGAGATCATTGATGAAGACCAGAAAAAGCACAGGGCCCAGAACACTACCTTGGGGAACTCCAGCCTGAACAGGAAGAGGAGATGAGAGAAACCCATTCAGGGCCACACGTTGACTACGACCAGAGAGGAAGTCCGCCAGCCATGCGTGGAGATTTCCATGGATACCAAAGGAGGAGAGTTTGGAGAGCAGAGCAGGGTGCCAGACCGTATTGAAGGCACGTGAAATGTCAAGGGAGACAGCTCTAATTTCCTGTTTGGCGTTGAGGACCTCCATCCATTGTTGAGAAAGCAGAAGCAGCATGTCCAGAGTAGAGTGACCAGGTCTGAAACCAAATTGATGATCAGAGATCAAGCCATTGGAGAAGAGGAAAGATTTAATATCTGAAGCAATGATGGATTCCATGACTTTGCTGATAATTGGGAGAAGGCTGATTGGTCTGTAGTTGCTGGGATCTGTTTTTGCACCTTTTTTGTGCAAAGCGGTGATGTTGGCTGATTTCCAAGCAGATGGCAGATGACCTTGAGCAAAAGAGAGGGTGAAGAGAACAGAAAGAGGGAGTGAAAGTGCAGAAGAACATGATTTTAGGACCCGTGGGCTGATGCCGTCAGGACCAGTTGCAGAATCAGAGTCGAGGGTTGCCAGAAACTTTTCCACCTTGTCAGGAGGAAAGGACACAGAGTCCAGGAGCAGCTGGGTACGACTGGGTACGGTGGGTAAAGAGAGGGATGGGTTTGGGACACAAGATTTAGAGGCAAACACAGAGTTGAGGCATTCAGCTTTTTCACGTGCGGAGTCAGCCGTTAAGCCGTTTGAGGTGAGGGAGGGGATGGAGGGGGAACAAACACCAGAAACAGATTTGACCAGATGCCACCAGGATTTGGAAGAGGGAGACAGATAAGAGAGTTCGGTCTTGAGAATGGTGAGATATTGTTTCCTGGCTCTCCTGAGGGTGGACACACACTTGTTTCAGGCTTTGTGAAAGGAAATGAGATTTCCTTCCGTTGGATTTGCTTTCCAGGAGACGAAAGCAAGTTGTTTCAGGGCAACAGCCTCACCACAAGATTCCGTGTACCATGGACGGGAGGAAGGGTATGACAACTGAAGACGAGATGGTATAAATCTGTGCATGAGAGAGAGCAATTTACTTTGAAAGAATTCCCAGGATGAGTTGATGTCAGAGGCGGTAGAGATGGGAGACCAGTCCAGATGATTGATGGCTGCTTGAAGACCGTGCCAGTTGGCCTGAGTGAAATGCCAGACTCGTCGACGCTGAGGACGCTCTCTGAGAATGGTCAGAGAGATGTCCACTTTGACAAGCACATGATCAGATGAGCCGATTGGAGCAGAAGAAGAGCAGTTTCCTGCAACTGCAACAGTAGTGTAGCAGCATAGCAAACCTGTTGTGCATTTTGTGATACAAGCACCAAATTTGGCACAAATGTACATTAATATGTTGCGAACATTTTCAGATATTGGGCCACTTGAAATTCCGTAATTTTTTTTTTCAAATTTTTTCAAATTTCGTAATTTCAAATTTTTCGGGTGTCACAATTTCGGTCTTCGAGGCCGGCCGATATAGTGGGGCGGCTTAGCCCAAATATTCAAAAGAATTGTGCATTTTGTGATACAAGCACCAAATTTGGCACAAATGTACATTAATATGTTGCGAACATTGTGTGGTCAGCAATGAAGACGAGAGTCTGAATTACATGTATGCAAAAGACCTTGTGAACCAGTGAAGCAAATACACGGGTAAGCATGAATTAAATCTAGGGCATGATATAATTTCCATGATGTTTACCTCTACACTCAATGGTGGAAGGAGGTAATGTTTTGATCCCAGCTTGTCTGTATGTCTGTTTGTCTGTTAGTCCACAAAATTCCAGACAAAGCTTCTAGTAGTGGTAGTTGTAGTGGTAGTGGTGATAACAGAAATTGTTATATAGAACTGAACTTATATTATTATTATATGCAGAAAATAACTTCATTTCTATATGCCCTGCAGTGGACAGGTTAATTGGTTTATGCACTGAAGGGGTCACCCTGGTGTGCACTGCTGTGTTCTGCCTCACTGAGTTGTTCAGGTATGATGTACTCAGCACAAGCTTCCGGTCGGCCCGGAGGTGGGGGTGCGGGGCCTGTCACGGAACGTCAAAACAAACGGCCTGCCGGGGCCGCCCAAAAGTCGGGCGTGAGGGGCGCGTCCACTAATGGAACGCCTCTCGCTTCCCAGATCGAGGGCCACGTGGTCAGGAGAACCTCGTCCCTTCCGGTCACACTTTGCCTATCGGCCGGCTTCGAAGACCGAAATTGTGACGGTGTCACCCGAAAAATTTGAAATTACGAAATTTGAAAAAATTTGAAAAATAAAATTACGGAATTTCAAGTGGCCCAATATCTGAAAATGTTCGCAACATATTAATGTACATTTGTGCCAAATTTGGTGCTTGTATCACAAAATGCACAATTCTTTTGAATATTTGGGCTAAGCCACCCCACTACACTAATACAAGTGCAAAAGTGGTTTCCTGCACCAACACAAGTGCGAAAAGTGGTTTTTCAACACTAACACAAGTGCGAAAAGTGGTTTTCCACACTAATACAAGTGCAAAAGTGGTTTCCTGCACCAACACAAGTGCGAAAAGTGGTTTTTCAACACTAACACAAGTGCGAAAAGTGGTTTTTCAACACAATCACAAGTGCAAAAAGTGTTTTTTCCACACTAATACAAGTGCAAAAGTGGTTTCCTGCACCAACACAAGTGCGAAAAGTGGTTTTTCAGCACTAACACAAGTGCGAAAAGTGGTTTTTCAACACTAACACAAGTGCGAAAAGTGGTTTATCAACACTAACACAAGTGCGAAAAGCGGTTTTTCCACACTAATACAAGTGCAAAAGTGGTTTCCTGCACCAACACGAGTGCGAAAAGTGGTTTTTCAACACTAACACAAGTGCGAAAAGTGGTTTTTCAACACTATCACAAGTGCAAAAAGTGTTTTTTCCACACTAATGCAAGTGCAAAAGTGGTTTTTCAACACTAACACAAGTGCGAAAAGTGGTTTTTCAGCACTAACACAAGTGCGAAAAGTGGTTTATCAACACTAACACAAGTGCGAAAAGCGGTTTTTCCACACTAATACAAGTGCAAAAGTGGTTTCCTGCACCAACACGAGTGCGAAAAGTGGTTTTTCAACACTAACACAAGTGCGAAAAGTGGTTTTTCAACACTATCACAAGTGCAAAAAGTGTTTTTTCCACACTAATGCAAGTGCAAAAGTGGTTTTTCAACACTAACACAAGTGCGAAAAGTGGTTTTTCAACACTAACACAAGTGCGAAAAGTGGTTTTTCTGCAATAATACAAGTGCAAAAGTGGTTTCCTGCACCAACACAAGTGCGAAAAGTGGTTTTTCAACACTAACACAAGTGCGAAAAGTGGTTTTTCAACACTATCACAAGTGCAAAAAGTGTTTTTTCCACACTAATACAAGTGCAAAAGTGGTTTTTCAACACTAACACAAGTGCAAAAAGTGTTTTTTCCACACTAATTCAAGTGCAAAAGTGGTTTCCTGCACCAACACAAGTGCGAAAAGTAGTTTTTCAACACTAACACAAGTGCGAAAAGTGGTTTTTCAACACTAACACAAGTGTAAAAAGTGGTTTTTAAACGCTAACACAAGTGCGAAAAGTGTTTTTTCCACACTAATACAAGTGCAAAAGTGGTTTCCTGCACCAACACAAGTGCGAAAAGTGGTTTTTCAACACTAACACAAGTGTAAAAAGTGGTTTTTAAACGCTAACACAAGTGCGAAAAGTGTTTTTTCCACACTAATACAAGTGCAAAAGTGGTTTCCTGCACCAACACAAGTGCGAAAAGTGGTTTTTCAACACTAACACAAGTGCGAAAAGTGGTTTTTCAACACTATCACAAGTGCAAAAAGTGTTTTTTCCACACCAATACAAGTGCAAAAGTGGTTTCCTGCACCAACACAAGTGCGAAAAGTGGTTTTTCAACACTAACACAAGTGCAAAAAGTGGTTTTTCAACAGTAACACAAGTGCGAAAAGTGTTTTTTCCACACCAATACAAGTGCAAAAGTGGTTTCCTGCACCAACACAAGTGCGAAAACTGATTTTTCAACACTATCACAAGTGCAAAAAGTGTTTTTTCCACACTAATACAAGTGCGAAAAGTGGTTTTTCAACACTAACACAAGTGCGAAAAGTGGTTTTTCCACACTAATACAAGTGCAAAAGTGGTTTCCTGCACCAACACAAGTGCGAAAAGTGGTTTTTCAACACTAACACAAGTGCGAAAAGTGGTTTTTCAACATTATCACAAGTGCAAAAAGTGTTTTTTCCACACTAATACAAGTGCAAAAGTGGTTTCCTGCACCAACACAAGTGCGAAAAGTGGTTTTTCAACACTAACACAAGTGCGAAAAGTGGTTTTTCAACACTAACACAAGTGCGAAAAGTGGTTTATCAACACTAACACAAGTGCGAAAACCGGTTTTTCCACACTAATACAAGTGCAAAAGTGGTTTCCTGCACCAACACGAGTGCGAAAAGTGGTTTTTCAACACTAACACAAGTGCGAAAAGTGGTTTTTCAACACTATCACAAGTGCAAAAAGTGTTTTTTCCACACTAATGCAAGTGCAAAAGTGGTTTTTCAACACTAACACAAGTGCGAAAAGTGGTTTTTCAACACTAATACAAGTGCGAAAAGTGGTTTTTCTACAATAATACAAGTGCAAAAGTGGTTTCCTGCACCAACACAAGTGCGAAAAGTGGTTTTTCAACACTAACACAAGTGCGAAAAGTGGTTTTTCAACACTATCACAAGTGCAAAAAGTGTTTTTTCCACACTAATACAAGTGCAAAAGTGGTTTTTCAACACTAACACAAAGGCAAAAAGTGTTTTTTCCACACTAATACAAGTGCAAAAGTGGTTTCCTGCAACAACACAAGTGCGAAAAGTGGTTTTTCAACACTAACACAAGTGCAAAAAGTGGTTTCTCAACACTAACACAAGTGCGAAAAGTGGTTTTTCCACACTAATACAAGTGCAAAAGTGGTTTCCTGCACCAACACAAGTGCGAAAAGTGGTTTTTCAACACTAACACAAGTGCGAAAAGTGGTTTTTCAACACTATCACAAGTGCAAAAAGTGTTTTTTCCACACTAATACAAGTGCAAAAGTGGTTTCCTGCACCAACACAAGTGCGAAAAGTGGTTTTTCAACACTAACACAAGTGCAAAAAGTGGTTTTTCAACACTAACACAAGTGCGAAAAGTGTTTTTTCCACACCAATACAAGTGCAAAAGTGGTTTCCTGCACCAACACAAGTGCGAAAAGTGGTTTTTCAACACTATCACAAGTGCAAAAAGTGTTTTTTCCACACTAATACAAGTGCGAAAAGTGGTTTTTCAACACTAACACATGTGCGAAAAGTGGTTTTTCCACACTAATACAAGTGCAAAAGTGGTTTCCTGCACCAACACAAGTGCGAAAAGTGGTTTTTCAACACTAACACAAGTGCGAAAAGTGGTTTTTCAACATTATCACAAGTGCAAAAAGTGTTTTTTCCACACTAATACAAGTGCAAAAGTGGTTTCCTGCACCAACACAAGTGCGAAAAGTGGTTTTTCAACACTAACACAAGTGCGAAAAGTGGTTTTTCAACACTAACACAAGTGCGAAAAGTGGTTTATCAACACTAACACAAGTGCGAAAAGCGGTTTTTCCACACTAATACAAGTGCAAAAGTGGTTTCCTGCACCAATACGAGTGCAAAAAGTGGTTTTTCAACACTAACACAAGTGCGAAAAGTGGTTTTTCAACACTATCACAAGTGCAAAAAGTGTTTTTTCCACACTAATGCAAGTGCAAAAGTGGTTTTTCAACACTAACACAAGTGCGAAAAGTGGTTTTTCAGCACTAACACAAGTGCGAAAAGTGGTTTTTCCACACTAATATAAGTGCAAAAGTGGTTTCCTGCACAAACACAAGTGCGAAAAGTGGTTTTTCAACACTAACACAAGTGCGAAAAGTGGTTTTTCAACACTACCACAAGTGCAAAAAGTGTTTTTTCCACACTAATACAAGTGCAAAAGTGGTTTTTCAACACTAACACAAGTGCGAAAAGTGGTTTTTCAACACTAACACAAGTGCGAAAAGTGGTTTTTCTTCAATAATACAAGTGCAAAAGTGGTTTCCTGCACCAACACAAGTGCGAAAAGTGGTTTTTCAACACTAACACAAGTGCGAAAAGTGGTTTTTCAACACTATCACAAGTGCAAAAAGTGTTTTTTCCACACTAATACAAGTGCAAAAGTGGTTTTTCAACACTAACACAAGTGCAAAAAGTGTTTTTTCCACACTAATTCAAGTGCAAAAGTGGTATCCTGCACCAACACAAGTGCGAAAAGTAGTTTTTCAACACTAACACAAGTGCGAAAAGTGGTTTTTCAACACTAACACAAGTGTAAAATGTGGTTTTTAAACGCTAACACAAGTGCGAAAAGTGTTTTTTCCACACTAATACAAGTGCAAAAGTGGTGTCCTGCACCAACACAAGTGCGAAAAGTGGTTTTTCAACACTAACACAAGTGCAAAAAGTGGTTTTTCAACACTAACACAAGTGCGAAAAGTGTTTTTTCCACACTAATACAAGTGCAAAAGTGGTTTCCTGCACCAACACAAGTGCGAAAAGTGGTTTTTCAACACTAACACAAGTACGAAAAGTGTTTTTTCAACACTAACACAAGTGCAAAAAGTGTTTTTTCAACACTATCACAAGTGAAAAAGTGTTTTTTCCACACTAATACAAGTGCAAAAGTGGTTTCCTGCACCAACACAAGTGCGAAAAGTGGTTTTTCAACACTAACACAAGTGCGAAAAGTGGTTTTTCAACATTATCACAAGTGCAAAAAGTGTTTTTTCCACACTAATACAAGTGCAAAAGTGGTTTCCTGCACCAACACAAGTGCGAAAAGTGGTTTTTCAACACTAACACAAGTGCGAAAAGTGGTTTTTCAACACTAACACAAGTGCGAAAAGTGGTTTATCAACACTAACACAAGTGCGAAAAGCGGTTTTTCCACACTAATACAAGTGCAAAAGTGGTTTCCTGCACCAATACGAGTGCGAAAAGTGGTTTTTCAACACTAACACAAGTGCGAAAAGTGGTTTTTCAACACTATCACAAGTGCAAAAAGTGTTTTTTCCACACTAATGCAAGTGCAAAAGTGGTTTTTCAACACTAACACAAGTGCGAAAAGTGGTTTTTCAGCACTAACACAAGTGCGAAAAGTGGTTTTTCCACACTAATATAAGTGCAAAAGTGGTTTCCTGCACAAACACAAGTGCGAAAAGTGGTTTTTCAACACTAACACAAGTGCGAAAAGTGGTTTTTCAACACTACCACAAGTGCAAAAAGTGTTTTTTCCACACTAATACAAGTGCAAAAGTGGTTTTTCAACACTAACACAAGTGCGAAAAGTGGTTTTTCAACACTAACACAAGTGTGAAAAGTGGTTTTTCTTCAATAATACAAGTGCAAAAGTGGTTTCCTGCACCAACACAAGTGCGAAAAGTGGTTTTTCAACACTAACACAAGTGCGAAAAGTGGTTTTTCAACACTATCACAAGTGCAAAAAGTGTTTTTTCCACACTAATACAAGTGCAAAAGTGGTTTTTCAACACTAACACAAGTGCAAAAAGTGTTTTTTCCACACTAATTCAAGTGCAAAAGTGGTATCCTGCACCAACACAAGTGCGAAAAGTAGTTTTTCAACACTAACACAAGTGCGAAAAGTGGTTTTTCAACACTAACACAAGTGTAAAATGTGGTTTTTAAACGCTAACACAAGTGCGAAAAGTGTTTTTTCCACACTAATACAAGTGCAAAAGTGGTGTCCTGCACCAACACAAGTGCGAAAAGTGGTTTTTCAACACTAACACAAGTGCAAAAAGTGGTTTTTCAACACTAACACAAGTGCGAAAAGTGTTTTTTCCACACTAATACAAGTGCAAAAGTGGTTTCCTGCACCAACACAAGTGCGAAAAGTGGTTTTTCAACACTAACACAAGTACGAAAAGTGTTTTTTCAACACTAACACAAGTGCAAAAAGTGTTTTTTCAACACTATCACAAGTGAAAAAGTGTTTTTTCCACACTAATACAAGTGCAAAAGTGGTTTTTCAACACTAACACAAGTGCGAAAAGTGGTTTTTCAACACTAACACAAGTGCGAAAAGTGGTTTTTCAACACTATCACAAGTGCAAAAATTGGTTTTTCCACACTAATACAAGTGCAAAAGTGGTTTCCTGCACCAACACAAGTGCGAAAAGTGGTTTTTCAACACTAGCACAAGTGCGAAAAGTGGTTTTTCAACACTAACACAAGGGCAAAAAGTGGTTTTTAAACGCTAACACAAGTGCGAAAAGTGTTTTTTCCACACTAATACAAGTGCAAAAGTGGTTTCCTGCACCAACACAAGTGCGAAAAGTGGTTTTTCAACACTAACACAAGTGCAAAAAGTGGTTTTTCAACACTAACACAAGTGCGAAAAGTGTTTTTTCCACACTAACACAAGTGCAAAAGTGGTTTCCTGCACCAACACAAGTGCGAAAAGTGGTTTTTCAACACTATCACAAGTGCAAAAAGTGTTTTTTCCACACTAATACAAGTGCGAAAAGTGGTTTTTCAACAATAACACAAGTGCAAAAAGTGTTTTTTCCACACTAATACAAGTGCAAAAGTGGTTTCCTGCACCAACACAAGTGCGAAAAGTGGTTTTTCAATACTAACACAAGTGCGAAAAGTGGTTTCTCAACACTAACACAAGTGCGAAAAGTGGTTTTTCCACACTAATACAAGTGCAAAAGTGGTTTCCTGCACCAACACAAGTGCGAAAAGTGGTTTTTCAACACTAACACAAGTGCGAAAAGTGGTTTTTCAACACTAACACAAGTGCGAAAAGTGGTTTATCAACACTAACACAAGTGCGAAAAGCGGTTTTTCCACACTAATACAAGTGCAAAAGTGGTTTCCTGCACCAACACGAGTGCGAAAAGTGGTTTTTCAACACTAACACAAGTGCGAAAAGTGGTTTTTCAACACTATCACAAGTGCAAAAAGTGTTTTTTCCACACTAATGCAAGTGCAAAAGTGGTTTTTCAACACTAACACAAGTGCGAAAAGTGGTTTTTCAGCACTAACACAAGTGCGAAAAGTGGTTTTTCCACACTAATATAAGTGCAAAAGTGGTTTCCTGCACAAACACAAGTGCGAAAAGTGGTTTTTCAACACTAACACAAGTGCGAAAAGTGGTTTTTCAACACTACCACAAGTGCAAAAAGTGTTTTTTCCACACTAATACAAGTGCAAAAGTAGTTTTTCAACACTAACACAAGTGCGAAAAGTGGTTTTTCAACACTAACACAAGTGCGAAAAGTGGTTTTTCTTCAATAATACAAGTGCAAAAGTGGTTTCCTGCACCAACACAAGTGCGAAAAGTGGTTTTTCAACACTAACACAAGTGCGAAAAGTGGTTTTTCAACACTATCACAAGTGCAAAAAGTGTTTTTTCCACACTAATACAAGTGCAAAAGTGGTTTTTCAACACTAACACAAGTGCAAAAAGTGTTTTTTCCACACTAATTCAAGTGCAAAAGTGGTTTCCTGCACCAACACAAGTGCGAAAAGTAGTTTTTCAACACTAACACAAGTGCGAAAAGTGGTTTTTCAACACTAACACAAGTGTAAAATGTGGTTTTTAAACGCTAACACAAGTGCGAAAAGTGTTTTTTCCACACTAATACAAGTGCAAAAGTGGTGTCCTGCACCAACACAAGTGCGAAAAGTGGTTTTTCAACACTAACACAAGTACGAAAAGTGTTTTTTCAACACTAACACAAGTGGAAAAAGTGTTTTTTCAACACTATCACAAGTGAAAAAGTGTTTTTTCCACACTAATACAAGTGCAAAAGTGGTTTTTCAACACTAACACAAGTGCGAAAAGTGGTTTTTCAACACTAACACAAGTGCGAAAAGTGGTTTTTCAACACTATCACAAGTGCAAAAAGTGGTTTTCCACACTAATACAAGTGCAAAAGTGGTTTCCTGCACCAACACAAGTGCGAAAAGTGGTTTTTCAACACTAACACAAGTGCGAAAAGTGGTTTTTCAACACTAACACAAGTGCGAAAAGTGGTTTATCAACACTAACACAAGTGCGAAAAGCGGTTTTTCCACACTAATACAAGTGCAAAAGTGGTTTCCTGCACCAACACGAGTGCGAAAAGTGGTTTTTCAACACTAACACAAGTGCGAAAAGTGGTTTTTCAACACTATCACAAGTGCAAAAAGTGTTTTTTCCACACTAATGCAAGTGCAAAAGTGGTTTTTCAACACTAACACAAGTGCAAAAGTGGTTTTTCAACACTAACACAAGTGCGAAAAGTGGTTTTTCTACAATAATACAAGTGCAAAAGTGGTTTCCTGCACCAACACAAGTGCGAAAAGTGGTTTTTCAACACTAACACAAGTGCGAAAAGTTGTTTTTCAACACTATCACAAGTGCAAAAAGTGTTTTTTCCACACTAATACAAGTGCAAAAGTGGTTTTTCAACACTAACACAAGTGCAAAAAGTGTTTTTTCCACACTAATTCAAGTGCAAAAGTGGTTTCCTGCACCAATACAAGTGCGAAAAGTAGTTTTTCAACACTAACACAAGTGCGAAAAGTGGTTTTTCAACACTAACACAAGTGTAAAAAGTGGTTTTTAAACGCTAACACAAGTGCGAAAAGTGTTTTTTCCACACTAATACAAGTGCAAAAGTGGTTTCCTGCACCAACACAAGTGCGAAAAGCGGTTTTTCAACACTAACACAAGTGCAAAAAGTGGTTTTTCAACACTAACACAAGTGCGAAAAGTGGTTTTGCCACACTAATACATGTGCAAAATTAGTTTCCTGCACCAACACAAGTGCGAAAAGTGGTTTTCCACACTAATACAAGTGCAAAAGTGGTTTCCTGCACCAACACAAGTGCGAAAAGTGGTTTTTCAACACTAACACAAGTGCGAAAAGTGGTTTTTCAACACTATCACAAGTGCAAAAAGTGTTTTTTCCACACTAATACAAGTGCAAAAGTGGTTTCCTGCACCAACACAAGTGCGAAAAGTGGTTTTTCAACACTAACACAAGTGCGAAAAGTGGTTTTTCAACACTAACACAAGTGTGAAAAGTGGTTTTTCAACACTATCACAAGTGCAAAAAGTGTTTTTTCCACACTAATACAAGTGCAAAAGTGGTTTTTCAACACTAACACAAGTGCGAAAAGTGGTTTTTCAACACTAACACAAGTGCGAAAAGTGGTTTTTCCACACTAATACAAGTGCAAAAGTGGTTTCCTGCACCAACACAAGTGCGAAAAGTGGTTTTTCAACACTAACATAAGTGCGAAAAGTGGTTTTTCAACACTATCACAAGTGCAAAAAGTGTTTTTTCCACACTAATACAAGTGCAAAAGTGGTTTCATGCACCAACACAAGTGCGAAAAGTGGTTTTTCAACACTGACACAAGTGCGAAAAGTGGTTTTTCAACTCTATCACAAGGGCAAAAAGTGTTTTTTCCACACTAATACAAGTGCAAAAGTGGTTTCCTGCAACAACACAAGTGCGAAAAGTGGTTTTTCAACACTAACACAAGTGCGAAAAGTGGTTTCTCAACACTAACACAAGTGCGAAAAGTGGTTTTTCCACAATAGTGTAGCAGCATAGCAAACCTGTTGTGCATTTTGTGATACAAGCACCAAATTTGGCACAAATGTACATTAATATGTTGCGAACATTTTCAGATATTGGGCCACTTGAAATTCCGTAATTTTTTTTTTCAAATTTTTTCAAATTTCGTAATTTCAAATTTTTCGGGTGTCACAATTTCGGTCTTCGAGGCCGGCCGATATAGTGGGGCGGCTTAGCCCAAATATTCAAAAGAATTGTGCATTTTGTGATACAAGCACCAAATTTGGCACAAATGTACATTAATATGTTGCGAACATTGTGTGGTCAGCAATGAAGACGAGAGTCTGAATTACATGTATGCAAAAGACCTTGTGAACCAGTGAAGCAAATACACGGGTAAGCATGAATTAAATCTAGGGCATGATATAATTTCCATGATGTTTACCTCTACACTCAATGGTGGAAGGAGGTAATGTTTTGATCCCAGCTTGTCTGTATGTCTGTTTGTCTGTTAGTCCACAAAATTCCAGACAAAGCTTGTAGTAGTGGTAGTTGTAGTGGTAGTGGTGATAACAGAAATTGTTATATAGAACTGAACTTATATTATTATTATATGCAGAAAATAACTTCATTTCTATATGCCCTGCAGTGGACAGGTTAATTGGTTTATGCACTGAAGGGGTCACCCTGGTGTGCACTGCTGTGTTCTGCCTCACTGAGTTGTTCAGGTATGATGTACTCAGCACAAGCTTCCGGTCGGCCCGGAGGTGGGGGTGCGGGGCCTGTCACGGAACGTCAAAACAAACGGCCTGCCGGGGCCGCCCAAAAGTCGGGCGTGAGGGGCGCGTCCACTAATGGAACGCCTCTCGCTTCCCAGATCGAGGGCCACGTGGTCAGGAGAACCTCGTCCCTTCCGGTCACACTTTGCCTATCGGCCGGCCTCGAAGACCGAAATTGTGACGGTGTCACCCGAAAAATTTGAAATTACGAAATTTGAAAAAATTTGAAAAATAAAATTACGGAATTTCAAGTGGCCCAATATCTGAAAATGTTCGCAACATATTAATGTACATTTGTGCCAAATTTGGTGATTGTATCACAAAATGCACAATTCTTTTGAATATTTGGGCTAAGCCACCCCACTACACTAATACAAGTGCAAAAGTGGTTTCCTGCACCAACACAAGTGCGAAAAGTGGTTTTTCAACACTAACACAAGTGCGAGAAGTGGTTTTCCACACTAATACAAGTGCAAAAGTGGTTTCCTGCACCAACACAAGTGCGAAAAGTGGTTTTTCAACACTAACACAAGTGCGAAAAGTGGTTTTTCAACACAATCACAAGTGCAAAAAGTGTTTTTTCCACACTAATACAAGTGCAAAAGTGGTTTCCTGCACCAACACAAGTGCGAAAAGTGGTTTTTCAGCACTAACACAAGTGCGAAAAGTGGTTTTTCAACACTAACACAAGTGCGAAAAGTGGTTTATCAACACTAACACAAGTGCGAAAAGCGGTTTTTCCACACTAATACAAGTGCAAAAGTGGTTTCCTGCACCAACACGAGTGCGAAAAGTGGTTTTTCAACACTAACACAAGTGCGAAAAGTGGTTTTTCAACACTATCACAAGTGCAAAAAGTGTTTTTTCCACACTAATGCAAGTGCAAAAGTGGTTTTTCAACACTAACACAAGTGCGAAAAGTGGTTTTTCAGCACTAACACAAGTGCGAAAAGTGGTTTATCAACACTAACACAAGTGCGAAAAGCGGTTTTTCCACACTAATACAAGTGCAAAAGTGGTTTCCTGCACCAACACGAGTGCGAAAAGTGGTTTTTCAACACTAACACAAGTGCGAAAAGTGGTTTTTCAACACTATCACAAGTGCAAAAAGTGTTTTTTCCACACTAATGCAAGTGCAAAAGTGGTTTTTCAACACTAACACAAGTGCGAAAAGTGGTTTTTCAACACTAACACAAGTGCGAAAAGTGGTTTTTCTACAATAATACAAGTGCAAAAGTGGTTTCCTGCACCAACACAAGTGCGAAAAGTGGTTTTTCAACACTAACACAAGTGCGAAAAGTGGTTTTTCAACACTATCACAAGTGCAAAAAGTGTTTTTTCCACACTAATACAAGTGCAAAAGTGGTTTTTCAACACTAACACAAGTGCAAAAAGTGTTTTTTCCACACTAATTCAAGTGCAAAAGTGGTTTCCTGCACCAACACAAGTGCGAAAAGTGGTTTTTCAACACTAACACAAGTGCGAAAAGTGGTTTTTCAACACTATCACAAGTGCAAAAAGTGTTTTTTCCACACTAATACAAGTGCAAAAGTGGTTTCCTGCACCAACACAAGTGCGAAAAGTGGTTTTTCAACACTAACACAAGTGCAAAAAGTGGTTTTTCAACACTAACACAAGTGCAAAAAGTGTTTTTTCCACACCAATACAAGTGCAAAAGTGGTTTCCTGCACCAACACAAGTGCGAAAACTGATTTTTCAACACTATCACAAGTGCAAAAAGTGTTTTTTCCACACTAATACAAGTGCGAAAAGTGGTTTTTCAACACTAACACAAGTGCGAAAAGTGGTTTTTCCACACTAATACAAGTGCAAAAGTGGTTTCCTGCACCAACACAAGTGCGAAAAGTGGTTTTTCAACACTAACACAAGTGCGAAAAGTGGTTTTTCAACATTATCACAAGTGCAAAAAGTGTTTTTTCCACACTAATACAAGTGCAAAAGTGGTTTCCTGCACCAACACAAGTGCGAAAAGTGGTTTTTCAACACTAACACAAGTGCGAAAAGTGGTTTTTCAACACTAACACAAGTGCGAAAAGTGGTTTATCAACACTAACACAAGTGCGAAAAGCGGTTTTTCCACACTAATACAAGTGCAAAAGTGGTTTCCTGCACCAACACGAGTGCGAAAAGTGGTTTTTCAACACTAACACAAGTGCGAAAAGTGGTTTTTCAACACTATCACAAGTGCAAAAAGTGTTTTTTCCACACTAATGCAAGTGCAAAAGTGGTTTTTCAACACTAACACAAGTGCGAAAAGTGGTTTTTCAACACTAACACAAGTGCGAAAAGTGGTTTTTCTACAATAATACAAGTGCAAAAGTGGTTTCCTGCACCAACACAAGTGCGAAAAGTGGTTTTTCAACACTAACACAAGTGCGAAAAGTGGTTTTTCAACACTATCACAAGTGCAAAAAGTGTTTTTTCCACACTAATACAAGTGCAAAAGTGGTTTTTCAACACTAACACAAGTGCAAAAAGTGTTTTTTCCACACTAATTCAAGTGCAAAAGTGGTTTCCTGCACCAATACAAGTGCGAAAAGTAGTTTTTCAACACTAACACAAGTGCGAAAAGTGGTTTTTCAACACTAACACAAGTGTAAAAAGTGGTTTTTAAACGCTAACACAAGTGCGAAAAGTGTTTTTTCCACACTAATACAAGTGCAAAAGTGGTTTCCTGCACCAACACAAGTGCGAAAAGTGGTTTTTCAACACTAACACAAGTGCAAAAAGTGGTTTTTCAACACTAACACAAGTGCGAAAAGTGGTTTTTCCACACTAATACATGTGCAAAATTGGTTTCCTGCACCAACACAAGTGCGAAAAGTGGTTTTCCACACTAATACAAGTGCAAAAGTGGTTTCCTGCACCAACACAAGTGCGAAAAGTGGTTTTTCAACACTAACACAAGTGCGAAAAGTGGTTTTTCAACACTATCACAAGTGCAAAAAGTGTTTTTTCCACACTAATACAAGTGCAAAAGTGGTTTCCTGCACCAACACAAGTGCGAAAAGTGGTTTTTCAACACTAACACAAGTGCGAAAAGTGGTTTTTCAACACTAACACAAGTGTGAAAAGTGGTTTTTCAACACTATCACAAGTGCAAAAAGTGTTTTTTCCACACTAATACAAGTGCAAAAGTGGTTTTTCAACACTAACACAAGTGCGAAAAGTGGTTTTTTCAACACTAACACAAGTGCGAAAAGTGGTTTTTCCACACTAATACAAGTGCAAAAGTGGTTTCCTGCACCAACACAAGTGCGAAAAGTGGTTTTTCAACACTAACATAAGTGCGAAAAGTGGTTTTTCAACACTATCACAAGTGCAAAAAGTGTTTTTTCCACACTAATACAAGTGCAAAAGTGGTTTCATGCACCAACACAAGTGCGAAAAGTGGTTTTTCAACACTGACACAAGTGCGAAAAGTGGTTTTTCAACTCTATCACAAGGGCAAAAAGTGTTTTTTCCACACTAATACAAGTGCAAAAGTGGTTTCCTGCAACAACACAAGTGCGAAAAGTGGTTTTTCAACACTAACACAAGTGCGAAAAGTGGTTTCTCAACACTAACACAAGTGCGAAAAGTGGTTTTTCCACAATTTTTTTTTTTTTTTTTTTTTTTTTTTTGTATACAAGATCGAGGCTCGTGAAAGAGCTAACATTAATCACACAAAAAGACAAACCGACACACAAAACACAAGGGGAGCGGTAGACAAGATGGTGAGAGAGGGGGAAGGACACAAAAGAGAGGGGGAAGGACACAAACACAACATTTGAGAACAGGGACATCGGGAGGACTTGGGGGGAGGTGGGAGAGGATTAAAACATATGAACACTGCAAGGACTCTGGGGTGAATTACCGGGGGTAGAAAAGATCAAGGTTTTCGATGGGGGAAGATAAGAGATGGTGGTGAACAGCTGTTTTAAAGACCTGGAGGGACGAGTGGGATTGAAGGGAGTGGGGGAGTTTGTTCCAGAGGCGGGAGAAAAGGGGAATGAAAGAGTGAAGGTGAGCAGAGAGCCTAGACTTTGGCAGTTTAACCAGAAGAGGGTTGCAGGCAGATCTTGTGCGACCTGAAGGAATATTGGGGGGACAGAGCACAGAGAGAGCTGGGGGAGCAAGGCCGGAGAGGAGTCGGTAGAAGACAGAAAGACCACCAACCTGCCTGCGGTGAGTGAGTGAAAGGCCCTCGGCGTTGACTACATCGCAGGAGATTCCAATGATTCTGAAAGCTTTGGCCTCAACAGCGTGAAGCCGAGCAAGGTGTGAGGCAGGAGCACCAGCCCAGAGGGGGGAACAGTATTCCATTGAGCTGCGGATGAAAGCCTTGTATGTGGTGAGGAGCTCAGGTGTGCCAAGGAAGGACTTCGCACGACGGAGGATGCCCAGTCGGCGACTGGCTTTGGAGGCCAGCTTGGAAATGTGGTTTTCCCAAGAAAGATCATGGCAGATAGTGAGACCCAAAAGCTTGAGCGACAGAACTTCTTGGAGAGGATTGTTGAGAAAGTAGATGGGAGGGTTGTCCAGTCGGTCCTTTCGGAGAGACATTGTAAGAGTGTGAGATTTGTCAGGATTGAAAGACATGTTCCACTTGTTTGACCAGTCTGTGATTTTGTCCAGGTCTGCAGAGAGTGAGGAGGCTGCAGACTGCCGATCTGAGGGATGAGGAATGGAGCGACAGAGAGTAGAGTCGTCAGCAAAGAGATAGAGAGGATTTTCAAGAGAGTCAGAGAGATCATTGATGAAGACCAGAAAAAGCACAGGGCCCAGAACACTACCTTGGGGAACTCCAGCCTGAACAGGAAGAGGAGATGAGAGAAACCCATTCAGGGCCACACGTTGACTACGACCAGAGAGGAAGTCCGCCAGCCATGCGTGGAGATTTCCATGGATACCAAAGGAGGAGAGTTTGGAGAGCAGAGCAGGGTGCCAGACCGTATTGAAGGCACGTGAAATGTCAAGGGAGACAGCTCTAATTTCCTGTTTGGCGTTGAGGACCTCCATCCATTGTTGAGAAAGCAGAAGCAGCATGTCCAGAGTAGAGTGACCAGGTCTGAAACCAAATTGATGATCAGAGATCAAGCCATTGGAGAAGAGGAAAGATTTAATATCTGAAGCAATGATGGATTCCATGACTTTGCTGATAATTGGGAGAAGGCTGATTGGTCTGTAGTTGCTGGGATCTGTTTTTGCACCTTTTTTGTGCAAAGCGGTGATGTTGGCTGATTTCCAAGCAGATGGCAGATGACCTTGAGCAAAAGAGAGGGTGAAGAGAACAGAAAGAGGGAGTGAAAGTGCAGAAGAACATGATTTTAGGACCCGTGGGCTGATGCCGTCAGGACCAGTTGCAGAATCAGAGTCGAGGGTTGCCAGAAACTTTTCCACCTTGTCAGGAGGAAAGGACACAGAGTCCAGGAGCAGCTGGGTACGACTGGGTACGGTGGGTAAAGAGAGGGATGGGTTTGGGACACAAGATTTAGAGGCAAACACAGAGTTGAGGCATTCAGCTTTTTCACGTGCGGAGTCAGCCGTTAAGCCGTTTGAGGTGAGGGAGGGGATGGAGGGGGAACAAACACCAGAAACAGATTTGACCAGACGCCACCAGGATTTGGAAGAGGGAGACAGATAAGAGAGTTCGGTCTTGAGAATGGTGAGATATTGTTTCCTGGCTCTCCTGAGGGTGGACACACACTTGTTTCGGGCTTTGTGAAAGGAAATGAGATTTCCTTCCGTTGGATTTGCTTTCCAGGAGACGAAAGCAAGTTGTTTCAGGGCAACAGCCTCACCACAAGATTCCGTGTACCATGGACGGGAGGAAGGGTATGACAACTGAAGACGAGATGGTATAAATCTGTGCATGAGAGAGAGCAATTTACTTTGAAAGAATTCCCAGGATGAGTTGATGTCAGAGGCGGTAGAGATGGGAGACCAGTCCAGATGATTGATGGCTGCTTGAAGACCGTGCCAGTTGGCCTGAGTGAAATGCCAGACTCGTCGACGCTGAGGACGCTCTCTGAGAATGGTCAGAGAGATGTCCACTTTGACAAGCACATGATCAGATGAGCCGATTGGAGCAGAAGAAGAGCAGTTTCCTGCAACTGCAACAGTAGTGTAGCAGCATAGCAAACCTGTTGTGCATTTTGTGATACAAGCACCAAATTTGGCACAAATGTACATTAATATGTTGCGAACATTTTCAGATATTGGGCCACTTGAAATTCCGTAACTTTTTTTTTTCAAATTTTTTCAAATTTCGTAATTTCAAATTTTTCGGGTGTCACAATTTCGGTCTTCGAGGCCGGCCGATATAGTGGGGCGGCTTAGCCCAAATATTCAAAAGAATTGTGCATTTTGTGATACAAGCACCAAATTTGGCACAAATGTACATTAATATGTTGCGAACATTGTGTGGTCAGCAATGAAGACGAGAGTCTGAATTACATGTATGCAAAAGACCTTGTGAACCAGTGAAGCAAATACACGGGTAAGCATGAATTAAATCTAGGGCATGATATAATTTCCATGATGTTTACCTCTACACTCAATGGTGGAAGGAGGTAATGTTTTGATCCCAGCTTGTCTGTATGTCTGTTTGTCTGTTAGTCCACAAAATTCCAGACAAAGCTTGTAGTAGTGGTAGTTGTAGTGGTAGTGGTGATAACAGAAATTGTTATATAGAACTGAACTTATATTATTATTATATGCAGAAAATAACTTCATTTCTATATGCCCTGCAGTGGACAGGTTAATTGGTTTATGCACTGAAGGGGTCACCCTGGTGTGCACTGCTGTGTTCTGCCTCACTGAGTTGTTCAGGTATGATGTACTCAGCACAAGCTTCCGGTCGGCCCGGAGGTGGGGGTGCGGGGCCTGTCACGGAACGTCAAAACAAACGGCCTGCCGGGGCCGCCCAAAAGTCGGGCGTGAGGGGCGCGTCCACTAATGGAACGCCTCTCGCTTCCCAGATCGAGGGCCACGTGGTCAGGAGAACCTCGTCCCTTCCGGTCACACTTTGCCTATCGGCCGGCCTCGAAGACCGAAATTGTGACGGTGTCACCCGAAAAATTTGAAATTACGAAATTTGAAAAAATTTGAAAAATAAAATTACGGAATTTCAAGTGGCCCAATATCTGAAAATGTTCGCAACATATTAATGTACATTTGTGCCAAATTTGGTGCTTGTATCACAAAATGCACAATTCTTTTGAATATTTGGGCTAAGCCACCCCACTACACTAATACAAGTGCAAAAGTGGTTTCCTGCACCAACACAAGTGCGAAAAGTGGTTTTTCAACACTAACACAAGTGCGAAAAGTGGTTTTCCACACTAATACAAGTGCAAAAGTGGTTTCCTGCACCAACACAAGTGCGAAAAGTGGTTTTTCAACACTAACACAAGTGCGAAAAGTGGTTTTTCAACACAATCACAAGTGCAAAAAGTGTTTTTTCCACACTAATACAAGTGCAAAAGTGGTTTCCTGCACCAACACAAGTGCGAAAAGTGGTTTTTCAGCACTAACACAAGTGCGAAAAGTGGTTTTTCAACACTAACACAAGTGCGAAAAGTGGTTTATCAACACTAACACAAGTGCGAAAAGCGGTTTTTCCACACTAATACAAGTGCAAAAGTGGTTTCCTGCACCAACACGAGTGCGAAAAGTGGTTTTTCAACACTAACACAAGTGCGAAAAGTGGTTTTTCAACACTATCACAAGTGCAAAAAGTGTTTTTTCCACACTAATGCAAGTGCAAAAGTGGTTTTTCAACACTAACACAAGTGCGAAAAGTGGTTTTTCAGCACTAACACAAGTGCGAAAAGTGGTTTATCAACACTAACACAAGTGCGAAAAGCGGTTTTTCCACACTAATACAAGTGCAAAAGTGGTTTCCTGCACCAACACGAGTGCGAAAAGTGGTTTTTCAACACTAACACAAGTGCGAAAAGTGGTTTTTCAACACTATCACAAGTGCAAAAAGTGTTTTTTCCACACTAATGCAAGTGCAAAAGTGGTTTTTCAACACTAACACAAGTGCGAAAAGTGGTTTTTCAACACTAACACAAGTGCGAAAAGTGGTTTTTCTACAATAATACAAGTGCAAAAGTGGTTTCCTGCACCAACACAAGTGCGAAAAGTGGTTTTTCAACACTAACACAAGTGCGAAAAGTGGTTTTTCAACACTATCACAAGTGCAAAAAGTGTTTTTTCCACACTAATACAAGTGCAAAAGTGGTTTTTCAACACTAACACAAGTGCAAAAAGTGTTTTTTCCACACTAATTCAAGTGCAAAAGTGGTTTCCTGCACCAACACAAGTGCGAAAAGTAGTTTTTCAACACTAACACAAGTGCGAAAAGTGGTTTTTCAACACTAACACAAGTGTAAAAAGTGGTTTTTAAACGCTAACACAAGTGCGAAAAGTGTTTTTTCCACACTAATACAAGTGCAAAAGTGGTTTCCTGCACCAACACAAGTGCGAAAAGTGGTTTTTCAACACTAACACAAGTGTAAAAAGTGGTTTTTAAACGCTAACACAAGTGCGAAAAGTGTTTTTTCCACACTAATACAAGTGCAAAAGTGGTTTCCTGCACCAACACAAGTGCGAAAAGTGGTTTTTCAACACTAACACAAGTGCGAAAAGTGGTTTTTCAACACTATCACAAGTGCAAAAAGTGTTTTTTCCACACCAATACAAGTGCAAAAGTGGTTTCCTGCACCAACACAAGTGCGAAAAGTGGTTTTTCAACAATAACACAAGTGCAAAAAGTGGTTTTTCAACAGTAACACAAGTGCGAAAAGTGTTTTTTCCGCACCAATACAAGTGCAAAAGTGGTTTCCTGCACCAACACAAGTGCGAAAACTGATTTTTCAACACTATCACAAGTGCAAAAAGTGTTTTTTCCACACTAATACAAGTGCGAAAAGTGGTTTTTCAACACTAACACAAGTGCGAAAAGTGGTTTTTCCACACTAATACAAGTGCAAAAGTGGTTTCCTGCACCAACACAAGTGCGAAAAGTGGTTTTTCAACACTAACACAAGTGCGAAAAGTGGTTTTTCAACATTATCACAAGTGCAAAAAGTGTTTTTTCCACACTAATACAAGTGCAAAAGTGGTTTCCTGCACCAACACAAGTGCGAAAAGTGGTTTTTCAACACTAACACAAGTGCGAAAAGTGGTTTTTCAACACTAACACAAGTGCGAAAAGTGGTTTATCAACACTAACACAAGTGCGAAAACCGGTTTTTCCACACTAATACAAGTGCAAAAGTGGTTTCCTGCACCAACACGAGTGCGAAAAGTGGTTTTTCAACACTAACACAAGTGCGAAAAGTGGTTTTTCAACACTATCACAAGTGCAAAAAGTGTTTTTTCCACACTAATGCAAGTGCAAAAGTGGTTTTTCAACACTAACACAAGTGCGAAAAGTGGTTTTTCAACACTAATACAAGTGCGAAAAGTGGTTTTTCTACAATAATACAAGTGCAAAAGTGGTTTCCTGCACCAACACAAGTGCGAAAAGTGGTTTTTCAACACTAACACAAGTGCGAAAAGTGGTTTTTCAACACTATCACAAGTGCAAAAAGTGTTTTTTCCACACTAATACAAGTGCAAAAGTGGTTTTTCAACACTAACACAAAGGCAAAAAGTGTTTTTTCCACACTAATACAAGTGCAAAAGTGGTTTCCTGCAACAACACAAGTGCGAAAAGTGGTTTTTCAACACTAACACAAGTGCAAAAAGTGGTTTCTCAACACTAACACAAGTGCGAAAAGTGGTTTTTCCACACTAATACAAGTGCAAAAGTGGTTTCCTGCACCAACACAAGTGCGAAAAGTGGTTTTTCAACACTAACACAAGTGCGAAAAGTGGTTTTTCAACACTATCACAAGTGCAAAAAGTGTTTTTTCCACACTAATACAAGTGCAAAAGTGGTTTCCTGCACCAACACAAGTGCGAAAAGTGGTTTTTCAACACTAACACAAGTGCAAAAAGTGGTTTTTCAACACTAACACAAGTGCGAAAAGTGTTTTTTCCACACCAATACAAGTGCAAAAGTGGTTTCCTGCACCAACACAAGTGCGAAAAGTGGTTTTTCAACACTATCACAAGTGCAAAAAGTGTTTTTTCCACACTAATACAAGTGCGAAAAGTGGTTTTTCAACACTAACACAAGTGCGAAAAGTGGTTTTTCCACACTAATACAAGTGCAAAAGTGGTTTCCTGCACCAACACAAGTGCGAAAAGTGGTTTTTCAACACTAACACAAGTGCGAAAAGTGGTTTTTCAACATTATCACAAGTGCAAAAAGTGTTTTTTCCACACTAATACAAGTGCAAAAGTGGTTTCCTGCACCAACACAAGTGCGAAAAGTGGTTTTTCAACACTAACACAAGTGCGAAAAGTGGTTTTTCAACACTAACACAAGTGCGAAAAGTGGTTTATCAACACTAACACAAGTGCGAAAAGCGGTTTTTCCACACTAATACAAGTGCAAAAGTGGTTTCCTGCACCAATACGAGTGCAAAAAGTGGTTTTTCAACACTAACACAAGTGCGAAAAGTGGTTTTTCAACACTATCACAAGTGCAAAAAGTGTTTTTTCCACACTAATGCAAGTGCAAAAGTGGTTTTTCAACACTAACACAAGTGCGAAAAGTGGTTTTTCAGCACTAACACAAGTGCGAAAAGTGGTTTTTCCACACTAATATAAGTGCAAAAGTGGTTTCCTGCACAAACACAAGTGCGAAAAGTGGTTTTTCAACACTAACACAAGTGCGAAAAGTGGTTTTTCAACACTACCACAAGTGCAAAAAGTGTTTTTTCCACACTAATACAAGTGCAAAAGTGGTTTTTCAACACTAACACAAGTGCGAAAAGTGGTTTTTCAACACTAACACAAGTGCGAAAAGTGGTTTTTCAACACTATCACAAGTGCAAAAAGTGTTTTTTCCACACTAATACAAGTGCAAAAGTGGTTTTTCAACACTAACACAAGTGCAAAAAGTGTTTTTTCCACACTAATTCAAGTGCAAAAGTGGTATCCTGCACCAACACAAGTGCGAAAAGTAGTTTTTCAACACTAACACAAGTGCGAAAAGTGGTTTTTCAACACTAACACAAGTGTAAAATGTGGTTTTTAAACGCTAACACAAGTGCGAAAAGTGTTTTTTCCACACTAATACAAGTGCAAAAGTGGTGTCCTGCACCAACACAAGTGCGAAAAGTGGTTTTTCAACACTAACACAAGTGCAAAAAGTGGTTTTTCAACACTAACACAAGTGCGAAAAGTGTTTTTTCCACACTAATACAAGTGCAAAAGTGGTTTCCTGCACCAACACAAGTGCGAAAAGTGGTTTTTCAACACTAACACAAGTACGAAAAGTGTTTTTTCAACACTAACACAAGTGCAAAAAGTGTTTTTTCAACACTATCACAAGTGAAAAAGTGTTTTTTCCACACTAATACAAGTGCAAAAGTGGTTTCCTGCACCAACACAAGTGCGAAAAGTGGTTTTTCAACACTAACACAAGTGCGAAAAGTGGTTTTTCAACATTATCACAAGTGCAAAAAGTGTTTTTTCCACACTAATACAAGTGCAAAAGTGGTTTCCTGCACCAACACAAGTGCGAAAAGTGGTTTTTCAACACTAACACAAGTGCGAAAAGTGGTTTTTCAACACTAACACAAGTGCGAAAAGTGGTTTATCAACACTAACACAAGTGCGAAAAGCGGTTTTTCCACACTAATACAAGTGCAAAAGTGGTTTCCTGCACCAATACGAGTGCGAAAAGTGGTTTTTCAACACTAACACAAGTGCGAAAAGTGGTTTTTCAACACTATCACAAGTGCAAAAAGTGTTTTTTCCACACTAATGCAAGTGCAAAAGTGGTTTTTCAACACTAACACAAGTGCGAAAAGTGGTTTTTCAGCACTAACACAAGTGCGAAAAGTGGTTTTTCCACACTAATATAAGTGCAAAAGTGGTTTCCTGCACAAACACAAGTGCGAAAAGTGGTTTTTCAACACTAACACAAGTGCGAAAAGTGGTTTTTCAACACTACCACAAGTGCAAAAAGTGTTTTTTCCACACTAATACAAGTGCAAAAGTGGTTTTTCAACACTAACACAAGTGCGAAAAGTGGTTTTTCAACACTAACACAAGTGCGAAAAGTGGTTTTTCTTCAATAATACAAGTGCAAAAGTGGTTTCCTGCACCAACACAAGTGCGAAAAGTGGTTTTTCAACACTAACACAAGTGCGAAAAGTGGTTTTTCAACACTATCACAAGTGCAAAAAGTGTTTTTTCCACACTAATACAAGTGCAAAAGTGGTTTTTCAACACTAACACAAGTGCAAAAAGTGTTTTTTCCACACTAATTCAAGTGCAAAAGTGGTATCCTGCACCAACACAAGTGCGAAAAGTAGTTTTTCAACACTAACACAAGTGCGAAAAGTGGTTTTTCAACACTAACACAAGTGTAAAATGTGGTTTTTAAACGCTAACACAAGTGCGAAAAGTGTTTTTTCCACACTAATACAAGTGCAAAAGTGGTGTCCTGCACCAACACAAGTGCGAAAAGTGGTTTTTCAACACTAACACAAGTGCAAAAAGTGGTTTTTCAACACTAACACAAGTGCGAAAAGTGTTTTTTCCACACTAATACAAGTGCAAAAGTGGTTTCCTGCACCAACACAAGTGCGAAAAGTGGTTTTTCAACACTAACACAAGTACGAAAAGTGTTTTTTCAACACTAACACAAGTGCAAAAAGTGTTTTTTCAACACTGTCACAAGTGAAAAAGTGTTTTTTCCACACTAATACAAGTGCAAAAGTGGTTTTTCAACACTAACACAAGTGCGAAAAGTGGTTTTTCAACACTAACACAAGTGCGAAAAGTGGTTTTTCAACACTATCACAAGTGCAAAAATTGGTTTTTTCCACACTAATACAAGTGCAAAAGTGGTTTCCTGCACCAACACAAGTGCGAAAAGTGGTTTTTCAACACTAGCACAAGTGCGAAAAGTGGTTTTTCAACACTAACACAAGGGCAAAAAGTGGTTTTTAAACGCTAACACAAGTGCGAAAAGTGTTTTTTCCACACTAATACAAGTGCAAAAGTGGTTTCCTGCACCAACACAAGTGCGAAAAGTGGTTTTTCAACACTAACACAAGTGCAAAAAGTGGTTTTTCAACACTAACACAAGTGCGAAAAGTGTTTTTTCCACACTAACACAAGTGCAAAAGTGGTTTCCTGCACCAACACAAGTGCGAAAAGTGGTTTTTCAACACTATCACAAGTGCAAAAAGTGTTTTTTCCACACTAATACAAGTGCGAAAAGTGGTTTTTCAACAATAACACAAGTGCAAAAAGTGTTTTTTCCACACTAATACAAGTGCAAAAGTGGTTTCCTGCACCAACACAAGTGCGAAAAGTGGTTTTTCAATACTAACACAAGTGCGAAAAGTGGTTTCTCAACACTAACACAAGTGCGAAAAGTGGTTTTTCCACACTAATACAAGTGCAAAAGTGGTTTCCTGCACCAACACAAGTGCGAAAAGTGGTTTTTCAACACTAACACAAGTGCGAAAAGTGGTTTTTCAACACTAACACAAGTGCGAAAAGTGGTTTATCAACACTAACACAAGTGCGAAAAGCGGTTTTTCCACACTAATACAAGTGCAAAAGTGGTTTCCTGCACCAACACGAGTGCGAAAAGTGGTTTTTCAACACTAACACAAGTGCGAAAAGTGGTTTTTCAACACTATCACAAGTGCAAAAAGTGTTTTTTCCACACTAATGCAAGTGCAAAAGTGGTTTTTCAACACTAACACAAGTGCGAAAAGTGGTTTTTCAGCACTAACACAAGTGCGAAAAGTGGTTTTTCCACACTAATATAAGTGCAAAAGTGGTTTCCTGCACAAACACAAGTGCGAAAAGTGGTTTTTCAACACTAACACAAGTGCGAAAAGTGGTTTTTCAACACTACCACAAGTGCAAAAAGTGTTTTTTCCACACTAATACAAGTGCAAAAGTGGTTTTTCAACACTAACACAAGTGCGAAAAGTGGTTTTTCAACACTAACACAAGTGCGAAAAGTGGTTTTTCTTCAATAATACAAGTGCAAAAGTGGTTTCCTGCACCAACACAAGTGCGAAAAGTGGTTTTTCAACACTAACACAAGTGCGAAAAGTGGTTTTTCAACACTATCACAAGTGCAAAAAGTGTTTTTTCCACACTAATACAAGTGCAAAAGTGGTTTTTCAACACTAACACAAGTGCAAAAAGTGTTTTTTCCACACTAATTCAAGTGCAAAAGTGGTTTCCTGCACCAACACAAGTGCGAAAAGTAGTTTTTCAACACTAACACAAGTGCGAAAAGTGGTTTTTCAACACTAACAAAAGTGTAAAATGTGGTTTTTAAACGCTAACACAAGTGCGAAAAGTGTTTTTTCCACACTAATACAAGTGCAAAAGTGGTGTCCTGCACCAACACAAGTGCGAAAAGTGGTTTTTCAACACTAACACAAGTACGAAAAGTGTTTTTTCAACACTAACACAAGTGGAAAAAGTGTTTTTTCAACACTATCACAAGTGAAAAAGTGTTTTTTCCACACTAATACAAGTGCAAAAGTGGTTTTTCAACACTAACACAAGTGCGAAAAGTGGTTTTTCAACACTAACACAAGTGCGAAAAGTGGTTTTTCAACACTATCACAAGTGCAAAAATTGGTTTTTCCACACTAATACAAGTGCAAAAGTGCTTTCCTGCACCAACACAAGTGCGAAAAGTGGTTTTTCAACACTAGCACAAGTGCGAAAAGTGGTTTTTCAACACTAACACAAGGGCAAAAAGTGGTTTTTAAACGCTAACACAAGTGCGAAAAGTGTTTTTTCCACACTAATACAAGTGCAAAAGTGGTTTCCTGCACCAACACAAGTGCGAAAAGTGGTTTTTCAACACTAACACAAGTGTAAAAAGTGGTTTTTAAACGCTAACACAAGTGCGAAAAGTGTTTTTTCCACACTAATACAAGTGCAAAAGTGGTTTCCTGCACCAACACAAGTGCGAAAAGTGGTTTTTCAACACTAACACAAGTGCGAAAAGTGGTTTTTCAACACTATCACAAGTGCAAAAAGTGTTTTTTCCACACCAATACAAGTGCAAAAGTGGTTTCCTGCAGCAACACAAGTGCGAAAAGTGGTTTTTCAACACTAACACAAGTGCAAAAAGTGGTTTTTCAACAGTAACACAAGTGCGAAAAGTGTTTTTTCCACACCAATACAAGTGCAAAAGTGGTTTCCTGCACCAACACAAGTGCGAAAACTGATTTTTCAACACTATCACAAGTGCAAAAAGTGTTTTTTCCACACTAATACAAGTGCGAAAAGTGGTTTTTCAACACTAACACAAGTGCGAAAAGTGGTTTTTCCACACTAATACAAGTGCAAAAGTGGTTTCCTGCACCAACACAAGTGCGAAAAGTGGTTTTTCAACACTAACACAAGTGCGAAAAGTGGTTTTTCAACATTATCACAAGTGCAAAAAGTGTCTTTTCCACACTAATACAAGTGCAAAAGTGGTTTCCTGCACCAACACAAGTGCGAAAAGTGGTTTTTCAACACTAACACAAGTGCGAAAAGTGGTTTTTCAACACTAACACAAGTGCGAAAAGTGGTTTATCAACACTAACACAAGTGCGAAAACCGGTTTTTCCACACTAATACAAGTGCAAAAGTGGTTTCCTGCACCAACACGAGTGCGAAAAGTGGTTTTTCAACACTAACACAAGTGCGAAAAGTGGTTTTTCAACACTATCACAAGTGCAAAAAGTGTTTTTTCCACACTAATGCAAGTGCAAAAGTGGTTTTTCAACACTAACACAAGTGCGAAAAGTGGTTTTTCAACACTAATACAAGTGCGAAAAGTGGTTTTTCTACAATAATACAAGTGCAAAAGTGGTTTCCTGCACCAACACAAGTGCGAAAAGTGGTTTTTCAACACTAACACAAGTGCGAAAAGTGGTTTTTCAACACTATCACAAGTGCAAAAAGTGTTTTTTCCACACTAATACAAGTGCAAAAGTGGTTTTTCAACACTAACACAAAGGCAAAAAGTGTTTTTTCCACACTAATACAAGTGCAAAAGTGGTTTCCTGCAACAACACAAGTGCGAAAAGTGGTTTTTCAACACTAACACAAGTGCAAAAAGTGGTTTCTCAACACTAACACAAGTGCGAAAAGTGGTTTTTCCACACTAATACAAGTGCAAAAGTGGTTTCCTGCACGAACACAAGTGCGAAAAGTGGTTTTTCAACACTAACACAAGTGCGAAAAGTGGTTTTTCAACACTAACACAAGTGCGAAAAGTGTTTTTTCCACACCAATACAAGTGCAAAAGTGGTTTCCTGCACCAACACAAGTGCGAAAAGTGGTTTTTCAACACTATCACAAGTGCAAAAAGTGTTTTTTCCACACTAATACAAGTGCGAAAAGTGGTTTTTCAACACTAACACAAGTGCGAAAAGTGGTTTTTCCACACTAATACAATAGCAAAAGTGGTTTCCTGCACCAACACAAGTGCGAAAAGTGGTTTTTCAACACTAACACAAGTGCGAAAAGTGGTTTTTCAACATTATCACAAGTGCAAAAAGTGTTTTTTCCACACTAATACAAGTGCAAAAGTGGTTTCCTGCACCAACACAAGTGCGAAAAGTGGTTTTTCAACACTAACACAAGTGCGAAAAGTGGTTTTTCAACACTAACACAAGTGCGAAAAGTGGTTTATCAACACTAACACAAGTGCGAAAAGCGGTTTTTCCACACTAATACAAGTGCAAAAGTGGTTTCCTGCACCAATACGAGTGCAAAAAGTGGTTTTTCAACACTAACACAAGTGCGAAAAGTGGTTTTTCAACACTATCACAAGTGCAAAAAGTGTTTTTTCCACACTAATGCAAGTGCAAAAGTGGTTTTTCAACACTAACACAAGTGCGAAAAGTGGTTTTTCAGCACTAACACAAGTGCGAAAAGTGGTTTTTCCACACTAATATAAGTGCAAAAGTGGTTTCCTGCACAAACACAAGTGCGAAAAGTGGTTTTTCAACACTAACACAAGTGCGAAAAGTGGTTTTTCAACACTACCACAAGTGCAAAAAGTGTTTTTTCCACACTAATACAAGTGCAAAAGTGGTTTTTCAACACTAACACAAGTGCGAAAAGTGGTTTTTCAACACTAACACAAGTGCGAAAAGTGGTTTTTCTTCAATAATACAAGTGCAAAAGTGGTTTCCTGCACCAACACAAGTGCGAAAAGTGGTTTTTCAACACTAACACAAGTGCGAAAAGTGGTTTTTCAACACTATCACAAGTGCAAAAAGTGTTTTTTCCACACTAATACAAGTGCAAAAGTGGTTTTTCAACACTAACACAAGTGCAAAAAGTGTTTTTTCCACACTAATTCAAGTGCAAAAGTGGTATCCTGCACCAACACAAGTGCGAAAAGTAGTTTTTCAACACTAACACAAGTGCGAAAAGTGGTTTTTCAACACTAACACAAGTGTAAAATGTGGTTTTTAAACGCTAACACAAGTGCGAAAAGTGTTTTTTCCACACTAATACAAGTGCAAAAGTGGTGTCCTGCACCAACACAAGTGCGAAAAGTGGTTTTTCAACACTAACACAAGTGCAAAAAGTGGTTTTTCAACACTAACACAAGTGCGAAAAGTGTTTTTTCCACACTAATACAAGTGCAAAAGTGGTTTCCTGCACCAACACAAGTGCGAAAAGTGGTTTTTCAACACTAACACAAGTACGAAAAGTGTTTTTTCAACACTAACACAAGTGCAAAAAGTGTTTTTTCAACACTATCACAAGTGAAAAAGTGTTTTTTCCACACTAATACAAGTGCAAAAGTGGTTTCCTGCACCAACACAAGTGCGAAAAGTGGTTTTTCAACACTAACACAAGTGCGAAAAGTGGTTTTTCAACATTATCACAAGTGCAAAAAGTGTTTTTTCCACACTAATACAAGTGCAAAAGTGGTTTCCTGCACCAACACAAGTGCGAAAAGTGGTTTTTCAACACTAACACAAGTGCGAAAAGTGGTTTTTCAACACTAACACAAGTGCGAAAAGTGGTTTATCAACACTAACACAAGTGCGAAAAGCGGTTTTTCCACACTAATACAAGTGCAAAAGTGGTTTCCTGCACCAATACGAGTGCGAAAAGTGGTTTTTCAACACTAACACAAGTGCGAAAAGTGGTTTTTCAACACTATCACAAGTGCAAAAAGTGTTTTTTCCACACTAATGCAAGTGCAAAAGTGGTTTTTCAACACTAACACAAGTGCGAAAAGTGGTTTTTCAGCACTAACACAAGTGCGAAAAGTGGTTTTTCCACACTAATATAAGTGCAAAAGTGGTTTCCTGCACAAACACAAGTGCGAAAAGTGGTTTTTCAACACTAACACAAGTGCGAAAAGTGGTTTTTCAACACTACCACAAGTGCAAAAAGTGTTTTTTCCACACTAATACAAGTCCAAAAGTGGTTTTTCAACACTAACACAAGTGCGAAAAGTGGTTTTTCAACACTAACACAAGTGCGAAAAGTGGTTTTTCTTCAATAATACAAGTGCAAAAGTGGTTTCCTGCACCAACACAAGTGCGAAAAGTGGTTTTTCAACACTAACACAAGTGCGAAAAGTGGTTTTTCAACACTATCACAAGTGCAAAAAGTGTTTTTTCCACACTAATACAAGTGCAAAAGTGGTTTTTCAACACTAACACAAGTGCAAAAAGTGTTTTTTCCACACTAATTCAAGTGCAAAAGTGGTATCCTGCACCAACACAAGTGCGAAAAGTAGTTTTTCAACACTAACACAAGTGCGAAAAGTGGTTTTTCAACACTAACACAAGTGTAAAATGTGGTTTTTAAACGCTAACACAAGTGCGAAAAGTGTTTTTTCCACACTAATACAAGTGCAAAAGTGGTGTCCTGCACCAACACAAGTGCGAAAAGTGGTTTTTCAACACTAACACAAGTGCAAAAAGTGGTTTTCAACACTAACACAAGTGCGAAAAGTGTTTTTTCCACACTAATACAAGTGCAAAAGTGGTTTCCTGCACCAACACAAGTGCGAAAAGTGGTTTTTCAACACTAACACAAGTACGAAAAGTGTTTTTTCAACACTAACACAAGTGCAAAAAGTGTTTTTTCAACACTATCACAAGTGAAAAAGTGTTTTTTCCATACTAATACAAGTGCAAAAGTGGTTTTTCAACACTAATACAAGTGCGAAAAGTGGTTTTTCAACACTAACACAAGTGCGAAAAGTGGTTTTTCAACACTATCACAAGTGCAAAAATTGGTTTTTCCACACTAATACAAGTGCAAAAGTGGTTTCCTGCACCAACACAAGTGCGAAAAGTGGTTTTTCAACACTAGCACAAGTGCGAAAAGTGGTTTTTCAACACTAACACAAGGGCAAAAAGTGGTTTTTAAACGCTAACACAAGTGCGAAAAGTGTTTTTTCCACACTAATACAAGTGCAAAAGTGGTTTCCTGCACCAACACAAGTGCGAAAAGTGGTTTTTCAACACTAACACAAGTGCAAAAAGTGGTTTTTCAACACTAACACAAGTGCGAAAAGTGTTTTTTCCACACTAACACAAGTGCAAAAGTGGTTTCCTGCACCAACACAAGTGCGAAAAGTGGTTTTTCAACACTATCACAAGTGCAAAAAGTGTTTTTTCCACACTAATACAAGTGCGAAAAGTAGTTTTTCAACAATAACACAAGTGCAAAAAGTGTTTTTTCCACACTAATACAAGTGCAAAAGTGGTTTCCTGCACCAACACAAGTGCGAAAAGTGGTTTTTCAATACTAACACAAGTGCGAAAAGTGGTTTCTCAACACTAACACAAGTGCGAAAAGTGGTTTTTCCACACTAATACAAGTGCAAAAGTGGTTTCCTGCACCAACACAAGTGCGAAAAGTGGTTTTTCAACACTAACACAAGTGCGAAAAGTGGTTTTTCAACACTAACACAAGTGCGAAAAGTGGTTTATCAACACTAACACAAGTGCAAAAAGCGGTTTTTCCACACTAATACAAGTGCAAAAGTGGTTTCCTGCACCAACACGAGTGCGAAAAGTGGTTTTTCAACACTAACACAAGTGCGAAAAGTGGTTTTTCAACACTATCACAAGTGCAAAAAGTGTTTTTTCCACACTAATGCAAGTGCAAAAGTGGTTTTTCAACACTAACACAAGTGCGAAAAGTGGTTTTTCAGCACTAACACAAGTGCGAAAAGTGGTTTTTCCACACTAATATAAGTGCAAAAGTGGTTTCCTGCACAAACACAAGTGCGAAAAGTGGTTTTTCAACACTAACACAAGTGCGAAAAGTGGTTTTTCAACACTACCACAAGTGCAAAAAGTGTTTTTCCACACTAATACAAGTGCAAAAGTGGTTTTTCAACACTAACACAAGTGCGAAAAGTGGTTTTTCAACACTAACACAAGTGCGAAAAGTGGTTTTTCTTCAATAATACAAGTGCAAAAGTGGTTTCCTGCACCAACACAAGTGCGAAAAGTGGTTTTTCAACACTAACACAAGTGCGAAAAGTGGTTTTTCAACACTATCACAAGTGCAAAAAGTGTTTTTTCCACACTAATACAAGTGCAAAAGTGGTTTTTCAACACTAACACAAGTGCAAAAAGTGTTTTTTCCACACTAATTCAAGTGCAAAAGTGGTTTCCTGCACCAACACAAGTGCGAAAAGTAGTTTTTCAACACTAACACAAGTGCGAAAAGTGGTTTTTCAACACTAACACAAGTGTAAAATGTGGTTTTTAAACGCTAACACAAGTGCGAAAAGTGTTTTTTCCACACTAATACAAGTGCAAAAGTGGTGTCCTGCACTAACACAAGTACGAAAAGTGTTTTTTCAACACTAACACAAGTGGAAAAAGTGTTTTTTCAACACTATCACAAGTGAAAAAGTGTTTTTTCCACACTAATACAAGTGCAAAAGTGGTTTTTCAACACTAACACAAGTGCGAAAAGTGGTTTTTCAACACTAACACAAGTGCGAAAAGTGGTTTTTCAACACTATCACAAGTGCAAAAATTGGTTTTTCCACACTAATACAAGTGCAAAAGTGCTTTCCTGCACCAACACAAGTGCGAAAAGTGGTTTTTCAACACTAGCACAAGTGCGAAAAGAGGTTTTTCAACACTAACACAAGGGCAAAAAGTGGTTTTTAAACGCTAACACAAGTGCGAAAAGTGTTTTTTCCACACTAATACAAGTGCAAAAGTGGTTTCCTGCACCAACACAAGTGCGAAAAGTGGTTTTTCAACACTAACACAAGTGTAAAAAGTGGTTTTTAAACGCTAACACAAGTGCGAAAAGTGTTTTTTCCACACTAATACAAGTGCAAAAGTGGTTTCCTGCACCAACACAAGTGCGAAAAGTGGTTTTTCAACACTAACACAAGTGCGAAAAGTGGTTTTTCAACACTATCACAAGTGCAAAAAGTGTTTTTTCCACACCAATACAAGTGCAAAAGTGGTTTCCTGCAGCAACACAAGTGCGAAAAGTGGTTTTTCAACACTAACACAAGTGCAAAAAGTGGTTTTTCAACAGTAACACAAGTGCGAAAAGTGTTTTTTCCACACCAATACAAGTGCAAAAGTGGTTTCCTGCACCAACACAAGTGCGAAAACTGATTTTTCAACACTATCACAAGTGCAAAAAGTGTTTTTTCCACACTAATACAAGTGCGAAAAGTGGTTTTTCAACACTAACACAAGTGCGAAAAGTGGTTTTTCCACACTAATACAAGTGCAAAAGTGGTTTCCTGCACCAACACAAGTGCGAAAAGTGGTTTTTCAACACTAACACAAGTGCGAAAAGTGGTTTTTCAACATTATCACAAGTGCAAAAAGTGTCTTTTCCACACTAATACAAGTGCAAAAGTGGTTTCCTGCACCAACACAAGTGCGAAAAGTGGTTTTTCAACACTAACACAAGTGCGAAAAGTGGTTTTTCAACACTAACACAAGTGCGAAAAGTGGTTTATCAACACTAACACAAGTGCGAAAACCGGTTTTTCCACACTAATACAAGTGCAAAAGTGGTTTCCTGCACCAACACGAGTGCGAAAAGTGGTTTTTCAACACTAACACAAGTGCGAAAAGTGGTTTTTCAACACTATCACAAGTGCAAAAAGTGTTTTTTCCACACTAATGCAAGTGCAAAAGTGGTTTTTCAACACTAACACAAGTGCGAAAAGTGGTTTTTCAACACTAATACAAGTGCGAAAAGTGGTTTTTCTACAATAATACAAGTGCAAAAGTGGTTTCCTGCACCAACACAAGTGCGAAAAGTGGTTTTTCAACACTAACACAAGTGCGAAAAGTGGTTTTTCAACACTATCACAAGTGCAAAAAGTGTTTTTTCCACACTAATACAAGTGCAAAAGTGGTTTTTCAACACTAACACAAAGGCAAAAAGTGTTTTTTCCACACTAATACAAGTGCAAAAGTGGTTTCCTGCAACAACACAAGTGCGAAAAGTGGTTTTTCAACACTAACACAAGTGCAAAAAGTGGTTTCTCAACACTAACACAAGTGCGAAAAGTGGTTTTTCCACACTAATACAAGTGCAAAAGTGGTTTCCTGCACGAACACAAGTGCGAAAAGTGGTTTTTCAACACTAACACAAGTGCGAAAAGTGGTTTTTCAACACTAACACAAGTGCGAAAAGTGTTTTTTCCACACCAATACAAGTGCAAAAGTGGTTTCCTGCACCAACACAAGTGCGAAAAGTGGTTTTTCAACACTATCACAAGTGCAAAAAGTGTTTTTTCCACACTAATACAAGTGCGAAAAGTGGTTTTTCAACACTAACAAAAGTGCGAAAAGTGGTTTTTCCACACTAATACAAGTGCAAAAGTGGTTTCCTGCACCAACACAAGTGCGAAAAGTGGTTTTTCAACACTAACACAAGTGCGAAAAGTGGTTTTTCAACATTATCACAAGTGCAAAAAGTGTTTTTTCCACACTAATACAAGTGCAAAAGTGGTTTCCTGCACCAACACAAGTGCGAAAAGTGGTTTTTCAACACTAACACAAGTGCGAAAAGTGGTTTTTCAACACTAACACAAGTGCGAAAAGTGGTTTATCAACACTAACACAAGTGCGAAAAGCGGTTTTTCCACACTAATACAAGTGCAAAAGTGGTTTCCTGCACCAATACGAGTGCAAAAAGTGGTTTTTCAACACTAACACAAGTGCGAAAAGTGGTTTTTCAACACTATCACAAGTGCAAAAAGTGTTTTTTCCACACTAATGCAAGTGCAAAAGTGGTTTTTCAACACTAACACAAGTGCGAAAAGTGGTTTTTCAGCACTAACACAAGTGCGAAAAGTGGTTTTTCCACACTAATATAAGTGCAAAAGTGGTTTCCTGCACAAACACAAGTGCGAAAAGTGGTTTTTCAACACTAACACAAGTGCGAAAAGTGGTTTTTCAACACTACCACAAGTGCAAAAAGTGTTTTTTCCACACTAATACAAGTGCAAAAGTGGTTTTTCAACACTAACACAAGTGCGAAAAGTGGTTTTTCAACACTAACACAAGTGCGAAAAGTGGTTTTTCTTCAATAATACAAGTGCAAAAGTGGTTTCCTGCACCAACACAAGTGCGAAAAGTGGTTTTTCAACACTAACACAAGTGCGAAAAGTGGTTTTTCAACACTATCACAAGTGCAAAAAGTGTTTTTTCCACACTAATACAAGTGCAAAAGTGGTTTTTCAACACTAACACAAGTGCAAAAAGTGTTTTTTCCACACTAATTCAAGTGCAAAAGTGGTATCCTGCACCAACACAAGTGCGAAAAGTAGTTTTTCAACACTAACACAAGTGCGAAAAGTGGTTTTTCAACACTAACACAAGTGTAAAATGTGGTTTTTAAACGCTAACACAAGTGCGAAAAGTGTTTTTTCCACACTAATACAAGTGCAAAAGTGGTGTCCTGCACCAACACAAGTGCGAAAAGTGGTTTTTCAACACTAACACAAGTGCAAAAAGTGGTTTTTCAACACTAACACAAGTGCGAAAAGTGTTTTTTCCACACTAATACAAGTGCAAAAGTGGTTTCCTGCACCAACACAAGTGCGAAAAGTGGTTTTTCAACACTAACGCAAGTACGAAAAGTGTTTTTTCAACACTAACACAAGTGCAAAAAGTGTTTTTTCAACACTATCACAAGTGAAAAAGTGTTTTTTCCACACTAATACAAGTGCAAAAGTGGTTTCCTGCACCAACACAAGTGCGAAAAGTGGTTTTTCAACACTAACACAAGTGCGAAAAGTGGTTTTTCAACATTATCACAAGTGCAAAAAGTGTTTTTTCCACACTAATACAAGTGCAAAAGTGGTTTCCTGCACCAACACAAGTGCGAAAAGTGGTTTTTCAACACTAACACAAGTGCGAAAAGTGGTTTTTCAACACTAACACAAGTGCGAAAAGTGGTTTATCAACACTAACACAAGTGCGAAAAGCGGTTTTTCCACACTAATACAAGTGCAAAAGTGGTTTCCTGCACCAATACGAGTGCGAAAAGTGGTTTTTCAACACTAACACAAGTGCGAAAAGTGGTTTTTCAACACTATCACAAGTGCAAAAAGTGTTTTTTCCACACTAATGCAAGTGCAAAAGTGGTTTTTCAACACTAACACAAGTGCGAAAAGTGGTTTTTCAGCACTAACACAAGTGCGAAAAGTGGTTTTTCCACACTAATATAAGTGCAAAAGTGGTTTCCTGCACAAACACAAGTGCGAAAAGTGGTTTTTCAACACTAACACAAGTGCGAAAAGTGGTTTTTCAACACTACCACAAGTGCAAAAAGTGTTTTTTCCACACTAATACAAGTCCAAAAGTGGTTTTTCAACACTAACACAAGTGCGAAAAGTGGTTTTTCAACACTAACACAAGTGCGAAAAGTGGTTTTTCTTCAATAATACATGTGCAAAAGTGGTTTCCTGCACCAACACAAGTGCGAAAAGTGGTTTTTCAACACTAACACAAGTGCGAAAAGTGGTTTTTCAACACTATCACAAGTGCAAAAAGTGTTTTTTCCACACTAATACAAGTGCAAAAGTGGTTTTTCAACACTAACACAAGTGCAAAAAGTGTTTTTTCCACACTAATTCAAGTGCAAAAGTGGTATCCTGCACCAACACAAGTGCGAAAAGTAGTTTTTCAACACTAACACAAGTGCGAAAAGTGGTTTTTCAACACTAACACAAGTGTAAAATGTGGTTTTTAAACGCTAACACAAGTGCGAAAAGTGTTTTTTCCACACTAATACAAGTGCAAAAGTGGTGTCCTGCACCAACACAAGTGCGAAAAGTGGTTTTTCAACACTAACACAAGTGCAAAAAGTGGTTTTCAACACTAACACAAGTGCGAAAAGTGTTTTTTCCACACTAATACAAGTGCAAAAGTGGTTTCCTGCACCAACACAAGTGCGAAAAGTGGTTTTTCAACACTAACACAAGTACGAAAAGTGTTTTTTCAACACTAACACAAGTGCAAAAAGTGTTTTTTCAACACTATCACAAGTGAAAAAGTGTTTTTTCCACACTAATACAAGTGCAAAAGTGGTTTTTCAACACTAACACAAGTGCGAAAAGTGGTTTTTCAACACTAACACAAGTGCGAAAAGTGGTTTTTCAACACTATCACAAGTGCAAAAATTGGTTTTTCCACACTAATACAAGTGCAAAAGTGGTTTCCTGCACCAACACAAGTGCGAAAAGTGGTTTTTCAACACTAGCACAAGTGCGAAAAGTGGTTTTTCAACACTAACACAAGGGCAAAAAGTGGTTTTTAAACGCTAACACAAGTGCGAAAAGTGTTTTTTCCACACTAATACAAGTGCAAAAGTGGTTTCCTGCACCAACACAAGTGCGAAAAGTGGTTTTTCAACACTAACACAAGTGCAAAAAGTGGTTTTTCAACACTAACACAAGTGCGAAAAGTGTTTTTTCCACACTAACACAAGTGCAAAAGTGGTTTCCTGCACCAACACAAGTGCGAAAAGTGGTTTTTCAACACTATCACAAGTGCAAAAAGTGTTTTTCCACACTAATACAAGTGCGAAAAGTGGTTTTTCAACAATAACACAAGTGCAAAAAGTGTTTTTTCCACACTAATACAAGTGCAAAAGTGGTTTCCTGCACCAACACAAGTGCGAAAAGTGGTTTTTCAATACTAACACAAGTGCGAAAAGTGGTTTCTCAACACTAACACAAGTGCGAAAAGTGGTTTTTCCACACTAATACAAGTGCAAAAGTGGTTTCCTGCACCAACACAAGTGCGAAAAGTGGTTTTTCAACACTAACACAAGTGCGAAAAGTGGTTTTTCAACACTAACACAAGTGCGAAAAGTGGTTTATCAACACTAACACAAGTGCGAAAAGCGGTTTTTCCACACTAATACAAGTGCAAAAGTGGTTTCCTGCACCAACACGAGTGCGAAAAGTGGTTTTTCAACACTAACACAAGTGCGAAAAGTGGTTTTTCAACACTATCACAAGTGCAAAAAGTGTTTTTTCCACACTAATGCAAGTGCAAAAGTGGTTTTTCAACACTAACACAAGTGCGAAAAGTGGTTTTTCAGCACTAACACAAGTGCGAAAAGTGGTTTTTCCACACTAATATAAGTGCAAAAGTGGTTTCCTGCACAAACACAAGTGCGAAAAGTGGTTTTTCAACACTAACACAAGTGCGAAAAGTGGTTTTTCAACACTACCACAAGTGCAAAAAGTGTTTTTTCCACACTAATACAAGTGCAAAAGTGGTTTTTCAACACTAACACAAGTGCGAAAAGTGGTTTTTCAACACTAACACAAGTGCGAAAAGTGGTTTTTCTTCAATAATACAAGTGCAAAAGTGGTTTCCTGCACCAACACAAGTGCGAAAAGTGGTTTTTCAACACTAACACAAGTGCGAAAAGTGGTTTTTCAACACTATCACAAGTGCAAAAAGTGTTTTTTCCACACTAATACAAGTGCAAAAGTGGTTTTTCAACACTAACACAAGTGCAAAAAGTGTTTTTTCCACACTAATTCAAGTGCAAAAGTGGTTTCCTGCACCAACACAAGTGCGAAAAGTAGTTTTTCAACACTAACACAAGTGCGAAAAGTGGTTTTTCAACACTAACACAAGTGTAAAATGTGGTTTTTAAACGCTAACACAAGTGCGAAAAGTGTTTTTTCCACACTAATACAAGTGCAAAAGTGGTGTCCTGCACCAACACAAGTGCGAAAAGTGGTTTTTCAACACTAACACAAGTACGAAAAGTGTTTTTTCAACACTAACACAAGTGGAAAAAGTGTTTTTTCAACACTATCACAAGTGAAAAAGTGTTTTTTCCACACTAATACAAGTGCAAAAGTGGTTTTTCAACACTAACACAAGTGCGAAAAGTGGTTTTTCAACACTAACACAAGTGCGAAAAGTGGTTTTTCAACACTATCACAAGTGCAAAAATTGGTTTTTCCACACTAATACAAGTGCAAAAGTGCTTTCCTGCACCAACACAAGTGCGAAAAGTGGTTTTTCAACACTAGCACAAGTGCGAAAAGTGGTTTTTCAACACTAACACAAGGGCAAAAAGTGGTTTTTAAACGCTAACACAAGTGCGAAAAGTGTTTTTTCCACACTAATACAAGTGCAAAAGTGGTTTCCTGCACCAACACAAGTGCGAAAAGTGTTTTTTCAACACTAACACAAGTGCAAAAAGTGTTTTTTCAACACTATCACAAGTGAAAAAGTGTTTTTTCCACACTAATACAAGTGCAAAAGTGGTTTTTCAACACTAACACAAGTGCGAAAAGTGGTTTTTCAACACTAACACAAGTGCGAAAAGTGGTTTTTCAACACTATCACAAGTGCAAAAATTGGTTTTTCCACACTAATACAAGTGCAAAAGTGGTTTCCTGCACCAACACAAGTGCGAAAAGTGGTTTTTCAACACTAGCACAAGTGCGAAAAGTGGTTTTTCAACACTAACACAAGGGCAAAAAGTGGTTTTTAAACGCTAACACAAGTGCGAAAAGTGTTTTTTCCACACTAATACAAGTGCAAAAGTGGTTTCCTGCACCAACACAAGTGCGAAAAGTGGTTTTTCAACACTAACACAAGTGCAAAAATTGGTTTTTCAACACTAACACAAGTGCAAAAAGTGTTTTTTCCACACTAACACAAGTGCAAAAGTGGTTTCCTGCACCAACACAAGTGCGAAAAGTGGTTTTTCAACACTATCACAAGTGCAAAAAGTGTTTTTTCCACACTAATACAAGTGCGAAAAGTGGTTTTTCAACAATAACACAAGTGCAAAAAGTGTTTTTTCCACACTAATACAAGTGCAAAAGTGGTTTCCTGCACCAACACAAGTGCGAAAAGTGGTTTTTCAATACTAACACAAGTGCGAAAAGTGGTTTCTCAACACTAACACAAGTGCGAAAAGTGGTTTTTCCACACTAATACAAGTGCAAAAGTGGTTTCCTGCACCAACACAAGTGCGAAAAGTGGTTTTTCAACACTAACACAAGTGCGAAAAGTGGTTTTTCAACACTAACACAAGTGCGAAAAGTGGTTTATCAACACTAACACAAGTGCGAAAAGCGGTTTTTCCACACTAATACAAGTGCAAAAGTGGTTTCCTGCACCAACACGAGTGCGAAAAGTGGTTTTTCAACACTAACACAAGTGCGAAAAGTGGTTTTTCAACACTATCACAAGTGCAAAAAGTGTTTTTTCCACACTAATGCAAGTGCAAAAGTGGTTTTTCAACACTAACACAAGTGCGAAAAGTGGTTTTTCAGCACTAACACAAGTGCGAAAAGTGGTTTTTCCACACTAATATAAGTGCAAAAGTGGTTTCCTGCACAAACACAAGTGCGAAAAGTGGTTTTTCAACACTAACACAAGTGCGAAAAGTGGTTTTTCAACACTACCACAAGTGCAAAAAGTGTTTTTTCCACACTAATACAAGTGCAAAAGTGGTTTTTCAACACTAACACAAGTGCGAAAAGTGGTTTTTCAACACTAACACAAGTGCGAAAAGTGGTTTTTCTTCAATAATACAAGTGCAAAAGTGGTTTCCTGCACCAACACAAGTGCGAAAAGTGGTTTTTCAACACTAACACAAGTGCGAAAAGTGGTTTTTCAACACTATCACAAGTGCAAAAAGTGTTTTTTCCACACTAATACAAGTGCAAAAGTGGTTTTTCAACACTAACACAAGTGCAAAAAGTGTTTTTTCCACACTAATTCAAGTGCAAAAGTGGTTTCCTGCACCAACACAAGTGCGAAAAGTAGTTTTTCAACACTAACACAAGTGCGAAAAGTGGTTTTTCAACACTAACACAAGTGTAAAATGTGGTTTTTAAACGCTAACACAAGTGCGAAAAGTGTTTTTTCCACACTAATACAAGTGCAAAAGTGGTGTCCTGCACCAACACAAGTGCGAAAAGTGGTTTTTCAACACTAACACAAGTACAAAAAGTGTTTTTTCAACACTAACACAAGTGGAAAAAGTGTTTTTTCAACACTATCACAAGTGAAAAAGTGTTTTTTCCACACTAATACAAGTGCAAAAGTGGTTTTTCAACACTAACACAAGTGCGAAAAGTGGTTTTTCAACACTAACACAAGTGCGAAAAGTGGTTTTTCAACACTATCACAAGTGCAAAAATTGGTTTTTCCACACTAATACAAGTGCAAAAGTGCTTTCCTGCACCAACACAAGTGCGAAAAGTGGTTTTTCAACACTAGCACAAGTGCGAAAAGTGGTTTTTCAACACTAACACAAGGGCAAAAAGTGGTTTTTAAACGCTAACACAAGTGCGAAAAGTGTTTTTTTCCACACTAATACAAGTGCAAAAGTGGTTTCCTGCACCAACACAAGTGCGAAAAGTGTTTTTTCAACACTAACACAAGTGCAAAAAGTGTTTTTTCAACACTATCACAAGTGAAAAAGTGTTTTTTCCACACTAATACAAGTGCAAAAGTGGTTTTTCAACACTAACACAAGTGCGAAAAGTGGTTTTTCAACACTAACACAAGTGCGAAAAGTGGTTTTTCAACACTATCACAAGTGCAAAAATTGGTTTTTCCACACTAATACAAGTGCAAAAGTGGTTTCCTGCACCAACACAAGTGCGAAAAGTGGTTTTTCAACACTAGCACAAGTGCGAAAAGTGGTTTTTCAACACTAACACAAGGGCAAAAAGTGGTTTTTAACGCTAACACAAGTGCGAAAAGTGTTTTTTCCACACTAATACAAGTGCAAAAGTGGTTTCCTGCACCAACACAAGTGCGAAAAGTGGTTTTTCAACACTAACACAAGTGCAAAAATTGGTTTTTCAACACTAACACAAGTGCAAAAAGTGTTTTTCCACACTAACACAAGTGCAAAAGTGGTTTCCTGCACCAACACAAGTGCGAAAAGTGGTTTTTCAACACTATCACAAGTGCAAAAAGTGTTTTTTCCACACTAATACAAGTGCGAAAAGTGGTTTTTCAACAATAACACAAGTGCAAAAAGTGTTTTTTCCACACTAATACAAGTGCAAAAGTGGTTTCCTGCACCAACACAAGTGCGAAAAGTGGTTTTTCAATACTAACACAAGTGCGAAAAGTGGTTTCTCAACACTAACACAAGTGCGAAAAGTGGTTTTTCCACACTAATACAAGTGCAAAAGTGGTTTCCTGCACCAACACAAGTGCGAAAAGTGGTTTTTCAACACTAACACAAGTGCGAAAAGTGGTTTTTCAACACTAACACAAGTGCGAAAAGTGGTTTATCAACACTAACACAAGTGCGAAAAGCGGTTTTTCCACACTAATACAAGTGCAAAAGTGGTTTCCTGCACCAACACGAGTGCGAAAAGTGGTTTTTCAACACTAACACAAGTGCGAAAAGTGGTTTTTCAACACTATCACAAGTGCAAAAAGTGTTTTTTCCACACTAATGCAAGTGCAAAAGTGGTTTTTCAACACTAACACAAGTGCGAAAAGTGGTTTTTCAGCACTAACACAAGTGCGAAAAGTGGTTTTTCCACACTAATATAAGTGCAAAAGTGGTTTCCTGCACAAACACAAGTGCGAAAAGTGGTTTTTCAACACTAACACAAGTGCGAAAAGTGGTTTTTCAACACTACCACAAGTGCAAAAAGTGTTTTTTCCACACTAATACAAGTGCAAAAGTGGTTTTTCAACACTAACACAAGTGCGAAAAGTGGTTTTTCAACACTAACACAAGTGCGAAAAGTGGTTTTTCTTCAATAATACAAGTGCAAAAGTGGTTTCCTGCACCAACACAAGTGCGAAAAGTGGTTTTTCAACACTAACACAAGTGCGAAAAGTGGTTTTTCAACACTATCACAAGTGCAAAAAGTGTTTTTTCCACACTAATACAAGTGCAAAAGTGGTTTTTCAACACTAACACAAGTGCAAAAAGTGTTTTTTCCACACTAATTCAAGTGCAAAAGTGGTTTCCTGCACCAACACAAGTGCGAAAAGTAGTTTTTCAACACTAACACAAGTGCGAAAAGTGGTTTTTCAACACTAACACAAGTGTAAAATGTGGTTTTTAAACGCTAACACAAGTGCGAAAAGTGTTTTTTCCACACTAATACAAGTGCAAAAGTGGTGTCCTGCACCAACACAAGTGCGAAAAGTGGTTTTTCAACACTAACACAAGTACGAAAAGTGTTTTTTCAACACTAACACAAGTGGAAAAAGTGTTTTTTCAACACTATCACAAGTGAAAAAGTGTTTTTTCCACACTAATACAAGTGCAAAAGTGGTTTTTCAACACTAACACAAGTGCGAAAAGTGGTTTTTCAACACTAACACAAGTGCGAAAAGTGGTTTTTCAACACTATCACAAGTGCAAAAATTGGTTTTTCCACACTAATACAAGTGCAAAAGTGCTTTCCTGCACCAACACAAGTGCGAAAAGTGGTTTTTCAACACTAGCACAAGTGCGAAAAGTGGTTTTTCAACACTAACACAAGGGCAAAAAGTGGTTTTTAAACGCTAACACAAGTGCGAAAAGTGTTTTTTCCACACTAATACAAGTGCAAAAGTGGTTTCCTGCACCAACACAAGTGCGAAAAGTGTTTTTTCAACACTAACACAAGTGCAAAAAGTGTTTTTTCAACACTATCACAAGTGAAAAAGTGTTTTTTCCACACTAATACAAGTGCAAAAGTGGTTTTTCAACACTAACACAAGTGCGAAAAGTGGTTTTTCAACACTAACACAAGTGCGAAAAGTGGTTTTTCAACACTATCACAAGTGCAAAAATTGGTTTTTCCACACTAATACAAGTGCAAAAGTGGTTTCCTGCACCAACACAAGTGCGAAAAGTGGTTTTTCAACACTAGCACAAGTGCGAAAAGTGGTTTTTCAACACTAACACAAGGGCAAAAAGTGGTTTTTAAACGCTAACACAAGTGCGAAAAGTGTTTTTTCCACACTAATACAAGTGCAAAAGTGGTTTCCTGCACCAACACAAGTGCGAAAAGTGGTTTTTCAACACTAACACAAGTGCAAAAATTGGTTTTTCAACACTAACACAAGTGCAAAAAGTGTTTTTTCCACACTAACACAAGTGCAAAAGTGGTTTCCTGCACCAACACAAGTGCGAAAAGTGGTTTTTCAACACTATCACAAGTGCAAAAAGTGTTTTTTCCACACTAATACAAGTGCGAAAAGTGGTTTTTCAACAATAACACAAGTGCAAAAAGTGTTTTTTCCACACTAATACAAGTGCAAAAGTGGTTTCCTGCACCAACACAAGTGCGAAAAGTGGTTTTTCAATACTAACACAAGTGCGAAAAGTGGTTTCTCAACACTAACACAAGTGCGAAAAGTGGTTTTTCCACACTAATACAAGTGCAAAAGTGGTTTCCTGCACCAACACAAGTGCGAAAAGTGGTTTTTCAACACTAACACAAGTGCGAAAAGTGGTTTTTCAACACTAACACAAGTGCGAAAAGTGGTTTATCAACACTAACACAAGTGCGAAAAGCGGTTTTTCCACACTAATACAAGTGCAAAAGTGGTTTCCTGCACCAACACGAGTGCGAAAAGTGGTTTTTCAACACTAACACAAGTGCGAAAAGTGGTTTTTCAACACTATCACAAGTGCAAAAAGTGTTTTTTCCACACTAATGCAAGTGCAAAAGTGGTTTTTCAACACTAACACAAGTGCGAAAAGTGGTTTTTCAGCACTAACACAAGTGCGAAAAGTGGTTTTTCCACACTAATATAAGTGCAAAAGTGGTTTCCTGCACAAACACAAGTGCGAAAAGTGGTTTTTCAACACTAACACAAGTGCGAAAAGTGGTTTTTCAACACTACCACAAGTGCAAAAAGTGTTTTTTCCACACTAATACAAGTGCAAAAGTGGTTTTTCAACACTAACACAAGTGCGAAAAGTGGTTTTTCAACACTAACACAAGTGCGAAAAGTGGTTTTTCTTCAATAATACAAGTGCAAAAGTGGTTTCCTGCACCAACACAAGTGCGAAAAGTGGGTTTTCAACACTAACACAAGTGCGAAAAGTGGTTTTTCAACACTATCACAAGTGCAAAAAGTGTTTTTTCCACACTAATACAAGTGCAAAAGTGGTTTTTCAACACTAACACAAGGGCAAAAAGTGTTTTTTCCACACTAATTCAAGTGCAAAAGTGGTTTCCTGCACCAACACAAGTGCGAAAAGTAGTTTTTCAACACTAACACAAGTGCGAAAAGTGGTTTTTCAACACTAACACAAGTGTAAAATGTGGTTTTTAAATGCTAACACAAGTGCGAAAAGTGTTTTTTCCACACTAATACAAGTGCAAAAGTGGTGTCCTGCACCAACACAAGTGCGAAAAGTGGTTTTTCAACACTAACACAAGTACGAAAAGTGTTTTTTCAACACTAACACAAGTGCAAAAAGTGTTTTTTCAACACTATCACAAGTGAAAAAGTGTTTTTTCCACACTAATACAAGTGCAAAAGTGGTTTTTCAACACTAACACAAGTGCGAAAAGTGGTTTTTCAACACTAACACAAGTGCGAAAAGTGGTTTTTCAACACTATCACAAGTGCAAAAATTGGTTTTTCCACACTAATACAAGTGCAAAAGTGGTTTCCTGCACCAACACAAGTGCGAAAAGTGGTTTTTCAACACTAGCACAAGTGCGAAAAGTGGTTTTTCAACACTAACACAAGGGCAAAAAGTGGTTTTTAAACGCTAACACAAGTGCGAAAAGTGTTTTTTCCACACTAATACAAGTGCAAAAGTGGTTTCCTGCACCAACACAAGTGCGAAAAGTGGTTTTTCAACACTAACACAAGTGCAAAAAGTGGTTTTTCAACACTAACACAAGTGCGAAAAGTGTTTTTTCCACACTAACACAAGTGCAAAAGTGGTTTCCTGCACCAACACAAGTGCGAAAAGTGGTTTTTCAACACTATCACAAGTGCAAAAAGTGTTTTTTCCACACTAATACAAGTGCGAAAAGTGGTTTTTCAACAATAACACAAGTGCAAAAAGTGTTTTTTCCACACTAATACAAGTGCAAAAGTGGTTTCCTGCACCAACACAAGTGCGAAAAGTGGTTTTTCAATACTAACACAAGTGCGAAAAGTGGTTTCTCAACACTAACACAAGTGCGAAAAGTGGTTTTTCCACACTAATACAAGTGCAAAAGTGGTTTCCTGCACCAACACAAGTGCGAAAAGTGGTTTTTCAACACTAACACAAGTGCGAAAAGTGGTTTTTCAACACTAACACAAGTGCGAAAAGTGGTTTATCAACACTAACACAAGTGCGAAAAGCGGTTTTTCCACACTAATACAAGTGCAAAAGTGGTTTCCTGCACCAACACGAGTGCGAAAAGTGGTTTTTCAACACTAACACAAGTGCGAAAAGTGGTTTTTCAACACTATCACAAGTGCAAAAAGTGTTTTTTCCACACTAATGCAAGTGCAAAAGTGGTTTTTCAACACTAACACAAGTGCGAAAAGTGGTTTTTCAGCACTAACACAAGTGCGAAAAGTGGTTTTTCCACACTAATATAAGTGCAAAAGTGGTTTCCTGCACAAACACAAGTGCGAAAAGTGGTTTTTCAACACTAACACAAGTGCGAAAAGTGGTTTTTCAACACTACCACAAGTGCAAAAAGTGTTTTTTCCACACTAATACAAGTGCAAAAGTGGTTTTTCAACACTAACACAAGTGCGAAAAGTGGTTTTTCAACACTAACACAAGTGCGAAAAGTGGTTTTTCTTCAATAATACAAGTGCAAAAGTGGTTTCCTGCACCAACACAAGTGCGAAAAGTGGTTTTTCAACACTAACACAAGTGCGAAAAGTGGTTTTTCAACACTATCACAAGTGCAAAAAGTGTTTTTTTCCACACTAATACAAGTGCAAAAGTGGTTTTTCAACACTAACACAAGTGCAAAAAGTGTTTTTTCCACACTAATTCAAGTGCAAAAGTGGTTTCCTGCACCAACACAAGTGCGAAAAGTAGTTTTTCAACACTAACACAAGTGCGAAAAGTGGTTTTTCAACACTAACACAAGTGTAAAATGTGGTTTTTAAACGCTAACACAAGTGCGAAAAGTGTTTTTTCCACACTAATACAAGTGCAAAAGTGGTGTCCTGCACCAACACAAGTGCGAAAAGTGGTTTTTCAACACTAACACAAGTACGAAAAGTGTTTTTTCAACACTAACACAAGTGGAAAAAGTGTTTTTTCAACACTATCACAAGTGAAAAAGTGTTTTTTCCACACTAATACAAGTGCAAAAGTGGTTTTTCAACACTAACACAAGTGCGAAAAGTGGTTTTTCAACACTAACACAAGTGCGAAAAGTGGTTTTTCAACACTATCACAAGTGCAAAAATTGGTTTTTCCACACTAATACAAGTGCAAAAGTGCTTTCCTGCACCAACACAGGTGCGAAAAGTGGTTTTTCAACACTAGCACAAGTGCGAAAAGTGGTTTTTCAACACTAACACAAGGGCAAAAAGTGGTTTTTAAACGCTAACACAAGTGCGAAAAGTGTTTTTTCCACACTAATACAAGTGCAAAAGTGGTTTCCTGCACCAACACAAGTGCGAAAAGTGTTTTTTCAACACTAACACAAGTGCAAAAAGTGTTTTTTCAACACTATCACAAGTGAAAAAGTGTTTTTTCCACACTAATACAAGTGCAAAAGTGGTTTTTCAACACAAACACAAGTGCGAAAAGTGGTTTTTCAACACTAACACAAGTGCGAAAAGTGGTTTTTCAACACTATCACAAGTGCAAAAATTGGTTTTTCCACACTAATACAAGTGCAAAAGTGGTTTCCTGCACCAACACAAGTGCGAAAAGTGGTTTTTCAACACTAGCACAAGTGCGAAAAGTGGTTTTTCAACACTAACACAAGGGCAAAAAGTGGTTTTTAAACGCTAACACAAGTGCGAAAAGTGTTTTTTCCACACTAATACAAGTGCAAAAGTGGTTTCCTGCACCAACACAAGTGCGAAAAGTGGTTTTTCAACACTAACACAAGTGCAAAAATTGGTTTTTCAACACTAACACAAGTGCAAAAAGTGTTTTTTCCACACTAACACAAGTGCAAAAGTGGTTTCCTGCACCAACACAAGTGCGAAAAGTGGTTTTTCAACACTATCACAAGTGCAAAAAGTGTTTTTTCCACACTAATACAAGTGCGAAAAGTGGTTTTTCAACAATAACACAAGTGCAAAAAGTGTTTTTTCCACACTAATACAAGTGCAAAAGTGGTTTCCTGCACCAACACAAGTGCGAAAAGTGGTTTTTCAATACTAACACAAGTGCGAAAAGTGGTTTCTCAACACTAACACAAGTGCGAAAAGTGGTTTTTCCACACTAATACAAGTGCAAAAGTGGTTTCCTGCACCAACACAAGTGCGAAAAGTGGTTTTTCAACACTAACACAAGTGCGAAAAGTGGTTTTTCAACACTAACACAAGTGCGAAAAGTGGTTTATCAACACTAACACAAGTGCGAAAAGCGGTTTTTCCACACTAATACAAGTGCAAAAGTGGTTTCCTGCACCAACACGAGTGCGAAAAGTGGTTTTTCAACACTAACACAAGTGCGAAAAGTGGTTTTTCAACACTATCACAAGTGCAAAAAGTGTTTTTTCCACACTAATGCAAGTGCAAAAGTGGTTTTTCAACACTAACACAAGTGCGAAAAGTGGTTTTTCAGCACTAACACAAGTGCGAAAAGTGGTTTTTCCACACTAATATAAGTGCAAAAGTGGTTTCCTGCACAAACACAAGTGCGAAAAGTGGTTTTTCAACACTAACACAAGTGCGAAAAGTGGTTTTTCAACACTACCACAAGTGCAAAAAGTGTTTTTTCCACACTAATACAAGTGCAAAAGTGGTTTTTCAACACTAACACAAGTGCGAAAAGTGGTTTTTCAACACTAACACAAGTGCGAAAAGTGGTTTTTCTTCAATAATACAAGTGCAAAAGTGGTTTCCTGCACCAACACAAGTGCGAAAAGTGGTTTTTCAACACTAACACAAGTGCGAAAAGTGGTTTTTCAACACTATCACAAGTGCAAAAAGTGTTTTTTCCACACTAATACAAGTGCAAAAGTGGTTTTTCAACACTAACACAAGGGCAAAAAGTGTTTTTTCCACACTAATTCAAGTGCAAAAGTGGTTTCCTGCACCAACACAAGTGCGAAAAGTAGTTTTTCAACACTAACACAAGTGCGAAAAGTGGTTTTTCAACACTAACACAAGTGTAAAATGTGGTTTTTAAATGCTAACACAAGTGCGAAAAGTGTTTTTTCCACACTAATACAAGTGCAAAAGTGGTGTCCTGCACCAACACAAGTGCGAAAAGTGGTTTTTCAACACTAACACAAGTACGAAAAGTGTTTTTTCAACACTAACACAAGTGGAAAAAGTGTTTTTTCAACACTATCACAAGTGAAAAAGTGTTTTTTCCACACTAATACAAGTGCAAAAGTGGTTTTTCAACACTAACACAAGTGCGAAAAGTGGTTTTTCAACACTAACACAAGTGCGAAAAGTGGTTTATCAACACTAACACAAGTGCGAAAAGCGGTTTTTCCACACTAATACAAGTGCAAAAGTGGTTTCCTGCACCAACACGAGTGCGAAAAGTGGTTTTTCAACACTAACACAAGTGCGAAAAGTGGTTTTTCAACACTATCACAAGTGCAAAAAGTGTTTTTTCCACACTAATGCAAGTGCAAAAGTGGTTTTTCAACACTAACACAAGTGCGAAAAGTGGTTTTTCAACACTAACACAAGTGCGAAAAGTGGTTTTTCTACAATAATACAAGTGCAAAAGTGGTTTCCTGCACCAACACAAGTGCGAAAAGTGGTTTTTCAACACTAACACAAGTGCGAAAAGTGGTTTTTCAACACTATCACAAGTGCAAAAAGTGTTTTTTCCACACTAATACAAGTGCAAAAGTGGTTTTTCAACACTAACACAAGTGCAAAAAGTGTTTTTTCCACACTAATTCAAGTGCAAAAGTGGTTTCCTGCACCAACACAAGTGCGAAAAGTGGTTTTTCAACACTAACACAAGTGCGAAAAGTGGTTTTTCAACACTATCACAAGTGCAAAAAGTGTTTTTTCCACACTAATACAAGTGCAAAAGTGGTTTCCTGCACCAACACAAGTGCGAAAAGTGGTTTTTCAACACTAACACAAGTGCAAAAAGTGGTTTTTCAACACTAACACAAGTGCAAAAAGTGTTTTTTCCACACCAATACAAGTGCAAAAGTGGTTTCCTGCACCAACACAAGTGCGAAAACTGATTTTTCAACACTATCACAAGTGCAAAAAGTGTTTTTTCCACACTAATACAAGTGCGAAAAGTGGTTTTTCAACACTAACACAAGTGCGAAAAGTGGTTTTTCCACACTAATACAAGTGCAAAAGTGGTTTCCTGCACCAACACAAGTGCGAAAAGTGGTTTTTCAACACTAACACAAGTGCGAAAAGTGGTTTTTCAACATTATCACAAGTGCAAAAAGTGTTTTTTCCACACTAATACAAGTGCAAAAGTGGTTTCCTGCACCAACACAAGTGCGAAAAGTGGTTTTTCAACACTAACACAAGTGCGAAAAGTGGTTTTTCAACACTAACACAAGTGCGAAAAGTGGTTTATCAACACTAACACAAGTGCGAAAAGCGGTTTTTCCACACTAATACAAGTGCAAAAGTGGTTTCCTGCACCAACACGAGTGCGAAAAGTGGTTTTTCAACACTAACACAAGTGCGAAAAGTGGTTTTTCAACACTATCACAAGTGCAAAAAGTGTTTTTTCCACACTAATGCAAGTGCAAAAGTGGTTTTTCAACACTAACACAAGTGCGAAAAGTGGTTTTTCAACACTAACACAAGTGCGAAAAGTGGTTTTTCTACAATAATACAAGTGCAAAAGTGGTTTCCTGCACCAACACAAGTGCGAAAAGTGGTTTTTCAACACTAACACAAGTGCGAAAAGTGGTTTTTCAACACTATCACAAGTGCAAAAAGTGTTTTTTCCACACTAATACAAGTGCAAAAGTGGTTTTTCAACACTAACACAAGTGCAAAAAGTGTTTTTTCCACACTAATTCAAGTGCAAAAGTGGTTTCCTGCACCAATACAAGTGCGAAAAGTAGTTTTTCAACACTAACACAAGTGCGAAAAGTGGTTTTTCAACACTAACACAAGTGTAAAAAGTGGTTTTTAAACGCTAACACAAGTGCGAAAAGTGTTTTTTCCACACTAATACAAGTGCAAAAGTGGTTTCCTGCACCAACACAAGTGCGAAAAGTGGTTTTTCAACACTAACACAAGTGCAAAAAGTGGTTTTTCAACACTAACACAAGTGCGAAAAGTGGTTTTTCCACACTAATACATGTGCAAAATTGGTTTCCTGCACCAACACAAGTGCGAAAAGTGGTTTTCCACACTAATACAAGTGCAAAAGTGGTTTCCTGCACCAACACAAGTGCGAAAAGTGGTTTTTCAACACTAACACAAGTGCGAAAAGTGGTTTTTCAACACTATCACAAGTGCAAAAAGTGTTTTTTCCACACTAATACAAGTGCAAAAGTGGTTTCCTGCACCAACACAAGTGCGAAAAGTGGTTTTTCAACACTAACACAAGTGCGAAAAGTGGTTTTTCAACACTAACACAAGTGTGAAAAGTGGTTTTTCAACACTATCACAAGTGCAAAAAGTGTTTTTTCCACACTAATACAAGTGCAAAAGTGGTTTTTCAACACTAACACAAGTGCGAAAAGTGGTTTTTTCAACACTAACACAAGTGCGAAAAGTGGTTTTTCCACACTAATACAAGTGCAAAAGTGGTTTCCTGCACCAACACAAGTGCGAAAAGTGGTTTTTCAACACTAACATAAGTGCGAAAAGTGGTTTTTCAACACTATCACAAGTGCAAAAAGTGTTTTTTCCACACTAATACAAGTGCAAAAGTGGTTTCATGCACCAACACAAGTGCGAAAAGTGGTTTTTCAACACTGACACAAGTGCGAAAAGTGGTTTTTCAACTCTATCACAAGGGCAAAAAGTGTTTTTTCCACACTAATACAAGTGCAAAAGTGGTTTCCTGCAACAACACAAGTGCGAAAAGTGGTTTTTCAACACTAACACAAGTGCGAAAAGTGGTTTCTCAACACTAACACAAGTGCGAAAAGTGGTTTTTCCACAATTTTTTTTTTTTTTTTTTTTTTTTTTTTTGTATACAAGATCGAGGCTCGTGAAAGAGCTAACATTAATCACACAAAAAGACAAACCGACACACAAAACACAAGGGGAGCGGTAGACAAGATGGTGAGAGAGGGGGAAGGACACAAAAGAGAGGGGGAAGGACACAAACACAACATTTGAGAACAGGGACATCGGGAGGACTTGGGGGGAGGTGGGAGAGGATTAAAACATATGAACACTGCAAGGACTCTGGGGTGAATTACCGGGGGTAGAAAAGATCAAGGTTTTCGATGGGGGAAGATAAGAGATGGTGGTGAACAGCTGTTTTAAAGACCTGGAGGGACGAGTGGGATTGAAGGGAGTGGGGGAGTTTGTTCCAGAGGCGGGAGAAAAGGGGAATGAAAGAGTGAAGGTGAGCAGAGAGCCTAGACTTTGGCAGTTTAACCAGAAGAGGGTTGCAGGCAGATCTTGTGCGACCTGAAGGAATATTGGGGGGACAGAGCACAGAGAGAGCTGGGGGAGCAAGGCCGGAGAGGAGTCGGTAGAAGACAGAAAGACCACCAACCTGCCTGTGGTGAGTGAGTGAAAGGCCCTCGGCGTTGACTACATCGCAGGAGATTCCAATGATTCTGAAAGCTTTGGCCTCAACAGCGTGAAGCCGAGCAAGGTGTGAGGCAGGAGCACCAGCCCAGAGGGGGGAACAGTATTCCATTGAGCTGCGGATGAAAGCCTTGTATGTGGTGAGGAGCTCAGGTGTGCCAAGGAAGGACTTCGCACGACGGAGGATGCCCAGTCGGCGACTGGCTTTGGAGGCCAGCTTGGAAATGTGGTTTTCCCAAGAAAGATCATGGCAGATAGTGAGACCCAAAAGCTTGAGCGACAGAACTTCTTGGAGAGGATTGTTGAGAAAGTAGATGGGAGGGTTGTCCAGTCGGTCCTTTCGGAGAGACATTGTAAGAGTGTGAGATTTGTCAGGATTGAAAGACATGTTCCACTTGTTTGACCAGTCTGTGATTTTGTCCAGGTCTGCAGAGAGTGAGGAGGCTGCAGACTGCCGATCTGAGGGATGAGGAATGGAGCGACAGAGAGTAGAGTCGTCAGCAAAGAGATAGAGAGGATTTTCAAGAGAGTCAGAGAGATCATTGATGAAGACCAGAAAAAGCACAGGGCCCAGAACACTACCTTGGGGAACTCCAGCCTGAACAGGAAGAGGAGATGAGAGAAACCCATTCAGGGCCACACGTTGACTACGACCAGAGAGGAAGTCCGCCAGCCATGCGTGGAGATTTCCATGGATACCAAAGGAGGAGAGTTTGGAGAGCAGAGCAGGGTGCCAGACCGTATTGAAGGCACGTGAAATGTCAAGGGAGACAGCTCTAATTTCCTGTTTGGCGTTGAGGACCTCCATCCATTGTTGAGAAAGCAGAAGCAGCATGTCCAGAGTAGAGTGACCAGGTCTGAAACCAAATTGATGATCAGAGATCAAGCCATTGGAGAAGAGGAAAGATTTAATATCTGAAGCAATGATGGATTCCATGACTTTGCTGATAATTGGGAGAAGGCTGATTGGTCTGTAGTTGCTGGGATCTGTTTTTGCACCTTTTTTGTGCAAAGCGGTGATGTTGGCTGATTTCCAAGCAGATGGCAGATGACCTTGAGCAAAAGAGAGGGTGAAGAGAACAGAAAGAGGGAGTGAAAGTGCAGAAGAACATGATTTTAGGACCCGTGGGCTGATGCCGTCAGGACCAGTTGCAGAATCAGAGTCGAGGGTTGCCAGAAACTTTTCCACCTTGTCAGGAGGAAAGGACACAGAGTCCAGGAGCAGCTGGGTACGACTGGGTACGGTGGGTAAAGAGAGGGATGGGTTTGGGACACAAGATTTAGAGGCAAACACAGAGTTGAGGCATTCAGCTTTTTCACGTGCGGAGTCAGCCGTTAAGCCGTTTGAGGTGAGGGAGGGGATGGAGGGGGAACAAACACCAGAAACAGATTTGACCAGACGCCACCAGGATTTGGAAGAGGGAGACAGATAAGAGAGTTCGGTCTTGAGAATGGTGAGATATTGTTTCCTGGCTCTCCTGAGGGTGGACACACACTTGTTTCGGGCTTTGTGAAAGGAAATGAGATTTCCTTCCGTTGGATTTGCTTTCCAGGAGACGAAAGCAAGTTGTTTCAGGGCAACAGCCTCACCACAAGATTCCGTGTACCATGGACGGGAGGAAGGGTATGACAACTGAAGACGAGATGGTATAAATCTGTGCATGAGAGAGAGCAATTTACTTTGAAAGAATTCCCAGGATGAGTTGATGTCAGAGGCGGTAGAGATGGGAGACCAGTCCAGATGATTGATGGCTGCTTGAAGACCGTGCCAGTTGGCCTGAGTGAAATGCCAGACTCGTCGACGCTGAGGACGCTCTCTGAGAATGGTCAGAGAGATGTCCACTTTGACAAGCACATGATCAGATGAGCCGATTGGAGCAGAAGAAGAGCCGTTTCCTGCAACTGCAACAGTAGTGTAGCAGCATAGCAAACCTGTTGTGCATTTTGTGATACAAGCACCAAATTTGGCACAAATGTACATTAATATGTTGCGAACATTTTCAGATATTGGGCCACTTGAAATTCCGTAACTTTTTTTTTTCAAATTTTTTCAAATTTCGTAATTTCAAATTTTTCGGGTGTCACAATTTCGGTCTTCGAGGCCGGCCGATATAGTGGGGCGGCTTAGCCCAAATATTCAAAAGAATTGTGCATTTTGTGATACAAGCACCAAATTTGGCACAAATGTACATTAATATGTTGCGAACATTGTGTGGTCAGCAATGAAGACGAGAGTCTGAATTACATGTATGCAAAAGACCTTGTGAACCAGTGAAGCAAATACACGGGTAAGCATGAATTAAATCTAGGGCATGATATAATTTCCATGATGTTTACCTCTACACTCAATGGTGGAAGGAGGTAATGTTTTGATCCCAGCTTGTCTGTATGTCTGTTTGTCTGTTAGTCCACAAAATTCCAGACAAAGCTTGTAGTAGTGGTAGTTGTAGTGGTAGTGGTGATAACAGAAATTGTTATATAGAACTGAACTTATATTATTATTATATGCAGAAAATAACTTCATTTCTATATGCCCTGCAGTGGACAGGTTAATTGGTTTATGCACTGAAGGGGTCACCCTGGTGTGCACTGCTGTGTTCTGCCTCACTGAGTTGTTCAGGTATGATGTACTCAGCACAAGCTTCCGGTCGGCCCGGAGGTGGGGGTGCGGGGCCTGTCACGGAACGTCAAAACAAACGGCCTGCCGGGGCCGCCCAAAAGTCGGGCGTGAGGGGCGCGTCCACTAATGGAACGCCTCTCGCTTCCCAGATCGAGGGCCACGTGGTCAGGAGAACCTCGTCCCTTCCGGTCACACTTTGCCTATCGGCCGGCCTCGAAGACCGAAATTGTGACGGTGTCACCCGAAAAATTTGAAATTACGAAATTTGAAAAAATTTGAAAAATAAAATTACGGAATTTCAAGTGGCCCAATATCTGAAAATGTTCGCAACATATTAATGTACATTTGTGCCAAATTTGGTGCTTGTATCACAAAATGCACAATTCTTTTGAATATTTGGGCTAAGCCACCCCACTACACTAATACAAGTGCAAAAGTGGTTTCCTGCACCAACACAAGTGCGAAAAGTGGTTTTTCAACACTAACACAAGTGCGAAAAGTGGTTTTCCACACTAATACAAGTGCAAAAGTGGTTTCCTGCACCAACACAAGTGCGAAAAGTGGTTTTTCAACACTAACACAAGTGCGAAAAGTGGTTTTTCAACACAATCACAAGTGCAAAAAGTGTTTTTTCCACACTAATACAAGTGCAAAAGTGGTTTCCTGCACCAACACAAGTGCGAAAAGTGGTTTTTCAGCACTAACACAAGTGCGAAAAGTGGTTTTTCAACACTAACACAAGTGCGAAAAGTGGTTTATCAACACTAACACAAGTGCGAAAAGCGGTTTTTCCACACTAATACAAGTGCAAAAGTGGTTTCCTGCACCAACACGAGTGCGAAAAGTGGTTTTTCAACACTAACACAAGTGCGAAAAGTGGTTTTTCAACACTATCACAAGTGCAAAAAGTGTTTTTTCCACACTAATGCAAGTGCAAAAGTGGTTTTTCAACACTAACACAAGTGCGAAAAGTGGTTTTTCAGCACTAACACAAGTGCGAAAAGTGGTTTATCAACACTAACACAAGTGCGAAAAGCGGTTTTTCCACACTAATACAAGTGCAAAAGTGGTTTCCTGCACCAACACGAGTGCGAAAAGTGGTTTTTCAACACTAACACAAGTGCGAAAAGTGGTTTTTCAACACTATCACAAGTGCAAAAAGTGTTTTTTCCACACTAATGCAAGTGCAAAAGTGGTTTTTCAACACTAACACAAGTGCGAAAAGTGGTTTTTCAACACTAACACAAGTGCGAAAAGTGGTTTTTCTACAATAATACAAGTGCAAAAGTGGTTTCCTGCACCAACACAAGTGCGAAAAGTGGTTTTTCAACACTAACACAAGTGCGAAAAGTGGTTTTTCAACACTATCACAAGTGCAAAAAGTGTTTTTTCCACACTAATACAAGTGCAAAAGTGGTTTTTCAACACTAACACAAGTGCAAAAAGTGTTTTTTCCACACTAATTCAAGTGCAAAAGTGGTTTCCTGCACCAACACAAGTGCGAAAAGTAGTTTTTCAACACTAACACAAGTGCGAAAAGTGGTTTTTCAACACTAACACAAGTGTAAAAAGTGGTTTTTAAACGCTAACACAAGTGCGAAAAGTGTTTTTTCCACACTAATACAAGTGCAAAAGTGGTTTCCTGCACCAACACAAGTGCGAAAAGTGGTTTTTCAACACTAACACAAGTGTAAAAAGTGGTTTTTAAACGCTAACACAAGTGCGAAAAGTGTTTTTTCCACACTAATACAAGTGCAAAAGTGGTTTCCTGCACCAACACAAGTGCGAAAAGTGGTTTTTCAACACTAACACAAGTGCGAAAAGTGGTTTTTCAACACTATCACAAGTGCAAAAAGTGTTTTTTCCACACCAATACAAGTGCAAAAGTGGTTTCCTGCACCAACACAAGTGCGAAAAGTGGTTTTTCAACAATAACACAAGTGCAAAAAGTGGTTTTTCAACAGTAACACAAGTGCGAAAAGTGTTTTTTCCACACCAATACAAGTGCAAAAGTGGTTTCCTGCACCAACACAAGTGCGAAAACTGATTTTTCAACACTATCACAAGTGCAAAAAGTGTTTTTTCCACACTAATACAAGTGCGAAAAGTGGTTTTTCAACACTAACACAAGTGCGAAAAGTGGTTTTTCCACACTAATACAAGTGCAAAAGTGGTTTCCTGCACCAACACAAGTGCGAAAAGTGGTTTTTCAACACTAACACAAGTGCGAAAAGTGGTTTTTCAACATTATCACAAGTGCAAAAAGTGTTTTTTCCACACTAATACAAGTGCAAAAGTGGTTTCCTGCACCAACACAAGTGCGAAAAGTGGTTTTTCAACACTAACACAAGTGCGAAAAGTGGTTTTTCAACACTAACACAAGTGCGAAAAGTGGTTTATCAACACTAACACAAGTGCGAAAACCGGTTTTTCCACACTAATACAAGTGCAAAAGTGGTTTCCTGCACCAACACGAGTGCGAAAAGTGGTTTTTCAACACTAACACAAGTGCGAAAAGTGGTTTTTCAACACTATCACAAGTGCAAAAAGTGTTTTTTCCACACTAATGCAAGTGCAAAAGTGGTTTTTCAACACTAACACAAGTGCGAAAAGTGGTTTTTCAACACTAATACAAGTGCGAAAAGTGGTTTTTCTACAATAATACAAGTGCAAAAGTGGTTTCCTGCACCAACACAAGTGCGAAAAGTGGTTTTTCAACACTAACACAAGTGCGAAAAGTGGTTTTTCAACACTATCACAAGTGCAAAAAGTGTTTTTTCCACACTAATACAAGTGCAAAAGTGGTTTTTCAACACTAACACAAAGGCAAAAAGTGTTTTTTCCACACTAATACAAGTGCAAAAGTGGTTTCCTGCAACAACACAAGTGCGAAAAGTGGTTTTTCAACACTAACACAAGTGCAAAAAGTGGTTTCTCAACACTAACACAAGTGCGAAAAGTGGTTTTTCCACACTAATACAAGTGCAAAAGTGGTTTCCTGCACCAACACAAGTGCGAAAAGTGGTTTTTCAACACTAACACAAGTGCGAAAAGTGGTTTTTCAACACTATCACAAGTGCAAAAAGTGTTTTTTCCACACTAATACAAGTGCAAAAGTGGTTTCCTGCACCAACACAAGTGCGAAAAGTGGTTTTTCAACACTAACACAAGTGCAAAAAGTGGTTTTTCAACACTAACACAAGTGCGAAAAGTGTTTTTTCCACACCAATACAAGTGCAAAAGTGGTTTCCTGCACCAACACAAGTGCGAAAAGTGGTTTTTCAACACTATCACAAGTGCAAAAAGTGTTTTTTCCACACTAATACAAGTGCGAAAAGTGGTTTTTCAACACTAACACAAATGCGAAAAGTGGTTTTTCCACACTAATACAAGTGCAAAAGTGGTTTCCTGCACCAACACAAGTGCGAAAAGTGGTTTTTCAACACTAACACAAGTGCGAAAAGTGGTTTTTCAACATTATCACAAGTGCAAAAAGTGTTTTTTCCACACTAATACAAGTGCAAAAGTGGTTTCCTGCACCAACACAAGTGCGAAAAGTGGTTTTTCAACACTAACACAAGTGCGAAAAGTGGTTTTTCAACACTAACACAAGTGCGAAAAGTGGTTTATCAACACTAACACAAGTGCGAAAAGCGGTTTTTCCACACTAATACAAGTGCAAAAGTGGTTTCCTGCACCAATACGAGTGCAAAAAGTGGTTTTTCAACACTAACACAAGTGCGAAAAGTGGTTTTTCAACACTATCACAAGTGCAAAAAGTGTTTTTTCCACACTAATGCAAGTGCAAAAGTGGTTTTTCAACACTAACACAAGTGCGAAAAGTGGTTTTTCAGCACTAACACAAGTGCGAAAAGTGGTTTTTCCACACTAATATAAGTGCAAAAGTGGTTTCCTGCACAAACACAAGTGCGAAAAGTGGTTTTTCAACACTAACACAAGTGCGAAAAGTGGTTTTTCAACACTACCACAAGTGCAAAAAGTGTTTTTTCCACACTAATACAAGTGCAAAAGTGGTTTTTCAACACTAACACAAGTGCGAAAAGTGGTTTTTCAACACTAACACAAGTGCGAAAAGTGGTTTTTCTTCAATAATACAAGTGCAAAAGTGGTTTCCTGCACCAACACAAGTGCGAAAAGTGGTTTTTCAACACTAACACAAGTGCGAAAAGTGGTTTTTCAACACTATCACAAGTGCAAAAAGTGTTTTTTCCACACTACTACAAGTGCAAAAGTGGTTTTTCAACACTAACACAAGTGCAAAAAGTGTTTTTTCCACACTAATTCAAGTGCAAAAGTGGTATCCTGCACCAACACAAGTGCGAAAAGTAGTTTTTCAACACTAACACAAGTGCGAAAAGTGGTTTTTCAACACTAACACAAGTGTAAAATGTGGTTTTTAAACGCTAACACAAGTGCGAAAAGTGTTTTTTCCACACTAATACAAGTGCAAAAGTGGTGTCCTGCACCAACACAAGTGCGAAAAGTGGTTTTTCAACACTAACACAAGTGCAAAAAGTGGTTTTTCAACACTAACACAAGTGCGAAAAGTGTTTTTTCCACACTAATACAAGTGCAAAAGTGGTTTCCTGCACCAACACAAGTGCGAAAAGTGGTTTTTCAACACTAACACAAGTACGAAAAGTGTTTTTTCAACACTAACACAAGTGCAAAAAGTGTTTTTTCAACACTATCACAAGTGAAAAAAGTGTTTTTTCCACACTAATACAAGTGCAAAAGTGGTTTCCTGCACCAACACAAGTGCGAAAAGTGGTTTTTCAACACTAACACAAGTGCGAAAAGTGGTTTTTCAACATTATCACAAGTGCAAAAAGTGTTTTTTCCACACTAATACAAGTGCAAAAGTGGTTTCCTGCACCAACACAAGTGCGAAAAGTGGTTTTTCAACACTAACACAAGTGCGAAAAGTGGTTTTTCAACACTAACACAAGTGCGAAAAGTGGTTTATCAACACTAACACAAGTGCGAAAAGCGGTTTTTCCACACTAATACAAGTGCAAAAGTGGTTTCCTGCACCAATACGAGTGCGAAAAGTGGTTTTTCAACACTAACACAAGTGCGAAAAGTGGTTTTTCAACACTATCACAAGTGCAAAAAGTGTTTTTTCCACACTAATGCAAGTGCAAAAGTGGTTTTTCAACACTAACACAAGTGCGAAAAGTGGTTTTTCAGCACTAACACAAGTGCGAAAAGTGGTTTTTCCACACTAATATAAGTGCAAAAGTGGTTTCCTGCACAAACACAAGTGCGAAAAGTGGTTTTTCAACACTAACACAAGTGCGAAAAGTGGTTTTTCAACACTACCACAAGTGCAAAAAGTGTTTTTTCCACACTAATACAAGTGCAAAAGTGGTTTTTCAACACTAACACAAGTGCGAAAAGTGGTTTTTCAACACTAACACAAGTGCGAAAAGTGGTTTTTCTTCAATAATACAAGTGCAAAAGTGGTTTCCTGCACCAACACAAGTGCGAAAAGTGGTTTTTCAACACTAACACAAGTGCGAAAAGTGGTTTTTCAACACTATCACAAGTGCAAAAAGTGTTTTTTCCACACTAATACAAGTGCAAAAGTGGTTTTTCAACACTAACACAAGTGCAAAAAGTGTTTTTTCCACACTAATTCAAGTGCAAAAGTGGTATCCTGCACCAACACAAGTGCGAAAAGTAGTTTTTCAACACTAACACAAGTGCGAAAAGTGGTTTTTCAACACTAACACAAGTGTAAAATGTGGTTTTTAAACGCTAACACAAGTGCGAAAAGTGTTTTTTCCACACTAATACAAGTGCAAAAGTGGTGTCCTGCACCAACACAAGTGCGAAAAGTGGTTTTTCAACACTAACACAAGTGCAAAAAGTGGTTTTTCAACACTAACACAAGTGCGAAAAGTGTTTTTTCCACACTAATACAAGTGCAAAAGTGGTTTCCTGCACCAACACAAGTGCGAAAAGTGGTTTTTCAACACTAACACAAGTACGAAAAGTGTTTTTTCAACACTAACACAAGTGCAAAAAGTGTTTTTTCAACACTATCACAAGTGAAAAAGTGTTTTTTCCACACTAATACAAGTGCAAAAGTGGTTTTTCAACACTAACACAAGTGCGAAAAGTGGTTTTTCAACACTAACACAAGTGCGAAAAGTGGTTTTTCAACACTATCACAAGTGCAAAAATTGGTTTTTCCACACTAATACAAGTGCAAAAGTGGTTTCCTGCACCAACACAAGTGCGAAAAGTGGTTTTTCAACACTAGCACAAGTGCGAAAAGTGGTTTTTCAACACTAACACAAGGGCAAAAAGTGGTTTTTAAACGCTAACACAAGTGCGAAAAGTGTTTTTTCCACACTAATACAAGTGCAAAAGTGGTTTCCTGCACCAACACAAGTGCGAAAAGTGGTTTTTCAACACTAACACAAGTGCAAAAAGTGGTTTTTCAACACTAACACAAGTGCGAAAAGTGTTTTTTCCACACTAACACAAGTGCAAAAGTGGTTTCCTGCACCAACACAAGTGCGAAAAGTGGTTTTTCAACACTATCACAAGTGCAAAAAGTGTTTTTTCCACACTAATACAAGTGCGAAAAGTGGTTTTTCAACAATAACACAAGTGCAAAAAGTGTTTTTTCCACACTAATACAAGTGCAAAAGTGGTTTCCTGCACCAACACAAGTGCGAAAAGTGGTTTTTCAATACTAACACAAGTGCGAAAAGTGGTTTCTCAACACTAACACAAGTGCGAAAAGTGGTTTTTCCACACTAATACAAGTGCAAAAGTGGTTTCCTGCACCAACACAAGTGCGAAAAGTGGTTTTTCAACACTAACACAAGTGCGAAAAGTGGTTTTTCAACACTAACACAAGTGCGAAAAGTGGTTTATCAACACTAACACAAGTGCGAAAAGCGGTTTTTCCACACTAATACAAGTGCAAAAGTGGTTTCCTGCACCAACACGAGTGCGAAAAGTGGTTTTTCAACACTAACACAAGTGCGAAAAGTGGTTTTTCAACACTATCACAAGTGCAAAAAGTGTTTTTTCCACACTAATGCAAGTGCAAAAGTGGTTTTTCAACACTAACACAAGTGCGAAAAGTGGTTTTTCAGCACTAACACAAGTGCGAAAAGTGGTTTTTCCACACTAATATAAGTGCAAAAGTGGTTTCCTGCACAAACACAAGTGCGAAAAGTGGTTTTTCAACACTAACACAAGTGCGAAAAGTGGTTTTTCAACACTACCACAAGTGCAAAAAGTGTTTTTTCCACACTAATACAAGTGCAAAAGTGGTTTTTCAACACTAACACAAGTGCGAAAAGTGGTTTTTCAACACTAACACAAGTGCGAAAAGTGGTTTTTCTTCAATAATACAAGTGCAAAAGTGGTTTCCTGCACCAACACAAGTGCGAAAAGTGGTTTTTCAACACTAACACAAGTGCGAAAAGTGGTTTTTCAACACTATCACAAGTGCAAAAAGTGTTTTTTCCACACTAATACAAGTGCAAAAGTGGTTTTTCAACACTAACACAAGTGCAAAAAGTGTTTTTTCCACACTAATTCAAGTGCAAAAGTGGTTTCCTGCACCAACACAAGTGCGAAAAGTAGTTTTTCAACACTAACACAAGTGCGAAAAGTGGTTTTTCAACACTAACAAAAGTGTAAAATGTGGTTTTTAAACGCTAACACAAGTGCGAAAAGTGTTTTTTCCACACTAATACAAGTGCAAAAGTGGTGTCCTGCACCAACACAAGTGCGAAAAGTGGTTTTTCAACACTAACACAAGTACGAAAAGTGTTTTTTCAACACTAACACAAGTGGAAAAAGTGTTTTTTCAACACTATCACAAGTGAAAAAGTGTTTTTTCCACACTAATACAAGTGCAAAAGTGGTTTTTCAACACTAACACAAGTGCGAAAAGTGGTTTTTCAACACTAACACAAGTGCGAAAAGTGGTTTTTCAACACTATCACAAGTGCAAAAATTGGTTTTTCCACACTAATACAAGTGCAAAAGTGCTTTCCTGCACCAACACAAGTGCGAAAAGTGGTTTTTCAACACTAGCACAAGTGCGAAAAGTGGTTTTTCAACACTAACACAAGGGCAAAAAGTGGTTTTTAAACGCTAACACAAGTGCGAAAAGTGTTTTTTCCACACTAATACAAGTGCAAAAGTGGTTTCCTGCACCAACACAAGTGCGAAAAGTGGTTTTTCAACACTAACACAAGTGTAAAAAGTGGTTTTTAAACGCTAACACAAGTGCGAAAAGTGTTTTTTCCACACTAATACAAGTGCAAAAGTGGTTTCCTGCACCAACACAAGTGCGAAAAGTGGTTTTTCAACACTAACACAAGTGCGAAAAGTGGTTTTTCAACACTATCACAAGTGCAAAAAGTGTTTTTTCCACACCAATACAAGTGCAAAAGTGGTTTCCTGCAGCAACACAAGTGCGAAAAGTGGTTTTTCAACACTAACACAAGTGCAAAAAGTGGTTTTTCAACAGTAACACAAGTGCGAAAAGTGTTTTTTCCACACCAATACAAGTGCAAAAGTGGTTTCCTGCACCAACACAAGTGCGAAAACTGATTTTTCAACACTATCACAAGTGCAAAAAGTGTTTTTTCCACACTAATACAAGTGCGAAAAGTGGTTTTTCAACACTAACACAAGTGCGAAAAGTGGTTTTTCCACACTAATACAAGTGCAAAAGTGGTTTCCTGCACCAACACAAGTGCGAAAAGTGGTTTTTCAACACTAACACAAGTGCGAAAAGTGGTTTTTCAACATTATCACAAGTGCAAAAAGTGTCTTTTCCACACTAATACAAGTGCAAAAGTGGTTTCCTGCACCAACACAAGTGCGAAAAGTGGTTTTTCAACACTAACACAAGTGCGAAAAGTGGTTTTTCAACACTAACACAAGTGCGAAAAGTGGTTTATCAACACTAACACAAGTGCGAAAACCGGTTTTTCCACACTAATACAAGTGCAAAAGTGGTTTCCTGCACCAACACGAGTGCGAAAAGTGGTTTTTCAACACTAACACAAGTGCGAAAAGTGGTTTTTCAACACTATCACAAGTGCAAAAAGTGTTTTTTCCACACTAATGCAAGTGCAAAAGTGGTTTTTCAACACTAACACAAGTGCGAAAAGTGGTTTTTCAACACTAATACAAGTGCGAAAAGTGGTTTTTCTACAATAATACAAGTGCAAAAGTGGTTTCCTGCACCAACACAAGTGCGAAAAGTGGTTTTTCAACACTAACACAAGTGCGAAAAGTGGTTTTTCAACACTATCACAAGTGCAAAAAGTGTTTTTTCCACACTAATACAAGTGCAAAAGTGGTTTTTCAACACTAACACAAAGGCAAAAAGTGTTTTTTCCACACTAATACAAGTGCAAAAGTGGTTTCCTGCAACAACACAAGTGCGAAAAGTGGTTTTTCAACACTAACACAAGTGCAAAAAGTGGTTTCTCAACACTAACACAAGTGCGAAAAGTGGTTTTTCCACACTAATACAAGTACAAAAGTGGTTTCCTGCACGAACACAAGTGCGAAAAGTGGTTTTTCAACACTAACACAAGTGCGAAAAGTGGTTTTTCAACACTAACACAAGTGCGAAAAGTGTTTTTTCCACACCAATACAAGTGCAAAAGTGGTTTCCTGCACCAACACAAGTGCGAAAAGTGGTTTTTCAACACTATCACAAGTGCAAAAAGTGTTTTTTCCACACTAATACAAGTGCGAAAAGTGGTTTTTCAACACTAACACAAGTGCGAAAAGTGGTTTTTCCACACTAATACAATAGCAAAAGTGGTTTCCTGCACCAACACAAGTGCGAAAAGTGGTTTTTCAACACTAACACAAGTGCGAAAAGTGGTTTTTCAACATTATCACAAGTGCAAAAAGTGTTTTTTCCACACTAATACAAGTGCAAAAGTGGTTTCCTGCACCAACACAAGTGCGAAAAGTGGTTTTTCAACACTAACACAAGTGCGAAAAGTGGTTTTTCAACACTAACACAAGTGCGAAAAGTGGTTTATCAACACTAACACAAGTGCGAAAAGCGGTTTTTCCACACTAATACAAGTGCAAAAGTGGTTTCCTGCACCAATACGAGTGCAAAAAGTGGTTTTTCAACACTAACACAAGTGCGAAAAGTGGTTTTTCAACACTATCACAAGTGCAAAAAGTGTTTTTTCCACACTAATGCAAGTGCAAAAGTGGTTTTTCAACACTAACACAAGTGCGAAAAGTGGTTTTTCAGCACTAACACAAGTGCGAAAAGTGGTTTTTCCACACTAATATAAGTGCAAAAGTGGTTTCCTGCACAAACACAAGTGCGAAAAGTGGTTTTTCAACACTAACACAAGTGCGAAAAGTGGTTTTTCAACACTACCACAAGTGCAAAAAGTGTTTTTTCCACACTAATACAAGTGCAAAAGTGGTTTTTCAACACTAACACAAGTGCGAAAAGTGGTTTTTCAACACTAACACAAGTGCGAAAAGTGGTTTTTCTTCAATAATACAAGTGCAAAAGTGGTTTCCTGCACCAACACAAGTGCGAAAAGTGGTTTTTCAACACTAACACAAGTGCGAAAAGTGGTTTTTCAACACTATCACAAGTGCAAAAAGTGTTTTTTCCACACTAATACAAGTGCAAAAGTGGTTTTTCAACACTAACACAAGTGCAAAAAGTGTTTTTTCCACACTAATTCAAGTGCAAAAGTGGTATCCTGCACCAACACAAGTGCGAAAAGTAGTTTTTCAACACTAACACAAGTGCGAAAAGTGGTTTTTCAACACTAACACAAGTGTAAAATGTGGTTTTTAAACGCTAACACAAGTGCGAAAAGTGTTTTTTCCACACTAATACAAGTGCAAAAGTGGTGTCCTGCACCAACACAAGTGCGAAAAGTGGTTTTTCAACACTAACACAAGTGCAAAAAGTGGTTTTTCAACACTAACACAAGTGCGAAAAGTGTTTTTTCCACACTAATACAAGTGCAAAAGTGGTTTCCTGCACCAACACAAGTGCGAAAAGTGGTTTTTCAACACTAACACAAGTACGAAAAGTGTTTTTTCAACACTAACACAAGTGCAAAAAGTGTTTTTTCAACACTATCACAAGTGAAAAAGTGTTTTTTCCACACTAATACAAGTGCAAAAGTGGTTTCCTGCACCAACACAAGTGCGAAAAGTGGTTTTTCAACACTAACACAAGTGCGAAAAGTGGTTTTTCAACATTATCACAAGTGCAAAAAGTGTTTTTTCCACACTAATACAAGTGCAAAAGTGGTTTCCTGCACCAACACAAGTGCGAAAAGTGGTTTTTCAACACTAACACAAGTGCGAAAAGTGGTTTTTCAACACTAACACAAGTGCGAAAAGTGGTTTATCAACACTAACACAAGTGCGAAAAGCGGTTTTTCCACACTAATACAAGTGCAAAAGTGGTTTCCTGCACCAATACGAGTGCGAAAAGTGGTTTTTCAACACTAACACAAGTGCGAAAAGTGGTTTTTCAACACTATCACAAGTGCAAAAAGTGTTTTTTCCACACTAATGCAAGTGCAAAAGTGGTTTTTCAACACTAACACAAGTGCGAAAAGTGGTTTTTCAGCACTAACACAAGTGCAAAAAGTGGTTTTTCCACACTAATATAAGTGCAAAAGTGGTTTCCTGCACAAACACAAGTGCGAAAAGTGGTTTTTCAACACTAACACAAGTGCGAAAAGTGGTTTTTCAACACTACCACAAGTGCAAAAAGTGTTTTTTCCACACTAATACAAGTCCAAAAGTGGTTTTTCAACACTAACACAAGTGCGAAAAGTGGTTTTTCAACACTAACACAAGTGCGAAAAGTGGTTTTTCTTCAATAATACAAGTGCAAAAGTGGTTTCCTGCACCAACACAAGTGCGAAAAGTGGTTTTTCAACACTAACACAAGTGCGAAAAGTGGTTTTTCAACACTATCACAAGTGCAAAAAGTGTTTTTTCCACACTAATACAAGTGCAAAAGTGGTTTTTCAACACTAACACAAGTGCAAAAAGTGTTTTTTCCACACTAATTCAAGTGCAAAAGTGGTATCCTGCACCAACACAAGTGCGAAAAGTAGTTTTTCAACACTAACACAAGTGCGAAAAGTGGTTTTTCAACACTAACACAAGTGTAAAATGTGGTTTTTAAACGCTAACACAAGTGCGAAAAGTGTTTTTTCCACACTAATACAAGTGCAAAAGTGGTGTCCTGCACCAACACAAGTGCGAAAAGTGGTTTTTCAACACTAACACAAGTGCAAAAAGTGGTTTTCAACACTAACACAAGTGCGAAAAGTGTTTTTTCCACACTAATACAAGTGCAAAAGTGGTTTCCTGCACCAACACAAGTGCGAAAAGTGGTTTTTCAACACTAACACAAGTACGAAAAGTGTTTTTTCAACACTAACACAAGTGCAAAAAGTGTTTTTTCAACACTATCACAAGTGAAAAAGTGTTTTTTCCATACTAATACAAGTGCAAAAGTGGTTTTTCAACACTAATACAAGTGCGAAAAGTGGTTTTTCAACACTAACACAAGTGCGAAAAGTGGTTTTTCAACACTATCACAAGTGCAAAAATTGGTTTTTCCACACTAATACAAGTGCAAAAGTGGTTTCCTGCACCAACACAAGTGCGAAAAGTGGTTTTTCAACACTAGCACAAGTGCGAAAAGTGGTTTTTCAACACTAACACAAGGGCAAAAAGTGGTTTTTAAACGCTAACACAAGTGCGAAAAGTGTTTTTTCCACACTAATACAAGTGCAAAAGTGGTTTCCTGCACCAACACAAGTGCGAAAAGTGGTTTTTCAACACTAACACAAGTGCAAAAAGTGGTTTTTCAACACTAACACAAGTGCGAAAAGTGTTTTTTCCACACTAACACAAGTGCAAAAGTGGTTTCCTGCACCAACACAAGTGCGAAAAGTGGTTTTTCAACACTATCACAAGTGCAAAAAGTGTTTTTTCCACACTAATACAAGTGCGAAAAGTAGTTTTTCAACAATAACACAAGTGCAAAAAGTGTTTTTTCCACACTAATACAAGTGCAAAAGTGGTTTCCTGCACCAACACAAGTGCGAAAAGTGGTTTTTCAATACTAACACAAGTGCGAAAAGTGGTTTCTCAACACTAACACAAGTGCGAAAAGTGGTTTTTCCACACTAATACAAGTGCAAAAGTGGTTTCCTGCACCAACACAAGTGCGAAAAGTGGTTTTTCAACACTAACACAAGTGCGAAAAGTGGTTTTTCAACACTAACACAAGTGCGAAAAGTGGTTTATCAACACTAACACAAGTGCAAAAAGCGGTTTTTCCACACTAATACAAGTGCAAAAGTGGTTTCCTGCACCAACACGAGTGCGAAAAGTGGTTTTTCAACACTAACACAAGTGCGAAAAGTGGTTTTTCAACACTATCACAAGTGCAAAAAGTGTTTTTTCCACACTAATGCAAGTGCAAAAGTGGTTTTTCAACACTAACACAAGTGCGAAAAGTGGTTTTTCAGCACTAACACAAGTGCGAAAAGTGGTTTTTCCACACTAATATAAGTGCAAAAGTGGTTTCCTGCACAAACACAAGTGCGAAAAGTGGTTTTTCAACACTAACACAAGTGCGAAAAGTGGTTTTTCAACACTACCACAAGTGCAAAAAGTGTTTTTCCACACTAATACAAGTGCAAAAGTGGTTTTTCAACACTAACACAAGTGCGAAAAGTGGTTTTTCAACACTAACACAAGTGCGAAAAGTGGTTTTTCTTCAATAATACAAGTGCAAAAGTGGTTTCCTGCACCAACACAAGTGCGAAAAGTGGTTTTTCAACACTAACACAAGTGCGAAAAGTGGTTTTTCAACACTATCACAAGTGCAAAAAGTGTTTTTTCCACACTAATACAAGTGCAAAAGTGGTTTTTCAACACTAACACAAGTGCAAAAAGTGTTTTTTCCACACTAATTCAAGTGCAAAAGTGGTTTCCTGCACCAACACAAGTGCGAAAAGTAGTTTTTCAACACTAACACAAGTGCGAAAAGTGGTTTTTCAACACTAACACAAGTGTAAAATGTGGTTTTTAAACGCTAACACAAGTGCGAAAAGTGTTTTTTCCACACTAATACAAGTGCAAAAGTGGTGTCCTGCACCAACACAAGTGCGAAAAGTGGTTTTTCAACACTAACACAAGTACGAAAAGTGTTTTTTCAACACTAACACAAGTGGAAAAAGTGTTTTTTCAACACTATCACAAGTGAAAAAGTGTTTTTTCCACACTAATACAAGTGCAAAAGTGGTTTTTCAACACTAACACAAGTGCGAAAAGTGGTTTTTCAACACTAACACAAGTGCGAAAAGTGGTTTTTCAACACTATCACAAGTGCAAAAATTGGTTTTTCCACACTAATACAAGTGCAAAAGTGCTTTCCTGCACCAACACAAGTGCGAAAAGTGGTTTTTCAACACTAGCACAAGTGCGAAAAGAGGTTTTTCAACACTAACACAAGGGCAAAAAGTGGTTTTTAAACGCTAACACAAGTGCGAAAAGTGTTTTTTCCACACTAATACAAGTGCAAAAGTGGTTTCCTGCACCAACACAAGTGCGAAAAGTGGTTTTTCAACACTAACACAAGTGTAAAAAGTGGTTTTTAAACGCTAACACAAGTGCGAAAAGTGTTTTTTCCACACTAATACAAGTGCAAAAGTGGTTTCCTGCACCAACACAAGTGCGAAAAGTGGTTTTTCAACACTAACACAAGTGCGAAAAGTGGTTTTTCAACACTATCACAAGTGCAAAAAGTGTTTTTTCCACACCAATACAAGTGCAAAAGTGGTTTCCTGCAGCAACACAAGTGCGAAAAGTGGTTTTTCAACACTAACACAAGTGCAAAAAGTGGTTTTTCAACAGTAACACAAGTGCGAAAAGTGTTTTTTCCACACCAATACAAGTGCAAAAGTGGTTTCCTGCACCAACACAAGTGCGAAAACTGATTTTTCAACACTATCACAAGTGCAAAAAGTGTTTTTTCCACACTAATACAAGTGCGAAAAGTGGTTTTTCAACACTAACACAAGTGCGAAAAGTGGTTTTTCCACACTAATACAAGTGCAAAAGTGGTTTCCTGCACCAACACAAGTGCGAAAAGTGGTTTTTCAACACTAACACAAGTGCGAAAAGTGGTTTTTCAACATTATCACAAGTGCAAAAAGTGTCTTTTCCACACTAATACAAGTGCAAAAGTGGTTTCCTGCACCAACACAAGTGCGAAAAGTGGTTTTTCAACACTAACACAAGTGCGAAAAGTGGTTTTTCAACACTAACACAAGTGCGAAAAGTGGTTTATCAACACTAACACAAGTGCGAAAACCGGTTTTTCCACACTAATACAAGTGCAAAAGTGGTTTCCTGCACCAACACGAGTGCGAAAAGTGGTTTTTCAACACTAACACAAGTGCGAAAAGTGGTTTTTCAACACTATCACAAGTGCAAAAAGTGTTTTTTCCACACTAATGCAAGTGCAAAAGTGGTTTTTCAACACTAACACAAGTGCGAAAAGTGGTTTTTCAACACTAATACAAGTGCGAAAAGTGGTTTTTCTACAATAATACAAGTGCAAAAGTGGTTTCCTGCACCAACACAAGTGCGAAAAGTGGTTTTTCAACACTAACACAAGTGCGAAAAGTGGTTTTTCAACACTATCACAAGTGCAAAAAGTGTTTTTTCCACACTAATACAAGTGCAAAAGTGGTTTTTCAACACTAACACAAAGGCAAAAAGTGTTTTTTCCACACTAATACAAGTGCAAAAGTGGTTTCCTGCAACAACACAAGTGCGAAAAGTGGTTTTTCAACACTAACACAAGTGCAAAAAGTGGTTTCTCAACACTAACACAAGTGCGAAAAGTGGTTTTTCCACACTAATACAAGTGCAAAAGTGGTTTCCTGCACGAACACAAGTGCGAAAAGTGGTTTTTCAACACTAACACAAGTGCGAAAAGTGGTTTTTCAACACTAACACAAGTGCGAAAAGTGTTTTTTCCACACCAATACAAGTGCAAAAGTGGTTTCCTGCACCAACACAAGTGCGAAAAGTGGTTTTTCAACACTATCACAAGTGCAAAAAGTGTTTTTTCCACACTAATACAAGTGCGAAAAGTGGTTTTTCAACACTAACAAAAGTGCGAAAAGTGGTTTTTCCACACTAATACAAGTGCAAAAGTGGTTTCCTGCACCAACACAAGTGCGAAAAGTGGTTTTTCAACACTAACACAAGTGCGAAAAGTGGTTTTTCAACATTATCACAAGTGCAAAAAGTGTTTTTTCCACACTAATACAAGTGCAAAAGTGGTTTCCTGCACCAACACAAGTGCGAAAAGTGGTTTTTCAACACTAACACAAGTGCGAAAAGTGGTTTTTCAACACTAACACAAGTGCGAAAAGTGGTTTATCAACACTAACACAAGTGCGAAAAGCGGTTTTTTCCACACTAATACAAGTGCAAAAGTGGTTTCCTGCACCAATACGAGTGCAAAAAGTGGTTTTTCAACACTAACACAAGTGCGAAAAGTGGTTTTTCAACACTATCACAAGTGCAAAAAGTGTTTTTTCCACACTAATGCAAGTGCAAAAGTGGTTTTTCAACACTAACACAAGTGCGAAAAGTGGTTTTTCAGCACTAACACAAGTGCGAAAAGTGGTTTTTCCACACTAATATAAGTGCAAAAGTGGTTTCCTGCACAAACACAAGTGCGAAAAGTGGTTTTTCAACACTAACACAAGTGCGAAAAGTGGTTTTTCAACACTACCACAAGTGCAAAAAGTGTTTTTTCCACACTAATACAAGTGCAAAAGTGGTTTTTCAACACTAACACAAGTGCGAAAAGTGGTTTTTCAACACTAACACAAGTGCGAAAAGTGGTTTTTCTTCAATAATACAAGTGCAAAAGTGGTTTCCTGCACCAACACAAGTGCGAAAAGTGGTTTTTCAACACTAACACAAGTGCGAAAAGTGGTTTTTCAACACTATCACAAGTGCAAAAAGTGTTTTTTCCACACTAATACAAGTGCAAAAGTGGTTTTTCAACACTAACACAAGTGCAAAAAGTGTTTTTTCCACACTAATTCAAGTGCAAAAGTGGTATCCTGCACCAACACAAGTGCGAAAAGTAGTTTTTCAACACTAACACAAGTGCGAAAAGTGGTTTTTCAACACTAACACAAGTGTAAAATGTGGTTTTTAAACGCTAACACAAGTGCGAAAAGTGTTTTTTCCACACTAATACAAGTGCAAAAGTGGTGTCCTGCACCAACACAAGTGCGAAAAGTGGTTTTTCAACACTAACACAAGTGCAAAAAGTGGTTTTTCAACACTAACACAAGTGCGAAAAGTGTTTTTTCCACACTAATACAAGTGCAAAAGTGGTTTCCTGCACCAACACAAGTGCGAAAAGTGGTTTTTCAACACTAACGCAAGTACGAAAAGTGTTTTTTCAACACTAACACAAGTGCAAAAAGTGTTTTTTCAACACTATCACAAGTGAAAAAGTGTTTTTTCCACACTAATACAAGTGCAAAAGTGGTTTCCTGCACCAACACAAGTGCGAAAAGTGGTTTTTCAACACTAACACAAGTGCGAAAAGTGGTTTTTCAACATTATCACAAGTGCAAAAAGTGTTTTTTCCACACTAATACAAGTGCAAAAGTGGTTTCCTGCACCAACACAAGTGCGAAAAGTGGTTTTTCAACACTAACACAAGTGCGAAAAGTGGTTTTTCAACACTAACACAAGTGCGAAAAGTGGTTTATCAACACTAACACAAGTGCGAAAAGCGGTTTTTCCACACTAATACAAGTGCAAAAGTGGTTTCCTGCACCAATACGAGTGCGAAAAGTGGTTTTTCAACACTAACACAAGTGCGAAAAGTGGTTTTTCAACACTATCACAAGTGCAAAAAGTGTTTTTTCCACACTAATGCAAGTGCAAAAGTGGTTTTTCAACACTAACACAAGTGCGAAAAGTGGTTTTTCAGCACTAACACAAGTGCGAAAAGTGGTTTTTCCACACTAATATAAGTGCAAAAGTGGTTTCCTGCACAAACACAAGTGCGAAAAGTGGTTTTTCAACACTAACACAAGTGCGAAAAGTGGTTTTTCAACACTACCACAAGTGCAAAAAGTGTTTTTTCCACACTAATACAAGTCCAAAAGTGGTTTTTCAACACTAACACAAGTGCGAAAAGTGGTTTTTCAACACTAACACAAGTGCGAAAAGTGGTTTTTCTTCAATAATACATGTGCAAAAGTGGTTTCCTGCACCAACACAAGTGCGAAAAGTGGTTTTTCAACACTAACACAAGTGCGAAAAGTGGTTTTTCAACACTATCACAAGTGCAAAAAGTGTTTTTTCCACACTAATACAAGTGCAAAAGTGGTTTTTCAACACTAACACAAGTGCAAAAAGTGTTTTTTCCACACTAATTCAAGTGCAAAAGTGGTATCCTGCACCAACACAAGTGCGAAAAGTAGTTTTTCAACACTAACACAAGTGCGAAAAGTGGTTTTTCAACACTAACACAAGTGTAAAATGTGGTTTTTAAACGCTAACACAAGTGCGAAAAGTGTTTTTTCCACACTAATACAAGTGCAAAAGTGGTGTCCTGCACCAACACAAGTGCGAAAAGTGGTTTTTCAACACTAACACAAGTGCAAAAAGTGGTTTTCAACACTAACACAAGTGCGAAAAGTGTTTTTTCCACACTAATACAAGTGCAAAAGTGGTTTCCTGCACCAACACAAGTGCGAAAAGTGGTTTTTCAACACTAACACAAGTACGAAAAGTGTTTTTTCAACACTAACACAAGTGCAAAAAGTGTTTTTTCAACACTATCACAAGTGAAAAAGTGTTTTTTCCACACTAATACAAGTGCAAAAGTGGTTTTTCAACACTAACACAAGTGCGAAAAGTGGTTTTTCAACACTAACACAAGTGCGAAAAGTGGTTTTTCAACACTATCACAAGTGCAAAAATTGGTTTTTCCACACTAATACAAGTGCAAAAGTGGTTTCCTGCACCAACACAAGTGCGAAAAGTGGTTTTTCAACACTAGCACAAGTGCGAAAAGTGGTTTTTCAACACTAACACAAGGGCAAAAAGTGGTTTTTAAACGCTAACACAAGTGCGAAAAGTGTTTTTTCCACACTAATACAAGTGCAAAAGTGGTTTCCTGCACCAACACAAGTGCGAAAAGTGGTTTTTCAACACTAACACAAGTGCAAAAAGTGGTTTTTCAACACTAACACAAGTGCGAAAAGTGTTTTTTCCACACTAACACAAGTGCAAAAGTGGTTTCCTGCACCAACACAAGTGCGAAAAGTGGTTTTTCAACACTATCACAAGTGCAAAAAGTGTTTTTTCCACACTAATACAAGTGCGAAAAGTGGTTTTTCAACAATAACACAAGTGCAAAAAGTGTTTTTTCCACACTAATACAAGTGCAAAAGTGGTTTCCTGCACCAACACAAGTGCGAAAAGTGGTTTTTCAATACTAACACAAGTGCGAAAAGTGGTTTCTCAACACTAACACAAGTGCGAAAAGTGGTTTTTCCACACTAATACAAGTGCAAAAGTGGTTTCCTGCACCAACACAAGTGCGAAAAGTGGTTTTTCAACACTAACACAAGTGCGAAAAGTGGTTTTTCAACACTAACACAAGTGCGAAAAGTGGTTTATCAACACTAACACAAGTGCGAAAAGCGGTTTTTCCACACTAATACAAGTGCAAAAGTGGTTTCCTGCACCAACACGAGTGCGAAAAGTGGTTTTTCAACACTAACACAAGTGCGAAAAGTGGTTTTTCAACACTATCACAAGTGCAAAAAGTGTTTTTTCCACACTAATGCAAGTGCAAAAGTGGTTTTTCAACACTAACACAAGTGCGAAAAGTGGTTTTTCAGCACTAACACAAGTGCGAAAAGTGGTTTTTCCACACTAATATAAGTGCAAAAGTGGTTTCCTGCACAAACACAAGTGCGAAAAGTGGTTTTTCAACACTAACACAAGTGCGAAAAGTGGTTTTTCAACACTACCACAAGTGCAAAAAGTGTTTTTTCCACACTAATACAAGTGCAAAAGTGGTTTTTCAACACTAACACAAGTGCGAAAAGTGGTTTTTCAACACTAACACAAGTGCGAAAAGTGGTTTTTCTTCAATAATACAAGTGCAAAAGTGGTTTCCTGCACCAACACAAGTGCGAAAAGTGGTTTTTCAACACTAACACAAGTGCGAAAAGTGGTTTTTCAACACTATCACAAGTGCAAAAAGTGTTTTTTCCACACTAATACAAGTGCAAAAGTGGTTTTTCAACACTAACACAAGTGCAAAAAGTGTTTTTTCCACACTAATTCAAGTGCAAAAGTGGTTTCCTGCACCAACACAAGTGCGAAAAGTAGTTTTTCAACACTAACACAAGTGCGAAAAGTGGTTTTTCAACACTAACACAAGTGTAAAATGTGGTTTTTAAACGCTAACACAAGTGCGAAAAGTGTTTTTTCCACACTAATACAAGTGCAAAAGTGGTGTCCTGCACCAACACAAGTGCGAAAAGTGGTTTTTCAACACTAACACAAGTACGAAAAGTGTTTTTTCAACACTAACACAAGTGGAAAAAGTGTTTTTTCAACACTATCACAAGTGAAAAAGTGTTTTTTCCACACTAATACAAGTGCAAAAGTGGTTTTTCAACACTAACACAAGTGCGAAAAGTGGTTTATCAACACTAACACAAGTGCGAAAAGCGGTTTTTCCACACTAATACAAGTGCAAAAGTGGTTTCCTGCACCAATACGAGTGCGAAAAGTGGTTTTTCAACACTAACACAAGTGCGAAAAGTGGTTTTTCAACACTATCACAAGTGCAAAAAGTGTTTTTTCCACACTAATGCAAGTGCAAAAGTGGTTTTTCAACACTAACACAAGTGCGAAAAGTGGTTTTTCAGCACTAACACAAGTGCGAAAAGTGGTTTTTCCACACTAATATAAGTGCAAAAGTGGTTTCCTGCACAAACACAAGTGCGAAAAGTGGTTTTTCAACACTAACACAAGTGCGAAAAGTGGTTTTTCAACACTACCACAAGTGCAAAAAGTGTTTTTTCCACACTAATACAAGTCCAAAAGTGGTTTTTCAACACTAACACAAGTGCGAAAAGTGGTTTTTCAACACTAACACAAGTGCGAAAAGTGGTTTTTCTTCAATAATACATGTGCAAAAGTGGTTTCCTGCACCAACACAAGTGCGAAAAGTGGTTTTTCAACACTAACACAAGTGCGAAAAGTGGTTTTTCAACACTATCACAAGTGCAAAAAGTGTTTTTTCCACACTAATACAAGTGCAAAAGTGGTTTTTCAACACTAACACAAGTGCAAAAAGTGTTTTTTCCACACTAATTCAAGTGCAAAAGTGGTATCCTGCACCAACACAAGTGCGAAAAGTAGTTTTTCAACACTAACACAAGTGCGAAAAGTGGTTTTTCAACACTAACACAAGTGTAAAATGTGGTTTTTAAACGCTAACACAAGTGCGAAAAGTGTTTTTTCCACACTAATACAAGTGCAAAAGTGGTGTCCTGCACCAACACAAGTGCGAAAAGTGGTTTTTCAACACTAACACAAGTGCAAAAAGTGGTTTTCAACACTAACACAAGTGCGAAAAGTGTTTTTTCCACACTAATACAAGTGCAAAAGTGGTTTCCTGCACCAACACAAGTGCGAAAAGTGGTTTTTCAACACTAACACAAGTACGAAAAGTGTTTTTTCAACACTAACACAAGTGCAAAAAGTGTTTTTTCAACACTATCACAAGTGAAAAAGTGTTTTTTCCACACTAATACAAGTGCAAAAGTGGTTTTTCAACACTAACACAAGTGCGAAAAGTGGTTTTTCAACACTAACACAAGTGCGAAAAGTGGTTTTTCAACACTATCACAAGTGCAAAAATTGGTTTTTCCACACTAATACAAGTGCAAAAGTGGTTTCCTGCACCAACACAAGTGCGAAAAGTGGTTTTTCAACACTAGCACAAGTGCGAAAAGTGGTTTTTCAACACTAACACAAGGGCAAAAAGTGGTTTTTAAACGCTAACACAAGTGCGAAAAGTGTTTTTTCCACACTAATACAAGTGCAAAAGTGGTTTCCTGCACCAACACAAGTGCGAAAAGTGGTTTTTCAACACTAACACAAGTGCAAAAAGTGGTTTTTCAACACTAACACAAGTGCGAAAAGTGTTTTTTCCACACTAACACAAGTGCAAAAGTGGTTTCCTGCACCAACACAAGTGCGAAAAGTGGTTTTTCAACACTATCACAAGTGCAAAAAGTGTTTTTTCCACACTAATACAAGTGCGAAAAGTGGTTTTTCAACAATAACACAAGTGCAAAAAGTGTTTTTTCCACACTAATACAAGTGCAAAAGTGGTTTCCTGCACCAACACAAGTGCGAAAAGTGGTTTTTCAATACTAACACAAGTGCGAAAAGTGGTTTCTCAACACTAACACAAGTGCGAAAAGTGGTTTTTCCACACTAATACAAGTGCAAAAGTGGTTTCCTGCACCAACACAAGTGCGAAAAGTGGTTTTTCAACACTAACACAAGTGCGAAAAGTGGTTTTTCAACACTAACACAAGTGCGAAAAGTGGTTTATCAACACTAACACAAGTGCGAAAAGCGGTTTTTCCACACTAATACAAGTGCAAAAGTGGTTTCCTGCACCAACACGAGTGCGAAAAGTGGTTTTTCAACACTAACACAAGTGCGAAAAGTGGTTTTTCAACACTATCACAAGTGCAAAAAGTGTTTTTTCCACACTAATGCAAGTGCAAAAGTGGTTTTTCAACACTAACACAAGTGCGAAAAGTGGTTTTTCAGCACTAACACAAGTGCGAAAAGTGGTTTTTCCACACTAATATAAGTGCAAAAGTGGTTTCCTGCACAAACACAAGTGCGAAAAGTGGTTTTTCAACACTAACACAAGTGCGAAAAGTGGTTTTTCAACACTACCACAAGTGCAAAAAGTGTTTTTTCCACACTAATACAAGTGCAAAAGTGGTTTTTCAACACTAACACAAGTGCGAAAAGTGGTTTTTCAACACTAACACAAGTGCGAAAAGTGGTTTTTCTTCAATAATACAAGTGCAAAAGTGGTTTCCTGCACCAACACAAGTGCGAAAAGTGGTTTTTCAACACTAACACAAGTGCGAAAAGTGGTTTTTCAACACTATCACAAGTGCAAAAAGTGTTTTTTCCACACTAATACAAGTGCAAAAGTGGTTTTTCAACACTAACACAAGTGCAAAAAGTGTTTTTTCCACACTAATTCAAGTGCAAAAGTGGTTTCCTGCACCAACACAAGTGCGAAAAGTAGTTTTTCAACACTAACACAAGTGCGAAAAGTGGTTTTTCAACACTAACACAAGTGTAAAATGTGGTTTTTAAACGCTAACACAAGTGCGAAAAGTGTTTTTTCCACACTAATACAAGTGCAAAAGTGGTGTCCTGCACCAACACAAGTGCGAAAAGTGGTTTTTCAACACTAACACAAGTACGAAAAGTGTTTTTTCAACACTAACACAAGTGGAAAAAGTGTTTTTTCAACACTATCACAAGTGAAAAAGTGTTTTTTCCACACTAATACAAGTGCAAAAGTGGTTTTTCAACACTAACACAAGTGCGAAAAGTGGTTTTTCAACACTAACACAAGTGCGAAAAGTGGTTTTTCAACACTATCACAAGTGCAAAAATTGGTTTTTCCACACTAATACAAGTGCAAAAGTGCTTTCCTGCACCAACACAAGTGCGAAAAGTGGTTTTTCAACACTAGCACAAGTGCGAAAAGTGGTTTTTCAACACTAACACAAGGGCAAAAAGTGGTTTTTAAACGCTAACACAAGTGCGAAAAGTGTTTTTTCCACACTAATACAAGTGCAAAAGTGGTTTCCTGCACCAACACAAGTGCGAAAAGTGTTTTTTCAACACTAACACAAGTGCAAAAAGTGTTTTTTCAACACTATCACAAGTGAAAAAGTGTTTTTTCCACACTAATACAAGTGCAAAAGTGGTTTTTCAACACTAACACAAGTGCGAAAAGTGGTTTTTCAACACTAACACAAGTGCGAAAAGTGGTTTTTCAACACTATCACAAGTGCAAAAATTGGTTTTTCCACACTAATACAAGTGCAAAAGTGGTTTCCTGCACCAACACAAGTGCGAAAAGTGGTTTTTCAACACTAGCACAAGTGCGAAAAGTGGTTTTTCAACACTAACACAAGGGCAAAAAGTGGTTTTTAAACGCTAACACAAGTGCGAAAAGTGTTTTTTCCACACTAATACAAGTGCAAAAGTGGTTTCCTGCACCAACACAAGTGCGAAAAGTGGTTTTTCAACACTAACACAAGTGCAAAAATTGGTTTTTCAACACTAACACAAGTGCAAAAAGTGTTTTTTCCACACTAACACAAGTGCAAAAGTGGTTTCCTGCACCAACACAAGTGCGAAAAGTGGTTTTTCAACACTATCACAAGTGCAAAAAGTGTTTTTTCCACACTAATACAAGTGCGAAAAGTGGTTTTTCAACAATAACACAAGTGCAAAAAGTGTTTTTTCCACACTAATACAAGTGCAAAAGTGGTTTCCTGCACCAACACAAGTGCGAAAAGTGGTTTTTCAATACTAACACAAGTGCGAAAAGTGGTTTCTCAACACTAACACAAGTGCGAAAAGTGGTTTTTCCACACTAATACAAGTGCAAAAGTGGTTTCCTGCACCAACACAAGTGCGAAAAGTGGTTTTTCAACACTAACACAAGTGCGAAAAGTGGTTTTTCAACACTAACACAAGTGCGAAAAGTGGTTTATCAACACTAACACAAGTGCGAAAAGCGGTTTTTCCACACTAATACAAGTGCAAAAGTGGTTTCCTGCACCAACACGAGTGCGAAAAGTGGTTTTTCAACACTAACACAAGTGCGAAAAGTGGTTTTTCAACACTATCACAAGTGCAAAAAGTGTTTTTTCCACACTAATGCAAGTGCAAAAGTGGTTTTTCAACACTAACACAAGTGCGAAAAGTGGTTTTTCAGCACTAACACAAGTGCGAAAAGTGGTTTTTCCACACTAATATAAGTGCAAAAGTGGTTTCCTGCACAAACACAAGTGCGAAAAGTGGTTTTTCAACACTAACACAAGTGCGAAAAGTGGTTTTTCAACACTACCACAAGTGCAAAAAGTGTTTTTTCCACACTAATACAAGTGCAAAAGTGGTTTTTCAACACTAACACAAGTGCGAAAAGTGGTTTTTCAACACTAACACAAGTGCGAAAAGTGGTTTTTCTTCAATAATACAAGTGCAAAAGTGGTTTCCTGCACCAACACAAGTGCGAAAAGTGGTTTTTCAACACTAACACAAGTGCGAAAAGTGGTTTTTCAACACTATCACAAGTGCAAAAAGTGTTTTTTCCACACTAATACAAGTGCAAAAGTGGTTTTTCAACACTAACACAAGTGCAAAAAGTGTTTTTTCCACACTAATTCAAGTGCAAAAGTGGTTTCCTGCACCAACACAAGTGCGAAAAGTAGTTTTTCAACACTAACACAAGTGCGAAAAGTGGTTTTTCAACACTAACACAAGTGTAAAATGTGGTTTTTAAACGCTAACACAAGTGCGAAAAGTGTTTTTTCCACACTAATACAAGTGCAAAAGTGGTGTCCTGCACCAACACAAGTGCGAAAAGTGGTTTTTCAACACTAACACAAGTACGAAAAGTGTTTTTTCAACACTAACACAAGTGGAAAAAGTGTTTTTTCAACACTATCACAAGTGAAAAAGTGTTTTTTCCACACTAATACAAGTGCAAAAGTGGTTTTTCAACACTAACACAAGTGCGAAAAGTGGTTTTTCAACACTAACACAAGTGCGAAAAGTGGTTTTTCAACACTATCACAAGTGCAAAAATTGGTTTTTCCACACTAATACAAGTGCAAAAGTGCTTTCCTGCACCAACACAAGTGCGAAAAGTGGTTTTTCAACACTAGCACAAGTGCGAAAAGTGGTTTTTCAACACTAACACAAGGGCAAAAAGTGGTTTTTAAACGCTAACACAAGTGCGAAAAGTGTTTTTTCCACACTAATACAAGTGCAAAAGTGGTTTCCTGCACCAACACAAGTGCGAAAAGTGTTTTTTCAACACTAACACAAGTGCAAAAAGTGTTTTTTCAACACTATCACAAGTGAAAAAGTGTTTTTTCCACACTAATACAAGTGCAAAAGTGGTTTTTCAACACTAACACAAGTGCGAAAAGTGGTTTTTCAACACTAACACAAGTGCGAAAAGTGGTTTTTCAACACTATCACAAGTGCAAAAATTGGTTTTTCCACACTAATACAAGTGCAAAAGTGGTTTCCTGCACCAACACAAGTGCGAAAAGTGATTTTTCAACACTAGCACAAGTGCGAAAAGTGGTTTTTCAACACTAACACAAGGGCAAAAAGTGGTTTTTAAACGCTAACACAAGTGCGAAAAGTGTTTTTTCCACACTAATACAAGTGCAAAAGTGGTTTCCTGCACCAACACAAGTGCGAAAAGTGGTTTTTCAACACTAACACAAGTGCAAAAATTGGTTTTTCAACACTAACACAAGTGCAAAAAGTGTTTTTTCCACACTAACACAAGTGCAAAAGTGGTTTCCTGCACCAACACAAGTGCGAAAAGTGGTTTTTCAACACTATCACAAGTGCAAAAAGTGTTTTTTCCACACTAATACAAGTGCGAAAAGTGGTTTTTCAACAATAACACAAGTGCAAAAAGTGTTTTTTCCACACTAATACAAGTGCAAAAGTGGTTTCCTGCACCAACACAAGTGCGAAAAGTGGTTTTTCAATACTAACACAAGTGCGAAAAGTGGTTTCTCAACACTAACACAAGTGCGAAAAGTGGTTTTTCCACACTAATACAAGTGCAAAAGTGGTTTCCTGCACCAACACAAGTGCGAAAAGTGGTTTTTCAACACTAACACAAGTGCGAAAAGTGGTTTTTCAACACTAACACAAGTGCGAAAAGTGGTTTATCAACACTAACACAAGTGCGAAAAGCGGTTTTTCCACACTAATACAAGTGCAAAAGTGGTTTCCTGCACCAACACGAGTGCGAAAAGTGGTTTTTCAACACTAACACAAGTGCGAAAAGTGGTTTTTCAACACTATCACAAGTGCAAAAAGTGTTTTTTCCACACTAATGCAAGTGCAAAAGTGGTTTTTCAACACTAACACAAGTGCGAAAAGTGGTTTTTCAGCACTAACACAAGTGCGAAAAGTGGTTTTTCCACACTAATATAAGTGCAAAAGTGGTTTCCTGCACAAACACAAGTGCGAAAAGTGGTTTTTCAACACTAACACAAGTGCGAAAAGTGGTTTTTCAACACTACCACAAGTGCAAAAAGTGTTTTTTCCACACTAATACAAGTGCAAAAGTGGTTTTTCAACACTAACACAAGTGCGAAAAGTGGTTTTTCAACACTAACACAAGTGCGAAAAGTGGTTTTTCTTCAATAATACAAGTGCAAAAGTGGTTTCCTGCACCAACACAAGTGCGAAAAGTGGGTTTTCAACACTAACACAAGTGCGAAAAGTGGTTTTTCAACACTATCACAAGTGCAAAAAGTGTTTTTTCCACACTAATACAAGTGCAAAAGTGGTTTTTCAACACTAACACAAGGGCAAAAAGTGTTTTTTCCACACTAATTCAAGTGCAAAAGTGGTTTCCTGCACCAACACAAGTGCGAAAAGTAGTTTTTCAACACTAACACAAGTGCGAAAAGTGGTTTTTCAACACTAACACAAGTGTAAAATGTGGTTTTTAAATGCTAACACAAGTGCGAAAAGTGTTTTTTCCACACTAATACAAGTGCAAAAGTGGTGTCCTGCACCAACACAAGTGCGAAAAGTGGTTTTTCAACACTAACACAAGTACGAAAAGTGTTTTTTCAACACTAACACAAGTGCAAAAAGTGTTTTTTCAACACTATCACAAGTGAAAAAGTGTTTTTTCCACACTAATACAAGTGCAAAAGTGGTTTTTCAACACTAACACAAGTGCGAAAAGTGGTTTTTCAACACTAACACAAGTGCGAAAAGTGGTTTTTCAACACTATCACAAGTGCAAAAATTGGTTTTTCCACACTAATACAAGTGCAAAAGTGGTTTCCTGCACCAACACAAGTGCGAAAAGTGGTTTTTCAACACTAGCACAAGTGCGAAAAGTGGTTTTTCAACACTAACACAAGGGCAAAAAGTGGTTTTTAAACGCTAACACAAGTGCGAAAAGTGTTTTTTCCACACTAATACAAGTGCAAAAGTGGTTTCCTGCACCAACACAAGTGCGAAAAGTGGTTTTTCAACACTAACACAAGTGCAAAAAGTGGTTTTTCAACACTAACACAAGTGCGAAAAGTGTTTTTTCCACACTAACACAAGTGCAAAAGTGGTTTCCTGCACCAACACAAGTGCGAAAAGTGGTTTTTCAACACTATCACAAGTGCAAAAAGTGTTTTTTCCACACTAATACAAGTGCGAAAAGTGGTTTTTCAACAATAACACAAGTGCAAAAAGTGTTTTTTCCACACTAATACAAGTGCAAAAGTGGTTTCCTGCACCAACACAAGTGCGAAAAGTGGTTTTTCAATACTAACACAAGTGCGAAAAGTGGTTTCTCAACACTAACACAAGTGCGAAAAGTGGTTTTTCCACACTAATACAAGTGCAAAAGTGGTTTCCTGCACCAACACAAGTGCGAAAAGTGGTTTTTCAACACTAACACAAGTGCGAAAAGTGGTTTTTCAACACTAACACAAGTGCGAAAAGTGGTTTATCAACACTAACACAAGTGCGAAAAGCGGTTTTTCCACACTAATACAAGTGCAAAAGTGGTTTCCTGCACCAACACGAGTGCGAAAAGTGGTTTTTCAACACTAACACAAGTGCGAAAAGTGGTTTTTCAACACTATCACAAGTGCAAAAAGTGTTTTTTCCACACTAATGCAAGTGCAAAAGTGGTTTTTCAACACTAACACAAGTGCGAAAAGTGGTTTTTCAGCACTAACACAAGTGCGAAAAGTGGTTTTTCCACACTAATATAAGTGCAAAAGTGGTTTCCTGCACAAACACAAGTGCGAAAAGTGGTTTTTCAACACTAACACAAGTGCGAAAAGTGGTTTTTCAACACTACCACAAGTGCAAAAAGTGTTTTTTCCACACTAATACAAGTGCAAAAGTGGTTTTTCAACACTAACACAAGTGCGAAAAGTGGTTTTTCAACACTAACACAAGTGCGAAAAGTGGTTTTTCTTCAATAATACAAGTGCAAAAGTGGTTTCCTGCACCAACACAAGTGCGAAAAGTGGTTTTTCAACACTAACACAAGTGCGAAAAGTGGTTTTTCAACACTATCACAAGTGCAAAAAGTGTTTTTTCCACACTAATACAAGTGCAAAAGTGGTTTTTCAACACTAACACAAGTGCAAAAAGTGTTTTTTCCACACTAATTCAAGTGCAAAAGTGGTTTCCTGCACCAACACAAGTGCGAAAAGTAGTTTTTCAACACTAACACAAGTGCGAAAAGTGGTTTTTCAACACTAACACAAGTGTAAAATGTGGTTTTTAAACGCTAACACAAGTGCGAAAAGTGTTTTTTCCACACTAATACAAGTGCAAAAGTGGTGTCCTGCACCAACACAAGTGCGAAAAGTGGTTTTTCAACACTAACACAAGTACGAAAAGTGTTTTTTCAACACTAACACAAGTGGAAAAAGTGTTTTTTCCACACTAATACAAGTGCAAAAGTGGTTTTTCAACACTAACACAAGTGCGAAAAGTGGTTTTTCAACACTAACACAAGTGCGAAAAGTGGTTTTTCTTCAATAATACAAGTGCAAAAGTGGTTTCCTGCACCAACACAAGTGCGAAAAGTGGGTTTTCAACACTAACACAAGTGCGAAAAGTGGTTTTTCAACACTATCACAAGTGCAAAAAGTGTTTTTTCCACACTAATACAAGTGCAAAAGTGGTTTTTCAACACTAACACAAGGGCAAAAAGTGTTTTTTCCACACTAATTCAAGTGCAAAAGTGGTTTCCTGCACCAACACAAGTGCGAAAAGTAGTTTTTCAACACTAACACAAGTGCGAAAAGTGGTTTTTCAACACTAACACAAGTGTAAAATGTGGTTTTTAAATGCTAACACAAGTGCGAAAAGTGTTTTTTCCACACTAATACAAGTGCAAAAGTGGTGTCCTGCACCAACACAAGTGCGAAAAGTGGTTTTTCAACACTAACACAAGTACGAAAAGTGTTTTTTCAACACTAACACAAGTGCAAAAAGTGTTTTTTCAACACTATCACAAGTGAAAAAGTGTTTTTTCCACACTAATACAAGTGCAAAAGTGGTTTTTCAACACTAACACAAGTGCGAAAAGTGGTTTTTCAACACTAACACAAGTGCGAAAAGTGGTTTTTCAACACTATCACAAGTGCAAAAATTGGTTTTTCCACACTAATACAAGTGCAAAAGTGGTTTCCTGCACCAACACAAGTGCGAAAAGTGGTTTTTCAACACTAGCACAAGTGCGAAAAGTGGTTTTTCAACACTAACACAAGGGCAAAAAGTGGTTTTTAAACGCTAACACAAGTGCGAAAAGTGTTTTTTCCACACTAATACAAGTGCAAAAGTGGTTTCCTGCACCAACACAAGTGCGAAAAGTGGTTTTTCAACACTAACACAAGTGCAAAAAGTGGTTTTTCAACACTAACACAAGTGCGAAAAGTGTTTTTTCCACACTAACACAAGTGCAAAAGTGGTTTCCTGCACCAACACAAGTGCGAAAAGTGGTTTTTCAACACTATCACAAGTGCAAAAAGTGTTTTTTCCACACTAATACAAGTGCGAAAAGTGGTTTTTCAACAATAACACAAGTGCAAAAAGTGTTTTTTCCACACTAATACAAGTGCAAAAGTGGTTTCCTGCACCAACACAAGTGCGAAAAGTGGTTTTTCAATACTAACACAAGTGCGAAAAGTGGTTTCTCAACACTAACACAAGTGCGAAAAGTGGTTTTTCCACACTAATACAAGTGCAAAAGTGGTTTCCTGCACCAACACAAGTGCGAAAAGTGGTTTTTCAACACTAACACAAGTGCGAAAAGTGGTTTTTCAACACTAACACAAGTGCGAAAAGTGGTTTATCAACACTAACACAAGTGCGAAAAGCGGTTTTTCCACACTAATACAAGTGCAAAAGTGGTTTCCTGCACCAACACGAGTGCGAAAAGTGGTTTTTCAACACTAACACAAGTGCGAAAAGTGGTTTTTCAACACTATCACAAGTGCAAAAAGTGTTTTT
>NC_136266.1:49926625-49969242 GCF_964187855.1 Myxine glutinosa | reverse complement strand
CGCCCGTTCGTTGGGGGTCACGCTGCACCGCACCACGGCCTACCACCCCCAAGCCAACGGGTTGTGCGAGCGGTTTCACCGCTCCATGAAGGCCGCACTCACGGCGGCCTTCAGGACGACGGTTGGGCCGACCGGCTGCCCTGGGTCCTTTTGGGCCTTCGCACAGCCCCCAAGGAAGACCTCCAGGCGTCCGCCGCCGAGCTCGTCTACGGCCAGCCGCTCCGCGTCCCGGGCGAATTCGTGCCCGACGCTACCAGTCCCTGGTCCGCCGCTCGCCAGCGCTCGGACCTCCAGGAGGCCGCCCGACGATTTGCCCCCGTGCCAACGTCCCGCCACGGTGGCCCCCAGTCCTACGTCCCCCCGGCGCTTCGCACAGCGGAGTACGTCTTTGTGCGTCATGACGCGCACCGGGGGCCACTCCGGCCGCCGTACGACGGGCCCTTCCGGGTCCTGCGACGGGGCGACAAGTCTTTCATCGTCGACTTCGGCGGCCGGCCAGACCGGATTTCTGTGGACCGCCTCAAACCGGCGCACATGGACGTCGACCGACCACCATGGTTGGCCCTTCCTCCGCGGCGAGGCCGCCCCCCATCCACAGTTCCCCCCGCTCGACCACCCACCACCACGTCGGACCCCTCCCCACGACCCTCCAGGGGTCGCTTCGGCCGGGTCATCCGGACCCCCCTTAAATTGACCCTGCCGGTGCAGGTCGATTCTGGAGGGGCGTGTGTAGCGGTTACCGCTGGATGCACACAATCGCCTTGCACCGGCCAGAACACGGCCAGACGCGCCTCTCCCGGGCATGCCCGGACTCACTGTTCCCGGGCACGCCCGAACCTCCCGGGCACGCCCGGTCTCGTCTTTCCCGGGCATGCCCGCTCTCGCCTTTCCAGGGCTCGCCCAGAGCGTCCGGGCATGCCCGCTATCGCCTTTTCAGGGCTCGCCCAGAGCGTCCGGGCATGCCCGCTATCGCCTTTCCAGGGCTCGCCCAGAGCGTCCGGGCATGCCCGCTATCGCCTTTTCAGGGCTCGCCCAGAGCGTCCGGGCATGCCCGCTATCGCCTTTCCAGGGCTCGCCCAGAGCGTCCGGGCATGCCCGCTATCGCCTTTCCAGTGCTCGTCCAGAGCGCCCGGGCACGCCCAGCCTTGACTTGCCAGGCCGCAGCCAAACACGCCCGGGCAGGTCCAGACTCGCCTTTCCAAGGCTCGCCCTTGACACCCGGGCATGCCCGGTATAGCTTTTGCCGGGCAAACTTCCCGACATAAATGTGTATATATATTGCTGCCCGATAAACGGGCTTGTCAGAATACCTGAGCTGTTTTGTTTCAATAAAGCAACTCGGACGAATTCCGTCTTTGGTCGCGTCAATTCTTTCGACTCGCGTTGGAGCGCAGCTCCTTCAAGCTGACCTTAATACTTGGGAGGCTGGCAGACATAGCTAGGCCAATTATTATGCTGAAGGCCATCTTGAAGCATAGGTTCGTTAAAAAGAGGAATGGTGGCTCGGCAGTGCATTGTATGGCCGTCAATTCAGAGAGGAATTATTGGGTGGTACTTTCTGGAATTGTTTGGAAGTGTCGACAAAGTTTTGAAAAGCATGAAAGCCAACTGTCAAATAAATATTCTGTTGTAAGACAAACACACAGCTGCTGGCGAAAAGGGCTGGAGAGAATCCGCTGGGAGAACTCATGGGGGAAATAAAGGAGATGGGCCAAATTACCTTTTTCCCAGATCTGTGTTTCTTTCTGTTTCCTTGTTTTTGAGGCAACGCTCGACTAGCGCAGATATCATTCGACAAGACTGCAGATAGGACAGTCAATCATTCCCCCAAATCCCACCTCTAACTGTACCGAACGTCTCCCGAATGTGTGTCCCATGATGACTCATGATGATGTGTGTCACATGACTCTCTGCCTGCACCATACCAGAAGATCCAATAATAAGCATGATAAACTGAGTTGTTCAAAATAATACTCATGATTAAGCCCATCCCTCTGTACCAATCCACATCTGTTTATATAAGATGATAACAAATTGCATTCAGAGCTACTTTCAAACATCCAGGTCCAAATACTATCTGATAGTCAACTTTATAGTATTTCTCTTTCTCTTTCTCTTTCTCTTTCTCTTTCTCTTTCTCTTTCTCTTTCTCTCTCTCTCTCTCTCTCTCTCTCTCTCTCTCTCTCTCTCTCTCTCTCTCTCTCTCTCTCTCTCTCTCTCTCTCTCTCTCTCTCTCTCTCTTTCTCTCTTTCTCTCTTTCTCCCCCCCTCTCTCTCTCTCTTTCTCCCCCTCCTCTCTCTCTCTCCTGCCCATCTCTCTCTCTCTACCCCCCTCTCTCTCTCCCCCCCTTTCTCCCCGTTATGAATACGTAATCATCTGTTTTGAAGTCATTTCAAGGTACTATGTATGGCTCTTTGGTTGGTAGACAAAAGGGGCATGACAGTCTACTGCATCAGGTGATCCAGGAGAGATGAATGAATGCCTTCAACCAACAACCGTTTAAAACTCAATATGTAACATTTATCCACAAAATGACACACGCTTCTCTTCTTGTATACATGTTTAATGGTGTGTATTACTGGTTACAGAGTGTGTGCATGTTTCCATGTTTAATCAGTGATATAATGGGGTTATTTATAAGTTCTGCATATCCTGGACCTGATGATGTGATGGTTACTTAACCTGATGATGTAATGTGCCTCATAAATTCCATGACATTCTATTATGAAACCTAACTTGTAACATTCCAGATCTCTGAGGCTTTCATCAATTAAATTAGGCTTGAACAAAGCAATGCCTCAGTAAGTGGGTCAATCTGAAGCATTCACTATTTTTGTGATGAGAGGTTAAATCTACAGCAAATATGAACCCTAAAAGGGTTTCCTAACAGGCTGTGAAAGTGCTGCCTTTCAAGTAACACTGGGATAAACATTTTGGATAATGATATAATAATGTGAGCTTGTAGCGGTTACCGCTGGATGCACACAATCGCCTTGCACCGGCCAGAACACGGCCAGACGCGCCTCTCCCGGGCATGCCCGGACTCACTGTTCCCGGGCACGCCCGAACCTCCCGGGCACGCCCGGTCTCGTCTTTCCCGGGCATGCCCGCTCTCGCCTTTCCAGGGCTCGCCCAGAGCGTCCGGGCATGCCCGCTATCGCCTTTTCAGGGCTCGCCCAGAGCGTCCGGGCATGCCCGCTATCGCCTTTCCAGGGCTCGCCCAGAGCGTCCGGGCATGCCCGCTATCGCCTTTCCAGTGCTCGTCCAGAGCGCCCGGGCACGCCCAGCCTCGACTTGCCAGGCCGCAGCCAAACACGCCCGGGCAGGTCCAGACTCGCCTTTCCAAGGCTCGCCCTTGACACCCGGGCATGCCCGGTATAGCTTTTGCCGGGCAAACTTCCCGACATAAATGTGTATATATATTGCTGCCCGATAAACGGGCTTGTCAGAATACCTGAGCTGTTTTGTTTCAATAAAGCAACTTGGACGAATTCCGTCTTTGGTCGCGTCAATTCTTTCGACTCGCGTTGGAGCGCAGCTCCTTCATTGGTGACCTACCGACATGGATACGGCAGTGACGCTTAAACTGCCTACCTTCTGGGAGGCTCACACGGCTGTTTGGTTCGCTCAGGCGGACTCTCAGTTCGCCCTGCGAGGCATCACCGTGGACGACACCCGCTTCCACCATGTTGTGGCGGCGCTCGGTTCCACCACCGCGGCCCGCGCCTTGAGCCTCCTCGAGCACCCGCCGGCTGCTGACAAATACGACGCGCTGAAGACGCTCCTCCTCGACGCTTTCGCCCTCTCACCGGCAGCACGTGCACGGCGCCTGCTCGCTCTGCCCGAGCTCGGCGACACGCGCCCGTCCGAGCGCATGGACTATATGCTCTCGTTGCTCGGTGAGCACTCTCCGGATTTTCTGTTCCGCGAGCTGTTCCTTCACCAGCTGCCTCACCCGGTACGCCTCGCCCTGGCTGGCACGTTGATCACGGATTCCCGCGCCCTCGCCAGGGAAGCCGATAAGATCTCCTCGGTGGGCCAGCACATCGGCGCGGTTACCTGGAGCCCGCTGCCGTCCGAGGCGATGCCCACGACGCCCGAGCGCCCTGCGCGGTTGGAGGCCGAACTGCCGGTGCAACTGGCAGCTGCCACGCCGCACCGCCCGCTTCCGACACGACGGCCGGGGCCTCCACCTGACCGGGCGTGGTGTTATTACCACGCCAGGTTCGGACACAAGGCTCAGGCGTGCCGGCCCCCATGCACTTTCGGCAGGTCGGAAAACGGCCGGGCCGGCGTTCATTCCCAGCCATGAGCGCCGGCCACTCGGGCAACTTGCTGTTTATTCGGGACCAAGCGTCTGGGCGGCGTTTCCTGTGTGACACCGGCGCCCAACTGAGCGTCATACCCGCCTCCGAGCAGGACAGGCGGGACGCCGTTTGCGGCCCCTCTTTGGTCGCTGCTAATGGCTCGGCCATACGCACTTTCGGCCCACGCGTCGTCACCCTCTGCTTCGGCAGCCGGCGTTTTCAATGGACTTTTGTTACCGCCAGCGTCCCCGTGGCTTTGCTGGGCGCCGACTTCCTCTGCGCGCACGGGCTGCTGGTCGACGTCAAACTCAAAGACGTCGCCTTGTCCACACCGAGACCTTCAGCTCCCTGGCGTGCACAATGAGCAGCTCCGCGCCGACCGAACTGGCGTGCGCCCTCCCGGCAGCGAACGAGTTCGCTCGCCTGCTCGCGGAATTCCCGGCCCTCACGCGGCCGACGTTTTCGGCCGTCGCGGTGCGGCACGGGATCGAGCACCACATACCCACTACGGGCCCGCCGGTCTACGCCAGGGCCCGCCGCCTCGACCCGGCCAAGCTCGCCGTGGCAAAGGCCGAGTTCGACGCGTTGGAGCACCTCGGCATCGTGCGGCGCTCCGATAGCGCGTGGGCCTCGCCACTGCACATCGTGCCAAAGCCGGGGGGTGGATGGCGCCCGTGTGGCGACTACCGCCGTCTCAACGACGCTACCACCCCCGACAGGTACCCGATCCCACATATTCAGGACTTTTCCGCCCGTTTGGCGGGACGGGTCATCTTTTCGAAAATTGACCTGATACGGGGCTACCACCAGGTACCTGTCCAGGCGGCCGACGTCCCGAAGACGGCCGTCATCATGCCGTTCGGCCTGTTCGAATTTTTGCGGATGCCGTATGGCCTCAAGAACGCGGCCCAGGCGTTCCAGCGCTTGATGGACGGCGTGCTGCGCGACCTGCCGTTTCTTTTCGTCTATCTGGACGATATCCTCGTCGCCAGCACGTCCCGCGCCGAGCACCTCCTCCACCTCCGAACACTGTTCGGTCGCCTCAGCGAGCACGGCTTAATTGTCAACCCGGTCAAATGCCACTTCGGCGCGACGACCGTTGACTTTTTGGGCCACCGCATCACCAAGTCCGGGGCCGTGCCGCTGCCGACCCAGGTCGAGGCCATCACCACGTTCCCGCGTCCCCGTTCCATCAAGGCCCTCCAAGAGTTCCTCGGCATGGTGAATTTTTATCACCGATTCGTGCCCCGCGCTGCTCAGCTCATGCGGCCCCTTTACAAGGCCCTCCGGGGCAAGCCGGCCAAGCATGACATTGTTTGGTCCGCGGCCATGGACGCGGCCTTCGCCAGCGCCAAACGGGCCCTCGCCGACGCAACGCTGCTGGCTCACTCGGTGCTCAACGCGCCCATCGCCCTCACTACGGACGCCTCCAACTACGCGGTGGGCGCCGTCCATGAGCAATGGGTGGACGGGGTTTGGCAGCCACTCGCTTTTTTCAGCCGGCAACTCCGGCCGAACGAGTTAAACTACAGCACGTTCGACCGCGAGCTGCTCGGGCTATTCCTGGCCGTTCGCCATTTCCGACACCTCCTGGAGGGCCGCCCGTTCACGGCTTTCGTCGACCACAAGCCGTTGGTCTACGCAATGGCTAAGGTCACGGAGCCGTGGTCGGCCCGCCAGCAGTGCCACCTATCCGCCGTGTCAGAGTTCACCACGGACATCCGGCACGTCGCCGGCAAAGACAACGCCGTGGCCGACTGTCTTTCTCGGGCCAGCGCGAACGCGGTCCACCTCGGCGTGGACTTCGCGCTCATGGCGGCCGACCAGACCACCGACGCCTCGGTGCAGGCACTCCGTGCGGCGGACACGGGCCTCCGCCTGGCCGACATTCCCTTCGCGGGCACCGTCCTGCTCTGCGACGTCTCCCAGGGCCAGCCTCGCCCCATCGTGCCCGTTTCCTGGCAGCGCCGCATCTTCGCCTTTATCCACGGCCTTTCTCACCCGGGCCGGAAAGCTTCTCAGAAGCTGGTGTCGGCGCGTTTCGTCTGGCACGGCCTTCAACGAAACATCCGCGACTGGGCCAACGCCTGCACGGCCTGCCAGCGGGTCAAGGTCCACCGCCACACCCAGGCCCCGCTGGCACCTTTCGCCGTGCCTGAACGGCGTTTCGACCACGTCCACGTGGACCTGGTGGGTCCCCTGCCCCCCTCGCGGGGGTTCACCCACCTGCTCACCATGGTGGACAGGACCACCAGGTGGCCGGAGGCCGTGCCCCTCACCTCTACCACCACCGCCGACGTGGGGCAGGCGTTCATCGCCACCTGGGTCGCGCGCTTCGGCGCACCAGCGGACATCTCGTCCGACCGCGGCCCACAGTTCACGTCTGAGCTTTGGGGCGCGGTCGCCCGTTCGTTGGGGGTCACGCTGCACCGCACCACGGCCTACCACCCCCAAGCCAACGGGTTGTGCGAGCGGTTTCACCGCTCCATGAAGGCCGCACTCACGGCCGGCCTTCAGGACGACGGTTGGGCCGACCGGCTGCCCTGGGTCCTTTTGGGCCTTCGCACAGCCCCCAAGGAAGACCTCCAGGCGTCCGCCGCCGAGCTCGTCTACGGCCAGCCGCTCCGCGTCCCGGGCGAATTCGTGCCCGACGCTACCAGTCCCTGGTCCGCCGCTCGCCAGCGCTCGGACCTCCAGGAGGCCGCCCGACGATTTGCCCCCGTGCCAACGTCCCGCCACGGTGGCCCCCAGTCCTACGTCCCCCCGGCGCTTCGCACAGCGGAGTACGTCTTTGTGCGTCATGACGCGCACCGGGGGCCACTCCGGCCGCCGTACGACGGGCCCTTCCGGGTCCTGCGACGGGGCGACAAGTCTTTCATCGTCGACTTCGGCGGCCGGCCAGACCGGATTTCTGTGGACCGCCTCAAACCGGCGCACATGGACGTCGACCGACCACCATGGTTGGCCCTTCCTCCGCGGCGAGGCCGCCCCCCATCCACAGTTCCCCCCGCTCGACCACCCACCACCACGTCGGACCCCTCCCCACGACCCTCCAGGGGTCGCTTCGGCCGGGTCATCCGGACCCCCCTTAAATTGACCCTGCCGGTGCAGGTCGATTCTGGAGGGGCGTGTGTAGCGGTTACCGCTGGATGCACACAATCGCCTTGCACCGGCCAGAACACGGCCAGACGCGCCTCTCCCGGGCATGCCCGGACTCACTGTTCCCGGGCACGCCCGAACCTCCCGGGCACGCCCGGTCTCGTCTTTCCCGGGCATGCCCGCTCTCGCCTTTCCAGGGCTCGCCCAGAGCGTCCGGGCATGCCCGCTATCGCCTTTTCAGGGCTCGCCCAGAGCGTCCGGGCATGCCCGCTATCGCCTTTCCAGGGCTCGCCCAGAGCGTCCGGGCATGCCCGCTATCGCCTTTTCAGGGCTCGCCCAGAGCGTCCGGGCATGCCCGCTATCGCCTTTCCAGGGCTCGCCCAGAGCGTCCGGGCATGCCCGCTATCGCCTTTCCAGTGCTCGTCCAGAGCGCCCGGGCACGCCCAGCCTTGACTTGCCAGGCCGCAGCCAAACACGCCCGGGCAGGTCCAGACTCGCCTTTCCAAGGCTCGCCCTTGACACCCGGGCATGCCCGGTATAGCTTTTGCCGGGCAAACTTCCCGACATAAATGTGTATATATATTGCTGCCCGATAAACGGGCTTGTCAGAATACCTGAGCTGTTTTGTTTCAATAAAGCAACTCGGACGAATTCCGTCTTTGGTCGCGTCAATTCTTTCGACTCGCGTTGGAGCGCAGCTCCTTCAAGCTGACCTTAATACTTGGGAGGCTGGCAGACATAGCTAGGCCAATTATTATGCTGAAGGCCATCTTGAAGCATAGGTTCGTTAAAAAGAGGAATGGTGGCTCGGCAGTGCATTGTATGGCCGTCAATTCAGAGAGGAATTATTGGGTGGTACTTTCTGGAATTGTTTGGAAGTGTCGACAAAGTTTTGAAAAGCATGAAAGCCAACTGTCAAATAAATATTCTGTTGTAAGACAAACACACAGCTGCTGGCGAAAAGGGCTGGAGAGAATCCGCTGGGAGAACTCATGGGGGAAATAAAGGAGATGGGCCAAATTACCTTTTTCCCAGATCTGTGTTTCTTTCTGTTTCCTTGTTTTTGAGGCAACGCTCGACTAGCGCAGATATCATTCGACAAGACTGCAGATAGGACAGTCAATCATTCCCCCAAATCCCACCTCTAACTGTACCGAACGTCTCCCGAATGTGTGTCCCATGATGACTCATGATGATGTGTGTCACATGACTCTCTGCCTGCACCATACCAGAAGATCCAATAATAAGCATGATAAACTGAGTTGTTCAAAATAATACTCATGATTAAGCCCATCCCTCTGTACCAATCCACATCTGTTTATATAAGATGATAACAAATTGCATTCAGAGCTACTTTCAAACATCCAGGTTCAAATACTATCTGATAGTCAACTTTATAGTATTTCTCTTTCTCTCTATCTCTTTCTCTTTCTCTTTCTCTTTCTCTTTCTCTTTCTCTTTCTCTTTCTCTCTCTCTCTCTCTCTCTCTCTCTCTCGTATACAAAGTCGAGGCTCGTGGAGGAGCTATATTGCCACAATACTCCTTGATTGATTTCCAAGGACATACAACGTATCATCCTGACATAAAAAAACAAAGGAGCAGTAGAAAGAGAGGATGGGGGGAAATACACCAACAGCAGGGTTGAGGGACAAAATGGAGGGAGACTTGGCCGAAGAAATAAGAGATGTGAGGAACAATGAGGGCTAAGGCGAGGACACACAGGGTGGAAAATAAGGATACAGCTGCAACCTCTCAGGTAGGAAAAAAACTGGAAATTTGGAAAGAGTTAGGCTTATATGGGAGATGGGGGTTAACAGGGGTAGAAAAGATCATGATTTTGGATGAGGGATGGTTTGAGATGCTGGTGAACAGCTATTTTGAAGGTGTGGAGGAAAAGATGAGATTGAAAAGAATGTGAAAGTTGAAGTTGGTTCCACAGGCAGGAAAAAAGAGGACCAAATGAGTGCAAGTAAGCAGTGATTCTGGGAGTTTCACCAGAAGGTGTTGCTGGTGGATCGCATTCACCCTGCAGAAACCTGGGGTGGGGGAGGACAGGGGGAGGTCAGTAATCCAAGCATGAAGTTGGCCATGGATTCCATAGGCAGACAGTTTTGAGAGCAAAGCAGAATCCCAGACTATATCGAAAGCTGGAGATATGTCCAGAGAGATGGCCCTGATCTAGTATCTGACATTGAGGGCCTCCATCCATTGTTGGGAGAGTAGAAGGAGAATGTAAAGGTCAAGTGAGCTGGTCGGAATCCGATTCGATGATTTGAGATGAGGCTACTGGAGAAAGGCAGGGAATGATGATTTTGTCAACTGTGATGATGGATTCCGTGACCTTGCTGATGATTGGTAGTAAGCCGATGGGTCTGTAGTTAAAGGGATCCGTTTTTGCACCTTGTCTATATAATGCAGAGATGTTAGCATGGAATACTTACCCCGCGCAATCAACTTGGTGCGAGCCAACTCTTCCGTTTTTATGGGGGTTTTTTTCTTTGATCAAAAATTGCTGCCAAACCACGTGACCAATGACATAAGTTTACATTCTCTTTTATAATTGTTGCGTAGATCACGTTGAAGAAATTTCAAACTGATCGGACTAAGTGTTGCACTTGTCGAAGACACCAATGGCATCATCTTTAACATTTAACAACACTTATTCCCCATACACAGTTCTTTGGAAAGAGCCATGTTTCATTTTCTTCCATGGAGAGGTTTTGGAGTTATAGAAGTGCAAGGTTTTTCGGTTTTTTCAAAATGGCGCCTATAGTACGTGACCTATGACGTCATAATTATCATTAAGGAATTCTACAGGAGGAGGCACTTTATGGTGAAAATTTTGTGTCCATCGGAGTCGCAGAGAGAAAAAATAATTCATACTGATCAGATCAAACATTATACTTGTCGAATTATAACGTCATAATGAAAGCACCGATGACATCATCATTACCTCCGCCACCAAAGGTGCATGGAGGTTATGTTTTCATCCCTGTCTTTCTGTCTGTTTGTCTGTCTGTCTGTCTGTCTGTCTGTCTGTCTGACTGTCTGACTGTCCGTTTGTGAACAAAATATCTCAAAATGTTGTGGACGGATTTGGACGAAATTTGGCAGAGATGTAGCGTATGTGACAAAGACGAAATGATTAGATTTTGGATAAGATCAAGATTCGGATCCGTCTACTGGAATTTTTAAAGTTATTCTTCACCATTGAGTGATTTGGCCAAAAATGATATTTATCAGGATATCTCAAAAAGTTGTGGACGGATGATTTTGATTAAATGCGATTCTGTATTGTGATTTTCTGGTCTACTCTGGGATGCAAAACGTAAACTGTTCACCTGGCAGAGGTATGCTCTCTACTGAGTGCCGTTCTAGTTAACATACACTACTCACAATAAGTTAAGGTGGGTTTTCACGGGACACGCGAACGGTTCGCGAAGGATGCGAATGTCGAAAAAATGGCAAAGTCCAACATTCGTATTTTAGGCTCCAAAAGTTCGCCAAACATGCGTGGGGGTTCGGAAGCGTCGTCAATTGTTCGCCGGGAATTTCAAACTTTTTTGAAATTCCCGCCGAACAAAAAACGACTCCTGCGAACAATTGACGACGCTTCCGAACCCCCGCGCATGTTTGGCGAACTTTTGGAGCCTAAAATACGAATGTTGGACTTTGCCATTTTTTCGACATTCGCATCCTTCGCGAACCGTTCGCGTGTCCCGTGAAAACCCACCTTAAGGGATATTGTGGGAGTGAGTTAATTTTTTTATGGGGGTTAGGGTTAGGGTATTGAAATCAAAAATGCTGTGTTTTTTCACACTCATTAATAACCATAGAATTAGGACTAACAACTTTTTTCAACATAATTAATACACAAAATCAACCACACCGAAGAACCTGCCAATATCCCTAACTTATTGTGAGTAGTGTATATTATTCCCTATGGGGAGTACTTGAAAATGAGCCATGTTTAAAAAAAATTCGTTGAGTGGTTTCTGAGATATAAAGGTGCAATTTTTTATCAAGATGGCGTCCGTACCATGTGACCTATGACGTCATAATTATAACAAAGAAATTCTACAGGCAGAGGCGATCCTATGGTGAAGATTTGTGTCAATCGGACCAATGGTTGCCGACAAAATGAATATTTAAAATGCAGACACGCACACACGTACATATGGACGCACCCGATCACAGGTTAATTACATACATTACGCAGTTTTGATTCCTCCTCCTCCTCCTTCCCATATGCCCGCCGTATATGCACTGATTTGAATGTCCTCCCCGTAACCATTTTGTCGGTACATAATAAGGATATGAGCCCTCAAACATGTAATCCATCGATATAACAAGAGCTATCATTGGGCGTTTTGCTCTAATGTGACACAAATAAGTTCAAACTCAGGCAGCATATCAAATCCCAACAAGCAAAATAGAAACGATCACATAAAGATTGTTGATTTGAGATTTATACGGAAATGCATGTTTACCTGGGACAATTTGTCACCGGGAATTTGCGGCTGGATCCAGAACAGCTGATCGAGGAACCTTTAAACTGAAGATGTTGATTAATATTCTTTGACAACCTATTATAGGAATACATTGGTTTTTTCGTTTGTGCACCGGGGAACTGATATAAAAGCTCTACTTCTATTCTTACAATCCATTTGATTGATTCCATTGCTCTGACATCATCTACGATCATGAAACAGTTAGCTTCCAACAGCATGTGATGCATGTTGTTCATAATGTCATACATCTAAGCCCTCCTCCTCCGCAACCCTAATGGAACAGCCCCTACTATGCACCGCCATCGCAAAGGATGTTTTATGGAGGAATGAGAACTGTTTATATATTTTTTTCAATTTTTATCATCCCCTTTCCAAATGCACTTTGCTTTTGCTCTTTGGCAATCATCCCCTTTCCCCTTTCCAAAACCCCATTCCAAAAGGAAAGAAAACATCCAAAAAGGAAAGGAAATCTTTTGCCAAAAAAAATTCCCAAATTTTTTTTTTTCCAAAAGGAAATCTTTTTATTTATCATCCCCTTTCCAAATGCTCTTTGCTTTTGCTCTTTTTGCAAATGCTCTTTGGTGCTTGTCACCAATATCATTCTCCGCAAATTTTACATTTTCAAGGCGAAATCCCATTCATTTCCACCTTCTCTTATTTGTTCATCTTTTTGCTTTTCTCTCCAGAATGTCAACACCCTCTCTTGCTATAGTTACCTGTTTCTCTCTTTACCCTCGTGGTTGTTACCCCTTCCTGCATTTGCTGTCAGGTTCCAACCTCGTTGGTAGATTATTTCACCATTGGTTATCTCGACATGGAGCAATGCTGTCTCTCGATTTCTTGCGTAAAGAAAGGTTCCCTAATTTCGCTAACATCTTGTATAACTTATGTTTACCGATTAATTGCAAATTTGCATTGAAATGAGTCAAAAGTTAAAAAAAAATTCCCAGTTCAAGAAAAACCTCAGGCAAACAGACTACTTATATTCCAATTGGTCTACGAGTGTTGGGATAGCGTATCAATGCTCCCATCTGAAACACCGGCTCATGATACAAGTAATCCAGGTTCAAATCGCATAGATGTACAACGAGAAACATCCGCTCTCTATGGGAGCTGCCAGGATACAGAGGGGTCAGGTGTGTGTGTTCATGTGCACACCATTCCTACACACTTCCGACATGAGTTTCCATGGGGGGGGGGGGGGTGGGGAGGGTGGGAGCATGAGGGCTCTTATCCTTATTATTAGCTCACCTGGAGCAAAAATTGTTCAGGTGAGGTATTAGCATCGTGCGGTGTCCGTCAGTCAGTATGTCAGTCATGGTGTATGTAAACACTCAAAACTCCTTCTCTGAAACTACACACAATTTCAATGAAACCGCATCACAACCTCCATCACCCATGATGTACCAAAGTTTGTTCATGGCATTAAAAACTAGAAAAATGCGACTGTGTCGCCAATATGCCTCCGCATAGTCCCACAACGGGTAGATGCCATCACTCTGCATATGTATTGGTAGATGATCACGTTTGTGAAGTTTCGTGTTGATCGGATAAGGTTCGTTTTTCTATCCAAGATGGCTGCCATACCACGTGACCTATGACGTCACAATTCTCATAAAAACATTCTGCATGGGTGTCACTCCTACCCTGAAAGGTTAGTCTCAATCGGACATATGGTTGCTGAGAAAAACGAGGTTTAGCCTGTACGGACAGACGGACGGACAACCTGAAAACATAATGCCTCCGGCAATTTTCCCCAGCGGAGGCATAAAAATCAGGGTCTAAATGACACTGCGGGGAGGGGGGGGGGGCAAAGTGGGTCCATGTTTTACCGCGAAGGACACCGTGGGGTCTTTGACATCCAACAATTAATACCGGCAAATGGAACGACCGTTTAACATCCATCCGAGGGTGGAGGAGACATTGATGTTTTGACCTTTAACACATTGATGAATCCCCCTGCTTGTGAATAATATCATAATAATAGAATACATCATGTACGTACAATGGCATATGTGGGAGGGGACATCATCACGTGCGTGCGTAAAATATAATACATTCTATGGCGGCATGAAATACCTTGCTTCTAACCTGGTCAGGCAGAGCAGTGGAGTCCAATACTGGACTTAGATGCCACAACACCGCCCAAGCTGGTACATGACGTCACCGAAAGTCGTCATGTGGATTAGGATTTGGAGCCACCCAAGTAAACAAACTGCGCTCAGCATGGCAGTACGCTCAGCTCCAGCTTCATTGCTATAGGTAATCTGTATATCCTGCCTGTGAAACACCAGCATGATAGTTTATAGCTGGGCCGAGATTCAAACCAAAGCTGCAGAGGTGAGAGGTGAGTGTGCATACTTCTAGGCCATCTTTCCAGCCCCTCTTATCTATATATTAAGGGACCAACCTTGTCCACTGTTCTTCTCCTACTGGTGATGGCATACGCGTCCTTCTTTGATTGCAAGCTCACCATTGTGTCTTTGTCATTTGCAGTAGAGGTATAACTATTGTAAACCTTCGTTTAGGCCTTAGGGGGTGTTTTTCAGCAAAAACACGCATTTCGCCCTTTACAGACCGCCATTTTGTTTTCGTTCCAACGACATTATACGATATACATTTCATGTATATAATGTACTTTAGCTTCACATTCAATGGTGTTTGACAATATGATTCAGCGGTTAACTCTCACTCCTGTGGAACTGCAGAACCCTATTTTTAATCTCGCTGGCATAAAATTCGTTTTTAATGTCGGATTTGTTAAACACCGTGAGAAAGCAAGCTTGACATAGTTTCAAAGCAAAGCAAGTTATTCTCGAACTGAAGCACCATGGTGAATTTGTACAGTCTTTGTTACAATACCTACACTTCACTTTATCTTCAGTTGGGTCAAGGTATCGCACCGTGATTTCATGGATTCGCGCTCGGTACTATTATATTATTGATAATACAGGTATTATTATTATGAGAGATTGTACGTAATCACTTGTCCTTTTTATGTAATTATTCTGAAGCTATTTTTGTGAGGAGAGCGCCATTTTGTTTGTTCGGCAACCTCGTCATCTCTGCGGGCTAGTGTCGTGTTTCTAGATTTTGCTGTACTCTCATCAATGCACTGAATCAACCTGTACTGTAACCCTAAATGGTTGTGTCTATAGTCATCTGGCTATGCTACTGAGGAGTTTATTTACCTACTGGTACTAGTAAAAAGCCCATTAAAAATGACGGGTTGGAACAGTTTATTCAACGGTGCAGCCTCGTGAACATGCCAAAGTCTGAAGCCTTGGCCTAGTGTCTGGCGTGCTTACATCTTCTCTATTTATTGGACATCCTACGGACCGAAATGAACACTCGTTTTAACTCTGCGCCCATTGCACATCATGTGCAGTGAATTTCACCTCCCTGTGCCGTGTATTTGTTGTTACTTTAAAAAAAAACGCTCTCTTCTTTCTCTCTTTCTTCCTCTAGCTCTGTCGTGGCCCTGATTTTGTGAAGGCGGGGATACAACAACGTAGATGTGGAGATCTCTGGGTCACTCCTGGGAGATCAATTGGCTGTGTCAGTGTCGCGGGCTTGGTCAAGAGAACTGTCCGGGGCTATACAACAACAACAACAACAACAACAACAACAACAACAACATTAAAGCCATATCATCAGATAGTGTGTCCATAACTGTGAATTTCATAGCAGAGAAATATCTCCTTATTAGTCCCCGACCGGTTTCACTGGAGCAGCCTATAGGTTTGTCTCTGGTTTCACCAGAGCAGACTGTAGGTTTGTCTCCGTCTGTCTATCCGTCCACCCATCTGTCTGCCTTTTCCACCTGTGTTTTTTTCAAGACTTTTCCCCATACCCTTTATCATATTCAACTGAAACTTGGCACATGGCTTTATTATGATAAGTTGCAGAAGACGTTCGAGTTTCATGGCGTTTGGTCAATTTTTCACAGAGTTATGCCCTTGTTTGACTTTGTAAATATCAAAATCGATAGGGGACATGTATTGCTCTTGTTTTTACTGATTTCATTAATTACACAACTGCATACAGGGGCAAGCTCAAGCTTCTAACTTGTTATTTGCTGTCTCCTCCACCAGATAAGTTCTACTAGTTTAAATAAATGTCACTCCATATTGGGATATGTCTGTAAAGAGTACACCAGCGATGTTTTTAAACAATTATTATATAATCATGTTGCTGATTTTTTTTTTAAGCTAGAGTGATTTTTGTACAGTATATTGTTCTTGTAAACTTGTAGCCAAAGACTAGTGATCTGAGACTTTGATGGAAAGATTTCTTGAGAGTACCGAACGATTTTTTTTTATTGCGGCATAATTTTCCTCCCTTAAGCCCCACAGATGGAAAGTTCCCAAATTGAAGTCCTGAAAGTCATCCCATAAACATAAAAAAATGCTGATCGAAAGGAAAATCTCAGATAAGCTGGGAACGCATTTAAAATCACAAATGTCAAGAGTTGATTGGTGTATTTCAATGATCTTGAGGTACAAATGGGACGGTTCCTTTTCTCCATATTGCTCGCAGATATATTCTCCATTTGTTACGAAATACCAAGAGCTATTCAATTACTGAAAAGGCTATATTATGTGCACTTGCTTTCATCTTGAATTTAGCACAACTGCCTTGATAATGTGGGACACATGAAGGTTACTGTAAATCCTTGTGCACTTTCAAAGAATGCCACGTCCACTACTCAAGCGCATGGCAAATTCAACCAGCAGGTGTACATAAACTTGCATGCTTGTGTGGAACCTCTCTTATAACTAGATGGTATTCATCGAATAATTACCCTGCGCAGTCAACTTGGTGCGAGCTAACTCTTCTGATTTTGAAGGGTATTTTTCTTTGATCCAATATGGCTGCCAGACCACGTAAGAGATGACATGATGTAAGAGTAAGAGATAAATTTACATTCACCAATATAATTGTTGTGTAGATCACGCTCAATAAATATCAAACTGATCAGACTAAGCATTGTCCCTGTCAAGTTATGACGTCATAATTAAGGCACCAATTATGTCATCTTTAACATTTAACAACACTTATTACTCCGCCAGGGAGTAATGCATTCGATCGTGTCCGTCTGTGTGTGTGTGTATTTGTGTGTGTGTGTGTGTGTGTGTGTGTGTGTGTGTGTGTGTGTGTGTGTGTGTGTGTGTGCGTGTGTGTTCGTATGCTCGTGTGTTCGTGTGTTTGTGAACAAGATATCTGGAAAAGTTCTGAACGGATTTGAATGAAAGTTGGTGGGATGATTGCCCTTGGGATAAGGAAGAATTGATTAGTTTTTGGTGAAGTTCAGGATATTATTCCGGATCCAGGATTTTTTGGGGGGAATTTTTTGGGGAATTTATTTTTCTGTTTTACTGCATGAAAGCTTTTATTCTTATTCTTAAATGATGTTTTTCTCCTCTAATTCCGAGATATATCAAAATAAATTCTCTGACAGTTAGGGCCTACTTTCTTTTTCATTTATTATTTTGGGGAGAGGGGATGTTAAACAAAACGTATTATTCCAACTTGACCCACAGCGGGAGTATGCGCTCTACTGAGTGGCGTTCCAGTTCCCCATGCGGAGTTCTTTACAACGAGCCACGTCTCAATTTCTTCCATGGAGCCGTTTCAGAGATAAAGGTGCAACATTTTTTCAATATGGCGCCCGTACCACTTGATTTATGACGTCATAATTATCACTAAAAATTATACAAGACAAGGCGCTCCTATGGTGAAAATTTAGTGTCAATCGGACCAACAATGCAGAGAAAAAAAATTCATACTGATCGGATGCTGCATTATACTTGTCGAATTATGACGTCATAATGAAGGTACCAATGACATCATCATTAGCATATATTGTTCCCCATCAGGAGTACTGGACAATGAGCTATGTTTCATTTTTTTCCATTGAGCAGCTTTGGAGATAAAGAGGTACAACGTTTTTCCAAGATGGCGTCCATACCACGTAACTTATGACATCATAATTATGAATAAAAACAATTCTACAGGCGAAGGCGCTCCCATGGTGAAAATTTCGTGTCAATCGGACCAACGGTTGCCGAGAAAATAAATGTTTAAAATGCAGACCGCACGTACATACAACATACACACGTGCGCACGCACCCGATCGCTTAACCCTGCATATCACTTCGCGGGCGCAGGGGATAGAATGCAGGGCAATACTCCAATAGTGGCTTGTTTGTGGAACGAATGAAGCCTTTTTGCATGGCATCATTAGTGTGGGTTTGGTACCCATGGCTGATGCTCAGGAGTATGTACCCGATGAGTCCATGACAAATTGGTCACCTGTTGAGGATCGGCGGAGCTTAGCCATAAAATGTTCATGACTTCTTGGCAGAGCAATATTTCTCTGACAAAGGAATAGATGGTAGGGTATTTTTATATTCTCTGTGTGGTAAATACTGTAATGGTGTTTTTACATTCTCTGTGTGGTAAATACTGCAATGGTGTTTTTACATTCTCTGTGTGGTAAATACTGCAATGGTGTTTTTACATTCTCTGTGTGGTAAATACTGCAATGGTGTTTTTACATTCTCTGTGTGGTAAATACAGTAATGGTGCTTTTACATTCTCTGTGTGGTAAATACTGCAATGGTGTTTTTACATTCTCTGTGTGGTAAATACTGCAATGGTGTTTTTACATTCTCTGTGTGGTAAATACAGTAATGGTGCTTTTACATTCTCTGTGTGGTAAATACTGCAATGGTGTTTTTACATTCTCTGTGTGGTAAATACTGCAATGGTGTTTTTACATTCTCTGTGTGGTAAATACTGCAATGGTGTTTTTACATTCTCTGTGTGATAAATACTGCAATGGTGTTTTTACATTCTCTGTGTGGTAAATACTGCAATGGTGTTTTTACATTCTCTGTGTGGTAAATACTGCAATGGTGTTTTTACATTCTCTGTGTGGTAAATATGCAATGGTGTTTTTACATTCTCTGTGTGGTAAATACTGCAATGGTGTTTTTACATTCTCTGTGTGGTAAATACTGCAATGGTGTTTTTACATTCTCTGTGTGATAAATACTGCAATGGTGTTTTTACATTCTCTGTGTGGTAAATACTGCAATGGTGTTTTTACATTCTCTGTGTGGTAAATACTGTTATGGTGTTTTTACATTCTCTGTGTGGTAAATACTGCAATGGTGTTTTTACATTCTCTGTGTGGTAAATACTGCAATGGTGTTTTTACATTATCTGTGTGGTAAATACTGCAATGGTGTTTTTACATTCTCTGTGTGGTAAATACTGCAATGGTGTTTTTACATTCTCTGTGTGGTAAATACTGCAATGGTGTTTTTACATTCTCTGTGTGGTAAATACTGCAATGGTGTTTTTACATTCTCTGTGTGGTAAATACTGCAATGGTGTTTTTACATTCTCTGTGTGGTAAATACTGCAATGGTGTTTTTACATTCTCTGTGTGGTAAATACTGCAATGGTGTTTTTACATTCTCTGTGTGGTAAATACTGCAATGGTGTTTTTACATTCTCTGTGTGATAAATACTGCAATGGTGTTTTTACATTCTCTGTGTGGTAAATACTGCAATGGTGTTTTTACATTCTCTGTGTGGTAAATACTGCAATGGTGTTTTTACATTCTCTGTGTGGTAAATACTGTTATGGTGTTTTTACATTCTCTGTGTGGTAAATACTGCAATGGTGTTTTTACATTCTCTGTGTGGTAAATACTGTTATGGTGTTTTTACATTCTCTGTGTGGTAAATACTGCAATGGTGTTTTTACATTCTCTGTGTGGTAAATACTGCAATGGTGTTTTTACATTCTCTGTGTGGTAAATACTGTAATGGTATTTTTACATTCTCTGTGTGGTAAATACTGCAATGGTATTTTTACATTCTCTGTGTGGTAAATACTGTAATGGTGTTTTTACATTCTCTGTGTGGTAAATACTGTTATGGTGTTTTTACATTCTCTGTGTGGTAAATACTGTTATGGTGTTTTTACATTCTGTGTGGTAAATACTGTTATGGTGTTTTTACATTCTCTGTGTGGTAAATACTGTTATGGTGTTTTTACATTCTGTGTGGTAAATACTGTTATGGTGTTTTTACATTCTCTGTGTGGTAAATTCTGTTATGGTGTTTTTACATTCTCTGTGTGGTAAATTCTGTTATGGTGTTTTTACATTCTCTGTGTGGTAAATACTGTTATGGTGTTTTTACATTCTGTGTGGTAAATACTGTAATGGTATTTTTACATTCTCTGTGTGGTAAATTCTGTTATGGTGTTTTTACATTCTGTGTGGTAAATACTGTAATGGTATTTTTACACTCTCCGTGTGGTAAATATTGTACTGGTGTCACCTTAGAAGTGGAATTACATGCTTTTCGTTGAATATATGGTGGTGAGGGTGCTGTTGATCACGTTTCTGAGTTGATTTCGATTATGTTCAGGAAGAAGAAGGGCACACGAAGGCTGCCATTACCACCAACTTCGACCGCCTCCGGAATTGTCTGATTGCTTGCGTTCAAACGTCTGGTGATTGTTTTGTATTTATTTATGCGAATGTGTACTTGTATATAACTGTCATTAATCAAAAAGGCTTCGGCACTATAGAGAGATTTTTTAAAATCCCCCCAAAAAGACATATTTTTTTAAAATATATATTTCAAACAAAAAAAAGAAAGATTAGTCCACAACACTGCCAGGCACTCAATGACAAACCCCTGAAAGTTTGACGAATATCCGTTCAGCCATCTCTGAGAGAAATTGCGACAGACACACACACACACACACACACACACACACACACACACACACACACACACACACACACACACACACACACACAGAGAGACACACACACACACACACACACACACACACACAGACACACACACACAGAGACACACACACACAGACACACACACACAGACACACACACAGACACACACACACACAGACACACACACACACAGACACACACACACAGACACACACACACAGACACACACACACACACACAGACACAGACACACACACACACACACAGACACACACACACACACACACACACACACACACACAGACACACACACACACACACACACACAGACACACACACACACACACACACAGACACACACACACACACACACACACACAGACACACACACACACACAGACACACACACACAGACACACACACAGACACAGACACACACACACACACACACACACACACACACACAGACACACACACACAGACACACAGATACAGACACACAGACAAACGGCTCTCTTATAGTATCGCTGTACAGTAAAATTATCGTTACATGTTGTGAAACCTTGTGATGTTATCCTATTAGACGAGGATGTGACGAGACGTACAGTCCACTGGCGAGTTATCGCCGGCATCCTGGAACAATTTACAAAATTCCTGCCCCGACTCTCACTAACCTGCACTTGGCAAGCATGGCGACTGTTTCAAGGACGTCTCAACACGAGGAAGACCTCCGGCCTGTCAAGACTGAAACATGTTGAAGTGATATATAATGATGGTGATGAATGACCACCACCAGGACAACACGCCATTAGCAATCTCCCCTGAACTTCCCGCTGGAATCAAAGTGCACGTAAAGTGGAAGGTGCTGCACCATGGAGCACACGGTCCTTCTGATCCCCCTGGCATGGAGTAACGAAAACAAGCGTTATGCCTAGGTCCCCCGTCGGTGAAGGGATGCCAGTTGACAAAGTGGAAGACGCAAGGCGGCCATCTTGGATTTTGACGTGGCGACCCAATTTTCAATGGCGTTCTCCCTTATGCGTAGATACACCCACACACCAGATTAGAAGTTGGTACTTCGCTTATTTTTCCAAGATATTTCGCTCACAAGGTTCAGACATATATATGGTGGCGGCCATCTTGGATTTTGACGTGGCGACCCAATTTTCAAAAGCGTTCTTCCTTGTGCCTAGATACACCCACACACCAGATTAGAAGTTGGTACTTCGCTTATTTTTTAAGATATTCAGCTCACAAGTTTCTGACATACATGGCATCAGACATACATGGCGGCGGCCATCTTGGATTTTGACGTGGGTTGCATCCACACACTAAATTCGAATGCGGTCCTTCGCTTACGCACGCCCACACGCACGCACACACGCACGCCCGCACGCACGCACGCACACACGGACGGACGGACACACGGACGGAGGGGAAAACCATCGTCCCCCTTTCGCTCCTGTGCGACGGGGGACAAAAAGAACGGTTAATCAGATGAATGCATCCACATAAAATGTCCCTTTCCCTCCATACGACATTATCTCGGCACTAAATATCCCCTTTAAGAGGGGAACTCCGCCATTCTCATCCCTTGACTCGGCGGTTTATTTACACGCATCTCTTGTCGACCCAGGCGGTTTGTCTCACGAGTCGTTATCTGCACCATTTCGCGCCAATAATCGTCACTCTTCCATGAGCAGCAATTTCACAATGCCTATTGTTTGTCTGCCCATTCGGATTAACGACAGATTGCTGTGCTCAGAGAATGCACACACAAAATGTCTCCAGTGACCTTCACATAGGTCCTGTCGATATGTCCCTGAGTGCCTGAAATGAGCACATTTACTACAATAATCTCGAAACTGAATTCGTCACTTATTACATCGTTTTTTGCAACTTGTAGACTTAGCACACACACTCTGCTAAAGTGGAAACATCAAAATTATACACACACATAAAACTACACGAAGGCCACCACTACTACAATTACTACGACTGTGCCGGTATCATTATTGTCCCCCGTCGCACAGCGGAGCGAAAGGGGGACTATGGTTTTCCCCTCCATCCGTGTGTCCGTCCGTCCGTCCATGCGTGCGGGCGTGCGTGCGTGTGCGTGCGTGCGTGCGTGCGTGCGTAAGCGAAGGAAAGCATTCGAATTTGGTGTGTGGGTGAAACCCACGTCAAAATCCAAGATGGCCGCCGCCATGTATGTCTGAACCTTGTGAGCGGAATATCTTGAAAAATAAGCGAAGTACCAACTTCTAATCTGGTGTGTGGGTGTATCTAGGCACAAGGAAGAATGCTGTTAAAAATTGGGTCGCCACGTCAAAATCCAAGATGGCCGCCACCATATATATGTCTGAACCTTGTGAGCGAAATATCTTGAAAAATAAGCGAAGTACCAACTTCTAATCTGGTGTGTGGGTGTATCTAGGCACAAGGAAGAATGCTGTTAAAAATTGGGTCGCCACGTCAAAATCCAAGATGGCCGCCACCATATATATGTCTGAACCTTGTGAGCGAAATATCTTGAAAAATAAGCGAAGTACCAACTTCTAATCTGGTGTGTGGGTGTATCTAGGCACAAGGAAGAACGCTATTGAAAATTGGGTCGCCACATCAAAATCCAAGATGGCCGCCTCCATGTATGTCTGAACCTTGTGAGCGAAATATCATATCAGAGCATGTTTTCTGCGTCTTCCACTTTGTCAACTCATATCACTTCCCCGACGGGGCACCTAGGCGTAACGCTTGTTATTATTATTCCCACCTTCTTGTGAGGTCGACCTGAGGGATGTTTTTCTTCCCCCTAGTCTTTCACGAACCAGCTGGCCAGGCCTGAGGAATTTGTAATTTATCCAGGATGATATACCCCCATATATAATTAAATAATACGCTCTGCGGGACATGAGGTAAAACTTCTCCAAACAGAAGTGTTATATTCACAATCACCACAAGTTCCCGATAACTTTCCTCTTCAGTGTGAAAAAGACCAACAGCAACTATTCAAAGCATCATCAAATGCCCAAAGGTTCCAACCCATCGGCGTCACAGGCGTTCTAAGGCACACAGTTTGTGTAGGCCTCAGGCTTCAAGCTTACTGATTTATAGGATAATTCCTTTCTGGTCCAGTGGAATTGGAATAAATCCAAGCTATATAAACACAATGTATTATATGTGCACATAAGCAAAATCGATGTTTTGGCTTCATTACATATCCCGAGGTATTATTTTTTCGAGGCTTTGAACAATCAACCCAGCATTCTTTGTCGATGCACTGCTCACATTTTTTTTTCAGAAGCAAATGAGGCACTGCTTATACATCGCCCATGTTATATTAACTTAATTATTTCTGAAGCAATCGAGGCTGTGCTTATACATCATAGGTTTGTGCATTTCACATTTACCCCTGAAACACACCATAGAAAAACCACTTAACATTTTGAACCATTCATGTTAAAAATCTCAATTCAACCCATTCCCGTTTCCCATTCCCTTATTGCAAATAATTAATCGGACGTAATCCATAACTTTGTGTATATAATCCCATGTGTTTTGCTGAGTTTTGTGCACCCGTCATGATTGTATCGTATAGGTTTATTAAAAGCTGATATATTTGATCATTAGCCCTCGTTGGACTTATGGATTGAGTCTTGTCCGTCTGCCCATCCGCCCGGTCCAATTTTGTTCAAACTTAGCAAAAGACAATACATTACAGTGTACACGTGTACCTCACTTTATTTTGCGATTTGATGAAAGATGGCCAACTGGCGGCCATTTTAGTTGTAAAAAAAAACCAATGTTGAAAATGTCCTCAACCATTTCTCGGACATGCATTTACTGATCTTGTTCAAACTTGGCACACAGATAATGAATGATGGCTTACCTATGCACATCATTTTGTTTCGAGATCAGATATAAGATGGCCGACTGGTGGTCATGATGATAATTTTCATGTATGGGTTTCACAAGGTACATTTATACAGTACTTGCAAAAGTACCCGGCAATGTTGGGCAATGCCGGGTCGCTCCTCCCACTTCCCCTCCCTTCTCTCACCCCGCCCCTCTCCACCCTCCCCCAACCCCTTTCAAGCCTAGTGTTGGCTTAACGGTTAAGGTGGCTGGCTTGAGATCTTAGTTTGAGCCCCTGTCATTCTGATGTATTTACACCAGGTGGATTGACTCAGCTTGTCATCCTTCCGAGGTCGGCAAAAAATGAGCACCAGCAGACTGATAACATAGGGCATTGTATCAGTGGCACAGCTTCTCCCCCAAAAAATGATGCAACCAGCAGCCACAGGCTGCACTCGAAGCACCACCACCACCCCGCCCTCCCTCCAGACACCCACTCAGGGGTGGATCCAGGGGGAACCCCTCCCACCCCCCCCCCCCCCCCCAAACCCTTCTTCACCAATTTAAAAGAGAAGGTGTTTTATCCCTGCCACTGAAGTTGGGTGGAGGTAATGTTTTCACCCTGTCTGTTTGTTATCTTAAATCAGGATAACAGGATATCTCAAAAAGTTGTTGACAGATTCAGTTGAAATTTGGGGGAGATAAGCTTGGCAAGGGGTTCCTGAGAGGTTGTAGTTACCTCCTCCACCAAAAGTGGATGGAGGTAATGTTTTCACCCGTGTCTGTTTGTCTGTCTGTCTGTGAACAGAATGTCTCAAAACGTTGTGGAAGGATTATGTCAAAACTTGGTGGATGAGGTGGTTGGACGACAAGAACAAGTCGATTCGATTTTGGTTCAGATCTGAATCCAGATCCTGCCTATCCGTGGGATACCAAACGTAAACCGTTCAGCCTTGCGGGGGTTTGCTATCTACCTAGTACCACTATGTCTGTGTCTGTTTGTCGAGCGCCTACAGGTCACATTTTAACTCCAATCTTTCTCCATCTTGTCCACCCCATGCATCTTCCCCGACACGTCATTCCTCCCCACCCCCATTATTTGCGCTACTGCACAGTTGTTGATGCCACCAAAAGTTGGAAGCGCATTTATCTCTCCTTTACGTACTGCATCGAATACAGTTCGCAGCATAAAACGACTGTCAGCCCTCGCAGTCTTAATACCAGATGGATTAACAATAAGGCAAGGTGGACCTAGATTTGAACCTGGCTTGCCCTGTTCCCAGGCACGTCGGGTTCAATAAGCTCTGGCAAGACATCCGGCAGCTGTTTGCAGTCTGTGCTCTCGTTCTTTGGCATTGTCACAACAGGAGAGGAGAAAACACGGTCTGATACCTGCAGCATCCCCATGGTGCTTCATTAGCGAATGGGTTTGCTGATTTATCCTTTTTCACTGCATCTGTTATTTCTATAACCTGTCACAGTGCAAGCTTCCCATGGGAATCTTGTTAACAGTGTTATAAGCCCCCTCAAGCATGTTACAGAGAAACAGTCGAAAAGGTGGTTAATAAGCATGCCATTTTTGGTCATTGTACTTATGTATGTTAAACACATGTCCAATTTTGTTCACTGTGATTTAAATGGAATTATTTTGGCCATTTGGCCATTTTCAAGAGAGGGCAATACCGGTGGGTCAGTTGTGGGAAATTATGGTTTCAGCTCTTGTGTCTTCACCCAGACACTGATATTGTACCGGCCTTCATTTGTGACATACGAGAAACACTCGTTCCCTATGGGAGCGGACAGGAGGAATGGGGGGATGAGGCGGGGGGTGGGGCGAACAAAAGTGTACCTTCATTTTCCTCCAATCTTGCTCATCAACCAACCTAAGGTATGCTGATGATACAACTCTGTTGGCAGAAAGTAAAAAATTACTTCATGAAATTACTGCAGAAATTGAAAAATCTGGTCTTTATTTAAACCTAAAAAAAAGACTGGAAGAAACTAAGTGGAGCAGGTACCTCGCTCAGTTAATGAAATAATTTTCCAGACAGAAGTTCCAAGTGTCCAACAGCCAAAGGAGCGCCCGCCTGCTGAGAAGGTACGAGTATGCAGTACAACTTCCCTGCCGTCAGTCCTCCTGCCATACATTGAAGGAAAAAAAGGATGTCCGCCAACTGTGAAAGAATCTATGAAGCATGACTATAATGAAGAACTAGAAACGGCAAGACTGAAAAAAAATCAGGTGTGGAGCCTACTCAGACAAACAGGTGTTGAAAACCAGGCAATATGCTCTTGGACCTGTTCTACCATCCAATCCAGAAGGAATGTCAATGTTACACGAGACAAAGTTGGATGCCTTCCAACAATCAATGATCCAGCGACCAATCTATCCCCTATTGATGAAATTCTCAATCAAACAATGAAGATTCGAAAGAAGCTCCATATTGAAGAAATAATCTGCATGTTTGATCAAGCATTATATGCAAAGGCTACTGAGGTATTATGGAAGGATCAGAAGAAAATCAGATCCACCATAATCAGCATGGGAGCATTCCATACAATCTGCAACTTCATGGGAATCATTGGTAAAAGGTTTAAAGATGCCTGTCTGAGGGGCCCATAGCTGTGGAGTCAGGGGTCATTGCTGAAGGTTCTGTTGAAGCTGTAATTCAGGGACGAAAGTACAACAGAGCTGTGCGGCTCCTCAAGATCATGTACGATGCACTACTGCGATTGATTTGGAAGGGATTTTACACCTGGCTCGAAGATCAATATGGAAAAGACATACCAAAGCTCAATGATACATTTGTTGAAATGGAGAAGCTCCACAGCAATGTCATACAAGAACAGTTTGAGGATATACTTAGCAACAGATCTTGTGTTCATATCTTTCAAATGTTTAACATGTACCTGGACATCCTGAGGCACGAACGTGGAGAACTTTCAGCATTTTGGATGAGTTACATCAATATGGTCGTGACGTTCTTCTTGGACTGATTGGAGCTTCAAGAGAGGGCAGCTTTCTTCTTCATTTGGCCATGATATGAGCTATGATACCATGGTGTTTTGCATATGACAGGCTAAATTATGGAACATATCTACCAGTGTACTACATGCAGATGACGAACTTGCAGACAGAGCATCCAGGAACATTTGAACACCGAAAGAATGGAGATCTGGCCATTCAGCTTGGAAAATAAAACACCTCCGGACGAATTCCTTTTGATCAAATATTGGAGAGACAGCAAATAAATTCACAAAGAGGGATCGAGGTACCAAAGACTTTAGTCTCAAAACTGGTGCTATCAGTAGGTATTATCTCACAGTGGAATATAGAATAATTTGCCTAGAAACATCAGATAAATTATACAAATAAAACCACTAAGCAAAATTACAAAATTATACAAGAAATTATACAAGTAAAACCACGAAGCAAAATTACAAAATTATACAAGAAATTATGCAAGTAAAACCACTAAGCAAAATTACAAAATTATACAAGAAATTATACAAGTAAAACCACGAAGCAAAATTACAAAATTATACACGAAATTATACAAGTAAAACCACTAAGCAAAATTACAAAATTATACACGAAATTATGCAAGTAAAACCACAAAGCAAAATTACAAAATTATACACGAAATTATGCAAGTAAAACCACTAAGCAAAATTACAAAATTATACAAGAAATTATACACGTAAAACCACGAAGCAAAATTACAAAATTATACAAGAAATTATACAAATAAAACCACTAAGCAAAATTACAAAATTATACACGAAATTATGCAAGTAAAACCACTAAGCAAAATTACAAAATTATACAAGAAATTATACAAGTAAAACCACAAAGCAAAATTACAAAATTATACAAGAAATTATACAAGTAAAACCACTGAGCAAAATTACAAAATTATACAAGAAATTATGCAAGTAAAACCACTAAGCAAAATTACAAAATTATAAAAGAAATTATACAAGTAAAACCACTAAGCAAAATTACAAAATTATACACGAAATTATGCAAGTAAAACCACAAAGCAAAATTACAAAATTATACAAGAAATTATACAAGTAAAACCACTAAGCAAAATTACAAAATTATACATGAAATTATACAAGTAAAACCACGAAGCAAAATTACAAAATTATACAAGAAATTATCCAAGTAAAACCACTAAGCAAAATTACAAAATTATACACGAAATTATGCAAGTAAAACCACTAAGCAAAATTACAAAATTATACAAGAAATTATACACGTAAAACAACAAAGCAAAATTACAAAATTATACAAGAAATTATACAAGAAATTATACAAGTAAAACCACTAAGCAAAATTACAAAATTATACAAGAAATTATACAAGTAAAACCACGAAGCAAAATTACAAAATTATACAAGAAATTATACAAGTAAAACCACAAAGCAAAATTACAAAATTATACAAGAAATTATACAAGTAAAACCACTAAGCAAAATTACAAAATTAAACAAGAAATTATACAAGAAATTATACAAGTAATTTCCCATGCTGGCCTGGAGCCAGAGAGGATAAAGAAAGATGAAAAGAGCGTTCAGCTTGTGGTATACCTATCAGAAACAAGTTGAATAGACCCCTTCCATGCTGCAAATTGTCATTATAAACCCGTTCATGAATGTGTGTGCACATGACAACCTGATTAAAGTGGTGGAACCAAATAACGCACGTGGTACCAGTTACCGCACAGGCTAAATATTTATCCTCCAATTAACGATTCAAAGTAGATATTAGCCCTTGTTAGTATCATGATTCTTGGTAGTTTAAAAAACTCTGACAAAGAATGAGAGTAAGGAAACATCTACTGTATGTGGTAACTGGTTCCATTCTGGCACTCTACTATTCCTATGTTTGACTTGTGACGATGAAAAATACATGAAATTGTCAACATTGAGTAATTCTTTGGCTTTGAAGCCAATGGAACCTGTTATTTGGGATTTAAAAACATATATATATATATATAACTTGTTTTTAGCATATATTTTCAATTATTTTTCATGCACAGTCATGGCCAAAAATATTGGCACCCTTGCACTTTTTTCAAATAATGCACCATTTCTTCCAGAAAACTGTTGAAATTAAAAAATATTTTGGGATCCACATATGCATTTCTTTGGTTTGCAATGGAACAAAACAAAAAAGCTGAAAAAATTACTAAATCTTAGCTTATTCCAGACAGAAATCCTAAAATGGTGCGGACAATATTATTGGCACCTTTTAGAAGTTGATAGAAATAATTAGATTTCAAGCGGGTGATTCTCCTTCACTTTGTAATTGAACTCACCTTTGATGAGTTGCAGGTGTCTGCAATATAAAAAATCACTCATTCAACCAGATTGAATAGAGAAAAGGAGTCAATCTGCTGTTTTGTGTCACTGTGTGTACCGCAATGAGCATGGAGAAAAGAATGAAAACCATAAAATTGTCTGAGGAGGTCAGACACAAGATTGTAGCCAAGCATGGACAATATGAAGGCTACAAGTCCATTTCCAGAGACCTTGATGTTCCTGTGTCCACCGTACGCAATGTTATCAGGAAGTTTAAGGCCCATGGCACTGTAGCCAACCTCCCTGGACATGACCGCAAGAGAAAAGCTGATCGAAGATTGCAGCGAAGGATTGTTCAAATGGTGGAGAAAGCACCTCGACAAACTGCAAAACAGATTCAAGCTGACCTTCAGAAAAGGTACGACAGTTTCAACTCGCACCGTCTGTCGCCAATTCAATGAAAGGGGTTTCTATGGTAGGAGACTCGGGAGGACCCCACTGCTGAGAGAGAGACAAAAGAAAGCACGACTGGAGTTTGCCACAACACAACGAAACAAGCCAAAATCCTTCTGGGAGAATGTCCTGTGGACAGATGAGACCAAATTCGAGCTTTTTAGTAAAGCACATCATCTCTATGTTTACAGAAAACAAAACTAAGCCTTCAAAGAAAAGAACACCTTCCCTACAGTCAAACATGGAGGAGGTTCAGTGATGTTTTGGGGTTGCTGTGCTGCCTCTGCCACTGGGTGCCTTGAATGTGTGCATGGCATCATTAAATCAGGAGATTACCAAGGAATTTTGGAGTACAATGTTCAACCCAGTGTCAGAAAGCTGGGTCTCCATCGAAGGTCATGGGTCTTGCAGCAGGACAATGACCCCAAACATACTTCAAAAAGCACCCAGGAATTGGTTCAAACGATGGACTGTTCTGAAATGGCCAGCAATGAGTCCAGATCTAAATCCCATTGAACACCTGTGGTGAGATCTGAAAACAGCAGTTGGGAGAAGGCACCCTTCAAAACTAGGAGAATTAGAGGAGTTTGCAGAAGAAGAGTGGGGCAAACTGCCAATAGAGAGGTGTAGGAAGCTCATTCATAGCTATAGGAAGTGCTTTACTGCAGTTATTTTGTCCAAAGACCAAATATTAAGTCTAGGGTGTCAATAATTTTGTCAATGCCATTTCTTTTTATTTGCTGATTTAAAAGGATATATTAAGTTCTGAATAAAAAAAACAAAGGTTCTGTAATATTAACAGTGAAATAAAGAATTGTGGAGATCAAATACTTTTGTCAATTTCAACTTATTTTTAGAGAAAATTGCGAGTTATTTGAAAAAAGTGCAAGGGTGCCAATATTTTTGGCCACAACTGTATTAAGCTCTTAAGTGCCACTACATTTTTGGAAACATGTACAGAATATGTAGCAACAATACAATATATATACAATTGTTTATGAAATTGTATTTGAATTAATCTTCAATGCATTTATACTTATTCACACATACATACGCATGCATATACTTACGCTAACATTCGGGGTCTGCCTAGCAGGCACGTAAGACATCTGCCATGATAAAGCTCGCTGTGTTAAGTGTGGAAAAGTTCTGAGGAGATTGCGGCTGGCTCAATAGCGCAGTGGGCTGTTGACGCGTTATCAACGGAGGTCCGTGGTTCGAGCCCCGCATTGAGTCCGAATTTTTTCACACTTAGCCCCTCGCAGGAATTTGATTCCTGTTTATAAAATTGTATTTGAATTAATCTTCAATGCATTTCTACTTATTCACACATACATACGCATGCATATACTTACGCTAACATCCGGGGTCTGCCTAGCAGGCACGTAAGACATCGGCCATGATAAAGCTCGCAGTGTTAAGTGTGGAAAAGTTCTGAGGAGATTGCGGCTGGCTCAATAGCGCAGTGGGCTGTTGACGCGTTATCAACGGAGGTCCGTCGTTCGAGCCCCGCATTGAGTCAGAATTTTTTCACACTTAGCCCCTCACAAGAATTTGATTCCTGTTTATAAAATTGTATATGGGAACAGAATATGTAACAGCAATACAATATATATTGTTACGTGCTCCTCCCCGACCCCCTGGTCACGATGTACCCCCGAGCCCCGAGAGGGGTCACGGCAGAAAAATGTGTTATTCTGTATGTCAAAGATCAATGGACAAGCCACCCCAATTGTTACTCACAAACAAATATTGTATTAAGATCACACAAGAATAACAGTACAACAATAATAGTATTCAATAGTACAATCAATATGTCCTATGATGGTACCATCAGTTTTGTAATATTTAACTCACTGTGCTCCAAGTGAGTGAAGCACGAACATTCCCCAATGTCTCTTATTCCTGGCTTCGAGACGAAATTGATTCGCTCCTGCGATCGCCAGCACGATGTCCAATCGAGACCAGAATCCCGTGCGGATGGCAAGTACAGTAACAGTCACACAGCCGAAGCTGTACAAAGGCGCCCTCAAGGCGACTGGGAAATCCAAAGGCGCCCTACAGGCGACTGAGAGATCACACCATCGGGTATGGATGAAGTAACCTTCAAAAAGCCACGTCACACACATGCCCCAGATCGACGTCTGAATGCGGTGACAATGGTCAAAAAGAAACGAAACCGCGAGCGAAGCACAAGTCCTGCGTGAGTCAAAATGGCCGACGACCCGTTCTTGAGACGTACCGGCCCGGCGCTAATTCTCCTCGGAATCCAACGCCCAAAACCTGACACGCAGGTTGATCGATCACAGCGATGACAACTCTGTCACAGGAATTTCCTATCCCGGAAACCCGAAAGTTCGCCAGTGACTCTAGCTCGCCAACGTTCGTTTCAGAATTTGGAGCAACTCGGCTTTCTTGTCCGACTCGACTCGCTCCGCCCTCTTTCTTTTCTCTTCCTCTTTGTCGCCATCCAGTTCCTGTTTCATTTAAAACATTACCCTTTTTACCCTTTTGACAATAATAATTTCTATTTCCCTCAAACAACAATAATAATAATACATGGAACCAGAAATGATTCAAGTGGATGAATACCACCACAACGGAAGTGACGAGTCCGTAACAATATATATATATATATATATATATATATATATATATATATATATATATATATAAAATATATATATATATATATATATATATGTATATTTTTATATATATATATATATATATATATATATATATATATATATGGGAGCGTACGCTGGATTAGCACGTCGTTGCGTCCTTGGACAACTCCTCAGCACCATCCCGACAAACACCACTGTGTGTGCGACAGATTGAGGTGATTTTACGGCGGCCGGAGTGAAAATCCTGCCAACAACCTCTTTGAGAGAGGACCCAGTACCCTGGTACTCATTTTGGAAGGATGACAGGCTGAGTCAACCCCACCTGGTATTAATTGAACAGCTGAACAGGATTCGAACTCAGAACCTTCAGACCCCAAGCCTGCCGCCCTAACCATTAGGCCGTCACGTATAGCAATACAATGCTACTCCATAAATAATGATACTATATCGATTTCAATAGTAGCCTGGTGTTGGCTTAGCGGTTAGGGTGCCGGCTTGGGATCCTAGGATCCTGGGTTCGAATCCCGGTCGATCGCTAAATTAACGCCAGGGGGGTTTACTGTCATCCTTCCGAGGTCGGCAAATTGAGTACCAGCTTGCTGGGATGAATGATCACGGTGTGTACCCCGGTTTAGAATAGGTACACCGTATCCCTGCGCATCATAAGAGGCGACTAAGGGTTGGCGTCAGGAAGGGCATCCGGCCATAAGAGCATTGCCTCAAAACAGGGAAACATGATTGTCATGGGGCCCGCATGGCTAACTCCCGCTCCAGCGGGGAAAATGGCCTTAAAACGATCATTCATTCATTCATTGATTTCAATAGCCACAGGTGGTGCTGTGGAAGGCTAATATATGCAAATAATAATTCTTTTTTTTTTTAATGAAGGTTACCATATAAATCATGTTGGTTCTATCACTAAGATACTCATTATGAATGTCCCCATGAGTGCCATAACACCAGGAAACATATACCTAACTAAAATGCATTACTATAATTTTCCAGGCAAAGTGGTACCGATGACCAATTTTTTAGCTAATACCTTGTACCTCTGCCAGGCTGAACAGTTTACGATTTTGTATCCCACTGATAGACTGGATCCGGATCACAATGTTCACCAAAAACCGAATCAATTTGTGCTCGTCACACACCAAACCTGTCCACCACGTTTCGTCTGAATCCGTCCATAAACGTTTGAGATATTGTGCTATATGTGGTATTGGCCCTCCCTCTCAATGGTGAAGAATCACTTTAAAAATAACAAAAGTCTAATCGACTTGTTGTTGTCACTTCCCCAACTCATCCACTAAGTTTTGTCATAACCTATCCACAACTTTTTGGGATATCGTGCTATATATCATTTTTGGCTCCGCCAGCACTCAATGGTGAAGAATCATTTTAACTATTCTAGAATCCAGATCCAGGTCTTCACCAACATCTATTCAATTTGCCCTTGTCGTACTCCCAACCTGCACCCAGTTCCGGCCGAATCCGTCCATAACCTTTTGATATATAATGCTCACAAACAGACAGAGACAAAGAAACGGGTGAAAACATAACTTCCGTCCACCTTCGGTGGCGGAGGCAATACTTCTATTGGCAAGGGTTATGCTGGGTGGTAACAGAAAAAGAACGACAGGAACACGGGGTCATTGGACAGAAGTCAGAATCGATCTTGAAGCACAGCATATCGAAGCTGGTCAGTACTTCTGTATAAAAATAAACTTCAGGCATCAGGAAATATCAGTTAGGAGGTGAATCGCAACTCCTGAGCCATGTTCGTCCATTAGAGGACTCGACTGACAATTGATTTTCTACCGATACTTTCGGCACATGTCTGGTCTTATAACGTCCTAAAAAAAATACCAACGATGATAAATAACTCGTGCATCTTCTCCAGCATTTCAATTCTCCAGTTTCCATAGAACCTTCATGTTTTATTGCATTGCTCAGTTGATTGCATTGCATAAAGGGTGGCCACATACATCCAGCAGCACGGAGAAGCCCCTGCCAGTGACAGTTGGGTTTTGAGAAGGATCAACAGTCCATACATCTCCAAATTCCAATGGGCTTTCCCCGGTGACTGTCCAAGACGAGTAAATGGGTAATTAATAAGCCACAAGGAAGCATATTCAGTTTGACAGATGGTACATCTTGTAGCGACAGATGGTGTGTTGAAAAAGAAAGCATTATAAAAATGGTATTTTTAGTACCAAAACTGAGTCAGGACCAGAACAGCTCGACATAAACCTTACTTTTGACATTTCTAATGACGTTGAAACGATAGAGTAAAACGACTCTAAAGTTGGCTTTTTTCAACAGCTTAATTTTTCCACAAAAATTATAGTTTCAGAAAATTCGTATTGAATACGGCCCGAAGTACCTGTCTACCAAAGAACCATAAAAAGTTGAAGTTTACAAAAGCTCATAATAAAGAAAGGATTACAGTCTTTAATATGAAACTTATAAACAATCGCGATGGACAGGGATTTAGATGTGTCGAAAATCGATTCAGGCTTTAAGCATCAATATCGCACATTGCTACTTGCTTTCACATTGGGAGGTATATGTGAGGCAGTATTTGAGTGTCGGCAACATCGACCGTGACATTTAAAATCTATAACGGCACTCGGCACAGCATACCTCTGTCAGGTTGAACAGGTTACGTTTTGTATCCCACTGATAGGCTGGATCTGGATTCGGACCTGAACCAAAATCGAATCGGCTTGTTATTGTTACCTATTCAGCTCATTCACCAGGTTTTTATCATAATCCGTCCTTAAGTTTTTGAGATATCATGTTATACATAGTTTTTGGCCAAATCACTTAATTGTGATGAACCATCACTCAATAAATTCAAGTATCTGGATCCAGATCTTCACCAAAATGTAATCATTCCATCCTTGTCACACACCCAAACTCTCTAAAAATTTTCATCCAAATCCGTCCACATCTTATGGAGATATTCCGTTCACAAACATACAGACAAGCAAGAAAGACGTCATGCAGAAATGCACCTCACCCAAAAAAGGTGCCATGCATACATCAAATTGTCCATTTCATTAAGATTTAAATTGACGATCTTAATCAAAGCTCAGGTCAATCGGATGAAAATTGATGATTTTTAATCAGTTTGATTGATCTTAATGAAATTTGATTTGATTGATCTAAAATTGATCTTAATCAAAGTTTGACCTTGAGTTGACCTTTGACCTCTTGACCTCAAAAATAGTTGCTTTCCCAATTCAAAGATGCACTATGTAATTGCTGTTTCTTTTTCAAAGTTAATACAATGCAAATTGACGATTTTCAGTTGAAAATTGATGATTTGAAAGTTTGACCTTGAGTTGATCTTTGACCTAAAAAAAAGTTGCTTTCCCAATTCAAAGATGCACTATGTAATTGATGTTTAATTTTCTAGTTAATACAATGCATATTGACAATTTCAGATGGAAATTGCTGATTTAAAAGTTTGACCTTGAGTTCACCTTTGACCTCGACATCAAAAATAGTTGCTTTCCCAATTTTCAGATGGAAATTGATTTCAAAGTTTGATCTTGAGTTGACCTTTGACCTCTTGACCTCAAAATTGTTGCTTTCTCAATTCAAAGACGCACTATGTGATTGCTGTTTAATTTTCAAGTTAACACAATGCAAATTCACGATTTTCAGATGGAAATTGATGATTTAAAAGTTTGACCTTGATTTGATCTTTGACCTCTTCACCTCAAATAGTTGCTTTCCTAATTCAAAGATGCACTATGTAATTGCTCGGTTTTTTTCAAGTTAATACAATGCAAATTGATGAATTTCAGATGGAAATTGATGATTTAAAAGTTTGACCTTGAGTTGACCTTTGACCTCAAAAAAAGTTGCTTTCCCAATTCAAAGATGCACTATGTAATTGCTGTTTAATTTTCAAGTTCATACAATGCATATTGACGATTTTCAGATGGAAATTGATGATTTTAAAGTTTGACCTTGATTTGATGTTTGACCTCTTCACCTCAAATAGTTGCTTTCCCAATTCAAAGATGCACTATGTAATTGCTCGGTTTTTTTCAAGTTAATACAATGCAAATTGACGATTTTCAGATCAAAATTGATGATTTAAAGGTTTGACCTTGATTTGACCTTTGCCCTCAACGTCAAAAATTGTTGCTTTCTCAATTCAATGACGCACTATGTGATTGCTGTTTAATTTTCAAGTTAACACAATGCAAATTCATGATTTTCAGATGAAAATTGATGATTTAAAAGTTTGACCTTGAGTTGACCTTTGAACTCTTGACCTCAAAAATAGTTGCTTTCCCAATTCAAAGAAGCACTTTGTAATTTATTTTTAATTTTCAAGTTAATACAATGCAAATTGATGAATTTCAGATGGAAATTGATGATTTAAAAGTTTGACCTTGAGTTGACCTTTGACCTAAAAAAAAGTTGCTTTCCCAATTCAAAGATGCACTATGTAATTACTGTTTAATTTTCAAGTTAATGCAATGCATATTGACGATTTTCAGATGAAAATTGATGATTTAAAAGTTTGACCTTGATTTGATCTTTGACCTCTTCACCTCAAATAGTTGCTTTCCCAATTCAAAGATGCACTATGTAATTGTTCGTTTTTTTTCAAGTTGATACAAGGCAAACTGATGATTTTCAGATGAAAATTGATTATTTAAAAGTTTGACCTTGAGTTGACCTTTGACATTTTGACCTTAAAATAGTTGGTTTACCAATTCATTGAGGCACAATACAATTATTGTTCAACTTTGAAGTCAATCGGTTACAAAAATTACAATTTTAGAAGTTTGACCTCAAGATGACCCTTTATCTCAAAATCAATAGGCTTCTCAGTTGTGACTACCTCGATAACTTTGTAAAGTTTCATGACGATCGGTTTAGAATTGTGATGTGTTTGCAAATGACAGACAGAATAACAAAGTCAACCGACCTTTTCTTTGTTTTCCAAGTATCTTCTTCGACTTTTCAAGTAACGAACAGACAGACAGGGGTGAAAACATAACCTCCGCCCACCTTCGGTGTTGGAGGTAAAAGTCATCAAGACCAGGTATATATTCTACAACTGTCTGCATACCATAGGCTTTTCTGTTTCTGTCATTCTCCTTTTAATCAATCTTTCAACACCAAAATGTCATTCCTGCCTCTCCTCCAATCTCATATTTCTCATAATTCCTACCAATCCCACTGACACCTTACTGAGTACACCTTTTATACGTGCTTGTCACATAATGTTTCATGAATCTCTCTTGTTCAATTACGTATTTTGGCAAAGCAATTTCCACTCGCATTTGGTATACGGTATCGGGCGCGATGCCCGCAGGATGGGACGAATATCACCATCCTCATCATTTGAAGCAATCGAATTATTAGGGAGTGAAAAGAATGCAAAAACACAATAATTTTAAGTGACAGTTATCATTTCATTTTCTTTTTCCTTTGTCAAAGGGCCTGTACACAAAATATGTGACTTTTGCCAGATTTTTTGACACCATCCATCCTCCCTGTGATGATGGCGATACTTTTCCTGACCCACACCCTAAAAAGTTCACGACACTGTCCCCTTTTAAAAATCCGATCAGCTTCCATTCAGTAAGTTGTCTTTTTTATTACTCTTTTTTAATCCGTGGCATCCGACAGCTCAGTCAATGAGAGATCGTGCTGCCCTTCAGCTCCCTCCAAATTTTACAAACTTATCGTTTGAGTTCCTGCTTCCTCCTTTTTGGAAATGCTATCTTGTAGCTTTGAATTAATTATTGAAACAGCACCCCAGCAATTTTGAGATGAATTCAACCAAAAGCAGAAAGCAAAGTCGTTCTAAATTGGCATGTTCTCTGTCGTGGTGAAGGCAAATCCAAGATGGCTGCACCCATGAAGATGAAGATGGAGAGCCGAGAGATGTGTGCACTTACGTTCGATCAATGTAGTCTAGCCTAGGTTTCAATCTCGACGTAGCTATTAACTACCATCCTGGTGTTTCTCATGCAATGTGATGTGTCAATGTGTGTGCCATCCATTGGAAGATTGTTAAGTAGGATGACGCTGCCTGCCAGCTCCGGACCGACTTTGTTGGGAGTTGAAGAACAAGTGACAAATTCCATATTTTTACCCAAACTGATAACTGGGATGGAAAAGACTGATAACTGGGAAAAGACCAAAGACCATTAAACCCAGAATAATGCTTGCCAAGAGACAGCTTCGGCTACACCGACTGTCTGTAACAGAGTATGGTGAGGACGATGATCCTCCCAGCGGAGAAAGATGACGCGTGATCAGGAGGTGGGTGATGGCAAAAGCTTTTGTTTAGTGATGAAACCTTCCACTTCCCTTTTGACACCACATGATCATCAGAATGCTCCTGGTATGTTATGGAGTACGGACAATTCTTCATCAACAAACACGATGGTGAAAAATGGTATTAGACATGTCTTGCAGCCATTTATGGTCATTCCCAAATGGGAAGGGTATTAGGACCTGATGTCGCTGTCTCAAACAGTCCGAGACAAAAGCTCCTTAAGCTCCTCTGTATCTAAAACACTGGAATTGAGCTTTCATTTTCAAAACACAATCATCATCCTTTGTAGACCTACACTTATGACATTTAGTAAAATAATTTTCCACCAAAACAGGTCTGCAATTATTCCTGAAATCAAAGCACACTGATTGCTAAATCTTTTGAAAATGGATTGGAAAATCTCGCACACTTTTAACCTTTGCACAAACTTGCCGTCGATTGTTATAACCACAGTGAAGTATGGTCACAATCCATAATGGCCAATCACATAATGGCATCTTACAATAAGTGTCATATTTGGCTGAAACACTTTCATTATATAAGGAGTGGTATTAGGAATTAGGAAAAACAGTTTGGTCGCATCCTATAAAGTGTGATTCAAGACTAGAAAGTCAGAGCAAAGTTGAAAACACAGGAAAGCATTTGCAATTTCGCAGCACTGAATCATCATTTCATTCTCTACATAATAAATTAACACCATTTACATAACATTAGTTGCAACATCTTGGGCAAACATGAACAGCGAATATTCTTTGGCAAATGCAGAGAAAGTTCAATTTTTATAAATAACCTTCAGGTTTTGGTTATTAAAGGTCAATGAATAATAAATTAATAATAATAACTAGCCGAAAGCCGTGGAACATCCACGGAAGGGAGGATGTGGTGTATGGATAGAGTGTACCATTATGGATGGCATAGGGGATTTGCTTGTCCGAGTAAGAGTTAGGAAGAAAGATCGATTTTCACTTGTGCAAAAATGCTACTCACAATTACATCGCCTGTGCGTCGGCCTGTGATTGAGCCAGAGAGTTGGCCTGTGAGTCAACTTCCTTTCCAATGTCTGCAAGAGTTGAAATACTGATTGTGAATGTGTAAAATTATATGAAAGAAGAACATGCATATCAATAGACGATGCCATCGAAAAGGAGAGCAGCTGTCCATGGAAAAGGATGTCTGACTTATCAATTTGACATTATTGCACAGGAAATGACAAACAAAGAAACAGTTCATTTCCATCGGGTAATATTACGATGAGAGATCAGCCGATACCTTTATTATGTCCATCAGCATCCATGGCACTTAGAAAAAAATTAACGTGGCATCGGCCAGCCGCAGCCAACTATCACGTACCATCTCGAAGTCAATGCCATCCTTTTATCTCTTCGTATACAACTCACTGATCGCAACGTCACTCCATTTAACTTTATTAAAATGACGATAAAGACGTGAAACCCGTGGAACATCCACAGAAGGGATATCGTTCGTCTGTTTTCAGCTCGTTATCTTTAAGCTTCCTTACGTCTCGCCACCTGCTACACCTCTCTGGGTTACGAGGATTTATGCAACGCACCCCGAGTATCGCAACGTCACTCCATTTAACTTTATTAAAATGACGATAAAGACGTGAAACCCATGGAACATCCACGGAAGGGATATCGTTCGTCTGTTTTCAGCTCGTTATCTTTAAGCTTCCTTACGTCTCGCCACCTGCTACACCTCTCTGAGTTACGAGGATTTATGCAACGCACCCCGAGTATCGCAACGTCACTCCATTTAACTTTATTAAAATGACGATAAAGACGTTTCCTTATATATCCTAATTTAAAATGTTCAAGGGAATAAAAAGACCATTTGGTTCACACCACCCATCACACCACTCGACTGTCGAATCAGCGGACGGCTCGCATCGCCTTCGCCCAGCAGACGCCAATACGATGGTGTCGTAAGATGGCGTCGTATCGGCCGATAATCGGATGCTTTTGGGTCCCAAAGTCGGCGAATTCAGATTTTTCGAGTATGGCTGTACGTGATAAACAAAGAGCGCGGTTCGTAGATGGAAAATGCATTAGTGCCGTGGGCATCGGGTCACTGGGTGCGGCGTAAAAGGGATAACAAAGTCGAGTCCTTACGGTATTATTATATAGATAGCTGGCGAAGCCGGTGTTGTCAATAAACGAGTACGTATTATGTTGAAAACCTGATTATGCCTTGGCTCGAGAATCCGAAGCGCAGTGGGCGCAGCCATCTTGCGGAGGCGGAAATATGCATAACAAATTTAAAACGTTCATTAGGAGTTTCTTTCACCCGTCGTCATTTGATTCACAATCTTATGCACCTCCGATGTATTAATAAAATAATTTAAGACCAACATCGCCCCGCACGGGCCTGGTTATCTTCAACAAAACGCGTCACCAAACACCGGACCCAATGAGAGTCGAGCATTTGCAAAAATATTTCTAAAATGAAAGTGCTCACTGGATGGAGTGCTGGGGACAGCCATCGACCGGATGCGGAAGTTTGCATAAAACAATTGCGAAAAAGTTCAATAGGAGTTTGTTTCACCCGTCGTTCTTTGATTCACAATCTCATGAAACCTCTAATTAGTAATTAAAATACGTTAAGACCAACCTCGTTATCTTCAACGAAAATCGTCATCAAACACCAGAACCAATTATTATTACGCGTTTCGGACGGTGAAAACGGCGTCAAATATTCTAAAATTGACGAAGAATTATTTTTTAGAAATCTCGCGGCCGTACGGGATAGTTTTTCACGGCCAGGAATATGGTATAAGCGGTTTACATATTTAGTTTAGAAATACGGATCGTTTTTCAAGGCCGGAAATATCCGAAGTTGAGACAGAATTCACCGAATTAATCACTGCAAGCTAACTTCTTCTGGTGGACGAAGCTGCCGTGCCCGGAGAGTCAGAGAACCAGCCCTGGCGCCTGACAGCGACTGAAGTTAGAAGACTACACACTTACTGTGAAAACGTATGTTAAGCCCAGTTAAAAATAGGCCTTAAGCTAGCACATCGTATAGTTACTTCCTTAAGCTTCTTGTGACATTTATTGTATTGTATGCAGGTATTGCCATTGGGGAGGACTGTCTGCGCTTCTCTTTTACCAAGTCTTACCAGGTACGGTACCTACTACACCTACCTACTACCAACTACCTACCTACCTACTACCAACTACCTAACCTACTGATGCCATGGTGATGGGTAAAATAGTGGCAAGAGGTATGCAGGTATTGGGGAGGACTGTCTGCTCTTCTCTTTTACCAAGTCTTACCAGGTACGGTACCTACTACACCTACCTACTACCAACTACCTACCTACTACCAACTACCT